>NW_028230447.1:91043-455542 GCF_043228905.1 Azolla caroliniana | reverse complement strand
ATAGAGAATGACGGTCGGAGGAGGAGAGAGAGTTCGCCCCCGGTCCTACAACACTTCATCCTCCTTAACGCCTCCCCTCTCCTTAAATAGTTACCAAAAAAAAAGGGTGCCCTTTTTCCTAGTCAAATCGCTTTATTCCCTGTCCCTTCTGACAGAGATACGCACAATCCCCCTAATAAATGTGCACTACTTAGTATTTACATCAGTTGATCCATTTATGAATCAATATCAAAATATCAAGTCATGCGTCCATCCGCGTAAGAGCCGGTTCATGCGCCTTTTTGCCCGAATTCGCCTATGGCCGGTTTTCTTCACGACACCGGAACACTCCTCTATGATCGATAACTTAGATCGGATCTGGCTTGACACAAACCTTCTCGTTCGTTCAACATATCACACGATTGGATCACACACCAATAAGCTCTTCCACTATGGTAAAGTCGCTTAGGTTTAAAAATGATTTTGGGTGTATGCGTATTTTTTCTTTATTGGTGTGAGTGGTGATGAGTTTTTTGTACCATTGAGTTTCCGAAATTCTATGTCGTACCCCTACTAGGCGGCAGCCTTACCCCCTAGTTCTCGACCGACATATATACTATCTAGCTTGGGATAGAGCTCAAAATGAGACTCCCATCGGCCCAACCACGTACAGGTTGTTTCTTCGATTCTTTCCTTTTTTTCTCCCATAAATGGCTTTACGACAAACGATGGTTCACCTTGATGCTCATCGGGGCTATTAGTATCACGTTGTATACTAATGACACGTGCCTCGAGAGCACTATGAGAATGCCGAAGTTTGGAAATCTCGTGCAAGGTAGAATCAAAGAAATTTTGTATTTGTAAAAAATATGACTCAATGGGGATTGGCCAAAGAGGATTTCCTTGAATTCCTTTCGCTTGGGCGGATGCCATCGGGTCATTATTATGAGCCATTGAATGATAATTTTTGGCAAAGAAATAGGATAAGGTCAGACAAATAGTCATAACATCATGTCGTGATGTTAACATATCATGGGCAAACATTAATCGATATCATGATCTCATGCTAATACCCCTCTAGAGTTATGAGATGAGGTTCAAGATCAGATTACTATGGTAACACAAAGGTGTTTTGAAAACCATGGGGGTGACAAATGAATGTATTTCCTTGATCTCTATATCGATTTTTTCATGGTGGCTCCCCGAGGTTCCACCATGTATGTTCGCGACAAGAATAGTTTATACACGAACAATAAACTATGTCTCTGTGCCCACCCACGTGGTTTCGGTTCTTTAAGTCCTATTACAAGGACTCCGAAGTGCACTTAGACCTAAAGTCTAAACATGTTTTATAGTTATATGTATCAATAATGTTGTATGGTCTTGGTCATATTTGAACTCGAGACCTCGCGAACAAATACATTAAACTCTTGAGCTAACAAAATAGTTTACTCCTTTTGAAATATGAGGAAGACATGCGAAGGCATTTGCCCATATATATTTTTTAAAGAAAACATATGTTCCTAGAAACCTTATTTTCCCCTCGTTAACAAGAAAACTATGTTGACACGTTACCCAACCTCAAGTCTCATCATAACGATGACATACCCCAAAGTGCAACCTAATGGTCAAGCTACACGAGCCCTCTTTTCGTAGTAGGCCCACGTAGCCGATCACATGGTTACATCCTTACGAATGCCTTCCGTAATGATGATCTCATGGTAGCACCATAACCATGTAACGAGTGAGGAATGTTGGATGCGTGTGTCATACGGGCGACCTCACATGCAGTGAGTCAAGCCCGAAACTCTTAACATCATTGTGGCTATGATCATTTCGTTCTAACGTGTAGTGAAATCGAGGTGCCCAAGGGGAATAACAAAAATAATAATTTGTTTAAAGGATGGTGACTACGCTTTTCTCACAAAAAATGTGAGGATGGCCACCAAGTTCCTTTCCCCGAAAAGGACAACTTTGATATTCCAAAATCACGTAATAAACACTAATATACACATATTCATGTTTATCACATGTATACGATTAAATACGTATAGACGTGATTACATATGCATGTATAAAAAAAAATCGTAACATAACATTGCCAACAAATGATGTAATCAAGATACATAATCGAGTCATATCGCATCTATGCACATGAAACATCGAAAATAAGGGTGAACATAATACGCAACCGAGGTATTGACCTCTTACGCATACGCCACAAATCACATATCATTTACATAGAAATCGAGGTATTGACCTCATATGCATATGTAACATATGTATGTGAACATCACACACAATTGAGGTATTAACCTTGTACGGATACAAGGTAAATCACATATCAAATATATGTCAAATGAGGTATTTATCTCATACACATATGAGTATACGTTTTATACAACCAATCTTTACCACTTCAACATAATTAAATCAATGAAAACAAATTACGTATTGACTATACATGTCAATTAGATTGGGAGAAGAAAGAATAAGAAGAAAAAAAGAGTTACCAAAGTTCGCTTGTTAATGTCGTTCAAGATCAAGCTCGACCGCACATCGATTGATCATCATCACCCTCTGTTTCGGCATGCAATATGACCGTGGGCTTACACAAGACACTTCCAACAGAAATTTTGCGACATCATGGAAAAATACATCAAGACCTCCTTGTGTTCGATAGGCTTTGGCTAAAGGAGAGTATTCCTTGAAATATGATTCCAAGATTTCTACTTCCAATGTGTCCATCATATTGTAGAGCCCTCTTTCTTTAGGTTTAAGAATCGACACACCTATTTGTTTGTGATTTTGTCGACGTCGATTGCTTTGATTATTTCTTTTGCTTGAGGATGAGATTTAGCGTCGACTACTCGAAGGTAGCTTTCCAACCCATTTGTCTTCAGCCATCGGCGCAGATGCTTAGATATCTGCATTGGCATGTTTTCTTATTCGTCATTTGTGTGAATGACCTTGTTGTGCTCGGTAGAGGAGTCGTAGAGTTGAAATCGTCTCTATGCAGGCTTCTTGTTCGTTTGTGCTCTGAGAAAAGGGGTCAATTGATTCCTCAAGGCAAAACATTATAAAAATAGAATATGCTATTAAAGGCCTTTCAATATCCACCAATCATAATAAGAATCATCAGTGTGCTTGTCCATTTATTGTCTAAAAAGGACAACGCAAAGAAGTAATGATTCCAAGATAATTTTTTCGGTTTCTTTTGTAATGATGCGAAGATTTGATTTTCGGTTTTCTGTTTTATGTTTTAATGCCAAGGAATAATAATATTGCGAAGCTTTATTATTATTATTATTATTTATTTATTTTAATAATATTTACAATTATGCCCCGTTGTACTTGTCATGGCCCATCGACCATCACCGGGTAGTCGGTCGACTGTCGGTTCCTTCGCTTGGTTCGAATGGGTTAGCCGAGGTCGGTCCCGGATACGGCTTGAGTCGGAACCCATTCACCCACTTAGGCAAGACTTGACCTGCTAATGTGCCGATCTTATATGTGTCGTTGTTACTATCGACAATCCAATAAGGATTGGTTCATCGAAATCTTAGTTTTCCTAGCATGGTACCCATTTTTGTTTGAAAAACCAAGACCGACTTACCAACATCGAACAACTTCTCTTCACTGGTCCTCATCCATCCATTTGGGCATCTGTACGCGCAGAGTTGGAATCTAAAACTTGATCGGCATCACTGCTTCTAACCCGAACGCCATCCTGAATGGGATTGACTTGATCATAGTTTTGTATGTTGTTCGTTAGGCCCATAGAGCACTATGCAACTTTTGGTCCCAGTCGATACGATTTTCATTGACAATTTTCCTTAGGATTATTTGAATAGTTTTGTTTGTCGACTCAGCTAACCCGTTAGCTTGTGGATAGTATGGTGTACTCCTTTTATGCACTACTGCATAATAAATTGATAATTCATGAATAACTTTTTTAACGAAGTGAGTACCTTGATCACTTACTAATTCGATTGGGCAGTCGAATCTGCACCATATGCATTCATAGAGGAATATTGTCATTGAAACTGTCATGTTATCACGAAGAGCTTTAGCTTCAACCCATTTTGTACAATAATTGGTTGCGACTATGATATATTGGTTGTTTGTCTTCGTCATTGCTAACGACAATACTGGTTGATGCGGCATTCAATCTCGTTCACTTGGTTGGCCAATTCGTTGACACATCACATTGCTGACGATAGTTGACTGTATATTTCATAGTTGTCGGCCACCATAACCTATTGTTCTAGATCTTTTGAGCAGTCGTGTCACTTGCATAATGTCGTCCAACCACTCCGTAATGAGCTTCGCGCAAAACCGTTGCCTTCTCGAATTGTTGAACCGCGCATTGCCATATGTCATCGGCTCCTTTATGGTACAATGTTGCCTTCAACAAATAGAAGTTCCAACTCCGAACTGCTAATTGTTTGCACTCATATGGTGCCATACCCTCCAATGGCACTCCTATACTGAGGAATATTGTCATTTCTATGATCCACATATTAGCTACTTCCTCATCGACTTCCGTCAAAGTCACTGCGTTGACTCGAAACAGTTGGGCATCTGGAAAATCATCCTGAACTCCTGCACCAAGCTCACCCATGTAAAAATTAATATGCGGAAGCTTAGATAAACCAGCTCAGCCGGATAAAAATAGTAGAACATAAATGAAGGTTTAATGGAAGCTTAAGAATACACAATACACAAGAGAGATAGAGAGAGCAAAATAACATAAACTCAATTCAAAATAATAACACTATGTGCATACAAATGTCTTATAGAACACTTTTTATACAAGTCCTTAAATGGACTGACATAACTATTGACATGTACTTCAATGCTCATATGAGCGACTGACACTAACTCTAAGGAATATGCCTACGTACTAGACTCAGACCGTAGGCTCCAACGGTCTACTGGTTCTCATTATTCTGGAGTACGATCCGGTTCTCTGGTCCGGACACCGATCGGGGTGCCTATCCGGTTCTCCATTCTGGATACCGATCTGGCTTTGGCTTATTTAGCCGATCCGGATCCGGCTGAGCTTGCCCGCTCAACAACCCGACTCTAGTCGACTTAAGTAGTCGACTACTGCGTGTTGCACTCCTGGACGATGGATAATGTCAAATTCAAATTCCTATAACAAAAGTTTCCATCTTGCTAGCTAGCTTGTTAATGATTGTTTCAACACTAAGTATAGTACGCGGAATGATCGACATGAAAAGTAAATTTCTGACCCAATAGGTAATGTCAGAACTTATTCACATTGTATATCATGCCGAGAGCCTCTCTTTCAGTTGTTGAATAGTTCTATTTGGCAATTGAAAACTTCTTACTCGCATAATAGACTGGTCTATATCAGTTTGGCTCTAACAATTTCATTAGGACACTTCGTATAGCTATATCTGAGGCACCTATAAAAACATGAAAATCCTTTGCCTAATCAGGTGGTTGTACAATGTTGGGAAACAAGTCCCTCCAGATGGGAAGGAAGAAGATCAATGACGATGAACAAACTCGGCCGAGGCCGATAGGCCTCGGCCGAAACCGTATGAGGAGGACCCCGGCTACAGAGAGCCGGATGGTGCAGGCCCGGTATGAACCGTATGAGGAGTACCCGGCTACGGAGAGCCGGATGGTGCAGACCCGGTATGAACCGGATGAGGAGTACCCGACTACGGAGAGCCGGATGGTGCAGGCCCCGTATGAACCAGATGAGGAGTACCCGGCTACGGAGAGCCGGATGGTGCAGACCCGGTACAAACCGGATGAGGAGTACCCGACTACGGAGAGCCGGATGGTGCAGGCCCGGTACGAACCGGATGAGGAGTACCCGGCTACGGAGAGCCGGATGGTGCAGGCCCGGTACGAACCGGATGAGGAGTACCCGGCTACGGAGAGCCGGATGGTGCAGGCCCGGTACGAACCGGATGAGGAGTACCCGGCTACGGAGAGCCGGATGGTGCAGGCCCAGTATGAACCGGATGAGGAGTACCCGGCTACGGAGAGCTGGATGGTGCAGACCCGGTACAAACCGGATGAGGAGTACCCGACTACGGAGAGCCGGATGGTGCAGGCCCGGTACGAACCGGATGAGGAGTACCCGGCTACGGAGAGCCGGATGGTGCAGGCCCGGTACGAACTGGATGAGGAGTACCCGGCTACGGAGAGCCGGATGGTGCAGACCCGGTATGAACCGGAGGAAGAGACATATTCGTAAATATGTTTCTGAGAGCCCATCGTGGCTATATTTGTAAATAGCCGAAAAGTCATATTAGTATAAATATGACTTAGGGCAAACTAATAGTTGTTGTTGTCATTTTCTGTTTTGCACGAAATCAGAGTGTGAAACTGTACAGAGAGAGAGAGAGAGAGAACGAGGTCGTTGCCTCTGTTGTAACCGCCGCCTGTGACGAAGATTGTGAGCACGAGGTCGTTGCCTCCGTGGACTCACTGTTTTGTACATTCTTACATAGTGACAGTTTGCAGCCTGTGGACTGCCGTGGTTTTTCCCTTAGTTTGGGGTTTTCCACGTAAACCTCCTGTGTAGTGTGTGTGTGTATCTTCCTCTCCTTTGTGTCGTGTTTTATTACCTGTTTTTCTGTGTATGAAAAGGATCTCGGTTGTGGCCGAGTGTTGGACATAAGGAACCTTGGGTTCTCGTCATACAATTGGTGCCTTTGTCAGCATTTTCTTCAAATAGTCGTAAGCATCTTGTTCAGCTATCAACCACTGGAATGGTGTTTTATGTACTACCACATGAAGAGCTGTTGGGACGTCGGCCAAATACCGAATCATCCGACTATGCCATCGAATTTGGCCCAAGAATCGACTCAAAGCCTTAGCATTTGTCGGTGGGGGCACCTCCATTATGGCTTTCACTTCATCTAGGTCGACTGCAATTCCGTCCCAACTAACAATATGTCCAAGTAGCGTTCCACTTGTCACTCCGAATGCACATTTTACTGGATTTAAACTTAACCTGCCTTGTTGACACCTTTCCAAACATAGTCGAAGATGTTCGAAATGGTCAGTTCGCCGACTGTATATTGCAAAGTCATCTAGAAATACCTGCATAAATGACAATATATAATCAATGAAAATTATGATCACCCTCTGAAATGTAGCTGAAGCCATTTTAAGCCTGAACATCATGAAGACTGCTACAAATACACCCCATGCAGTGACAAAAGCAGTTTTCTCCTGGTCATTGGGATGCATCTGAATCTAATTATAGCCACTGAATTCATCGTGAAAACTATATATTTCATGTCCAACCATTGCATCAAGGACTCCATCTGTGAAAGGTAACAGAAAGGCATCCGTCACTATGGTAGCATTAAGCTTTTGATAGTCGACACATACTTTGATTTTACCCCTTCGTTTTAGGGACCACGACTATCAGACTCAACCAAGTAGCCTTCTTGACTGGTCGGACAAAATCGACTCACAACAACTTGTTGATTTCCTCTTTTACCTTTACTGCATAGTTTGGATTCAGGCGATACTGCCATTGCTTTACTAGCGTGGCATCTTTATGCAAATCAATCTGATGCTGGCATAATGCTGGATCGAGCCCCTTCACATCTTCGAACGGTCACACAAACACATCTCTGTATTGTCGTAGTAGTTCGGCCAATCTTGTCTTCTCGGCCGACTGCATCTCTTTCGCTATGAGCACGGTTTTCGGCTCTAAATCATTGTCAGTGAGATTTAATTCCACAAGTGCCAAAGCCCGGACTTGTTGGGATACTTGCATTTCTCTCTCCATTGCTTCTTGCTCTAGGCGTAACTCCCTGAGAGTTTTATTATCGACCTGCACATCGTCCTCCTTTTCGTCATCACCGAGATATGGCGTGAGTACTTTGACGACGTCAATTTCGAATAAGGGAATAATCTTGGGATTATCCTCAAAATATTGATGCTTTTCTCCGTCATCCAACCCCTCCATCATATTGACCACTTCAGCATATAAAGGCACACATTGTCAAGATGTCGCGACCTTTTCTTCAGTCGACACTCGAATCTTGGTCTTGCCCTTTCGGAATGTGAGAATATTCTTTTGCCAATTTTGTTTGATATTGGCTGTTCTAAGCCATGGTTGGCCCAATAGTAGAGGATACGCTCCCAGTGCATCTAAATGGAGTACGACTGCCGATATCTGAAATGTGTGGCCGCCAATGACAATATCAAGTTGTCAGATGGTGTTAGTATTGGCCATTCGTAGCAAAAAAGGACATGTTTCCCATGTGGTAATGCCCAATTGATCACATGTAGTCTTACTAATTACATTCAGTCCTGATCCACCATCGATTATGCTACCCGACACTTCTGGGCTGTGAATGATAATCTTAAATTTCGGACTCTACTCATCCATTATTGTCGGTCCTTTGATTGGATTGGTAAAATTTACCGACACTTGCCGATAATGGTGGCGACCTTTTCAGTAAATCGAGGCACCAATTTTAGTAATCCTGTCAGTGGTAATGATGTTTGGCAATCTGTCAATACTTTTCATGCTTCATCTTCCTCTGGTATAACAATCAACACTTCTTGTTGTTGACTACTTTTTGACTTGCATCCGAGCAACATTGTTGTTGTTCGCCTCTTCAACCCATTCCTTTGTTGCTTTGCGCACCACTTCCTATATATCCCACTCAAATTGTTTAGCTTTACTTCGAGTGGTGACTTGTTGCACTTTGGTAGTGACCATGTTTATAGCAATTCGGCACGGACAACCCACGGGATTCGCCATTTTCATATTGTGACTGTCGAACATCTTGCAGCGTCGGCTCTTCTCGACCCTTGGAACTATATTGAAATTATCGGGATCCTTTTGGTCTTCTTTTATCATGGAACCGACCATTCTGTGGTCGATTATATTCATTCCTCTAGTCATAGGACCTTCTCTCATCATGATATCTACTACCCCTGTAAGGTTGTCGATTATTTCTATCTTGCCGAGGTGAATATTCCCAGTCAGAACAGTTTTGACTATCTCGTCCATAGTCATTTTGTCGGCCATCTTCCTGTCGATAATCATTGTATCGATCGTCTAGTCGATAGTCATCTCGCCACTTATGATCCGACCAATAATGATCATCATATCGTGGCCGATCGTCGTCCCGAAATTGGACCGATCGATTCTAATCCTCATGACGATCGTCTTGGGGCTATATCTGTTTGACTGGGGCTGCAACTTTATTGAGCAAATTGTATTCACACTAGTCAATCGTATGCGCCTTGGAATGGCAGATTGGACAATGAGTGCGTAGAATGGCCTGGATTTAGACAAGTCATACATTAGATTGCTTGTCGGAACCTCAACTCTTCCGACGTCGGTAAAACTTGTTGTAATCATGTTGTGGACATATTATTACTGGTCTGTGTCTTGTCGATGACAAGTGCTTTGTCGATCACCTGCTCTAGTGATTTATCATTAAAATTGAACACAGATAGCGTTGTTCGAAGCGGCTCTCGTAGTGTTGACAAGAAAGTTTCCTTGACATCCTCCTCCGAAAGAGGTCTTGCTAACTGTCTCCGAAGATTCTTAAACTGAATAATGGATTGTGGCACGGTTTCATGGGCTTCTTGGTAAGCCACATAGAACTGGCTCATTAGTTCCCTCTTCGGAACTTGTCGATGAAAAGACTCAAACTCACCCGCCTCATGCTAGGAGTACCAAATCGCCAACTGGTCATTGATCTATAACCCAAATTCTACAATTTTAGATTTGTTAGCATCTGATTCCGACAATATTTGCAATACATGGTTCGTTCGCTTGCCATGTCATGAGAAAAACACGTACATGCGCTTCTGCGTCGACTTCATCATTATATTTTGAATGTTGTTGTAGGTTTATTCATCATAATTACCTAAAACTAAAGATGAAGTGATATGAGTATTAAGATTTCGCATTTTCGTCTTGAAGTATGTAGTACCATAATAAGGGTATATGACGTTTTGCATGTCATATGCCATAAAGCAATCATTAGTAGTATCTAAATATGATGGTCATATTCATATTGAAATTACTTACACATTTTAAGACAATCATCATGTGCAAATAATCCAAAAGAGATTGTTTGCAGGAGATTGGGATGTTGTGAGTGCACATTTCCCAAATCACAATGAACACATATTTAGTGAACTTAGATTCAAGTTTCTCAAAAACCTAGATTTAGATTTACTATCCACATAGGGCAAAAGGGGAAATAAAACTTCATTGGGAGAGAAAGATTTGATGTGTCATTGAGGCACAAATACTTATAGGTATGTGATAAAACCTATGACATATGCAAACCCGTGAGGAAATGCATGGAGGAAAAATAAACTGCTATCTTACTCATGTAATGTGCCTTATTGTTTACAAATGATTAAAAAACCCAGAATGGGATGGATTACACATTCGAGGCAAAGAGCATGAAGAGGCCTCATTCTAAAAGAGGTTCTCGATAGATAATGAGTCTGTGGAGGTTGGGGAAAGCCATTACGACCCTCATATGGCGTCATGTTTCAGGCGATTCAAAAGCATGCAAGACTATAATCAAAGTTCTGATTGGAAAGATGCCACATGCCCTTTGGTCGAAGATCGAGAGGAGGCGATGGATGAGAGAATGTGGTAGTTAGTAACTCCCTCAATAAGAGGTCAGGCTCCAGGCGAGTTGAAAGCCCATGACAATACACACACATAGACACAAACACACAAACACAAACACAAACACAAGACACAAGACACAAGACACGACACAAACACAGACACAGACACAGACACAAACAAACCCCACATATTGATTCGATACAAACACAAACAAACCCCACATATCGATTCGATTCGATTCGATTCCACATTGTTGGTTGGCAAGAGGAGCCTCCTATATATGTATGTATGTATGTATGTATGTATGTATGTAGGAATAAGAGAGCAGAAGGATACATATGTACATAGACCTATATATATATATATATGCTACTACATTGTGGAGAGAGAGAGGCAGGCATAGACGATATGTATTTCTCTGTTTCCTCCTTGCGACAATAGAGGACAGACAGGGAGAGACAGAGAGAGAGAGAGAGAGGAACAACAGAGGAGGCCCCTCAGCCGCCATAGCTGCGGCAAAAAACAAAGAGAAGGGACGGTAGTGCATCACTATCGCATATCGACAACACCCCAAACACAGCCCATAGAAGAACGACGAGGAAGAGGAAAGAACAAAAGGAGGATTTGGGTCTTCCTAAGAAGAAGAAGAAGAAGAATTGTAGTGGAGGAGCTTCAGCAATTATAAGTAGAATAAGGCAGAGGAAGAAGAATAGGGGAGAGGAAGAGGAGAACGAGGAAAGAGAAGATTTGCGTAGTTCGGTTACATAAGATTTCAGTTCCTCGGCAGAGCAAGAAGAATAGGAAAGAGGGAGAGGAGAAAGAGGAAAGAGAAGATTTGCATAGTTCGGTTACATAATATTTTAGTTCCTTCCATGGAAACCCGAAGCAGAAAGAGGGCATTAGAGCAACCACCACCGCCTCGACGGAAGAAGAAAGCTGGCATTATTTCTTCGCCGCCGCCTTTTTCTTCCTCGTCTTCTTCATCATCATCATCAGCCATGAAAAGATCTGTCAAGACTCGAGCTTCAGCTCGAAAATCAACACATGAAAAAGAAGAAAACAAGATTGATCACAGCAAAGAAAGCAAGATTGATCATGCGAATGTCAATCATGCCAAACAAAGTAAAAATGAACGTTGTACCAAAGGGAAAGAGAAAGAAGCTAGCAACAGTGACCACTATACCAAAGGGAAAGAAAATCAAATGGGCAAGAGTGATCATATTAATGGAGAAGAGAAAGAAGGTAGCAAGAATATCAAAGGGAAAGAAATAGAAGAGGTCAAGATTGAGCATACGATAGGAAAAGATAAAGAAGAGAGCAAAAATGATCATATTAAAGTAAAAGAGAAAGGAGAAGGCACAAATGTTCATACTAGAGAAGAGAGCAAAAATGATCATGCTAAAGGAAAAGAGAAAGAAGAGAACAATGCCAAAGAGATGGAAAAAGTGAATGCTTCCTCACATAAGGAGGTTATTTTGTCTCGTAATGCCAATGAAGTTGCTGTCAATGAAGCTACTTTCAATAACAATACCAATAATTATCGCACACGACCTGCCCACATATCGATGAGAGAAGCATACAAGGCTCATTCTTCTCATGGGAATTTAACACAAATTCTATCGAGCTTAACATCAGAAGATGAAGAATGCCAATTAACTGGTCTTACTCAGCTTTGTGAAATGCTTTCTATGGGAACTGAGGATTCACTTTCATATTTGCCCATACGAGCGTTTGTAACTGAATTGGTACGCCTTCTCACACATGAATATAATCCCGAAGTGATGCTTTTGGCTGCCCGAGCCCTCACACATCTATGTGATGCTCTCCCGTATTCATGTTCGGTTCTAGTGAATCAAGGTGGTATCCCTCACTTCTGTCGGATATTGAGGTCCATTCAGTATATTGATCTTGCAGAACAAGTAAGCTAGACATCCGTGCCACTCTCCTCCAATGAGACATGCAAATTTATGTCTGTGTTTGTATATATACTATATATAATGTGTAAAAGAATGTATGTTTGACGGAGAGAGAGAGAGAGAGAGAGAGAGAGGAAGTAAAGTCAACTTATTTAAACTCCGACCAGTAGTTGAAATTGGCTAATGACAGAATCGTAGCTAGTAATGTGAGTCTCTTCTAGATAGAAATGAAATGAAATCCAATGCCCTATCATTGCTGCAAAAAGGCGAAAATGTCCTATGAGATCAATGCTACAACTGTTGCTGGATATGATTTCAATGTCAGATTAAAGGCTAAGTAAAATAGAGCAGTACAATTCCTAGATAGATAGATAGATAGGTAGACTTCATTATCATCCTTAGTGGTAAAATATGACCCATGGGGCCAAAAATAACATACAAAAAGTGGTTGGGAGGTCAAAAACCATGGTCAATGGAATTCAAACGAACTATACAAAGCATTCTTCTATGTCATAAGATGGGTTGGAGCGCAAAAAGGGAGAAAAAACCAGAATCAGGTAGGGGCTGGTGCTATATCTGGAGGGAGGCATTATCTGTATAAAGAAAGAAAGAAATATCATGATATACACAGACTTTTTATAATCTCGTGAAAATGTAGATATTCTTGCCAGCTAAGCCTATTACATTGTGATTGTTGATGTTCTGAAACTTCAGCCCCCAAAAGATCTCACATATTGCAAGTTTAGATGTGTTGAAAAGGTCGCCCAGAAACTTTGCATTTGAAAGATCTGCAACATGGGTCGGTCCAAGATGGAGAGATCTCTGACATGAGGTTGAGGTCTTGATGGGCCTGGCCTACAGGCATGATAAACTGCTATTACTCCATCAATTGTAACCTTTTTGGAATCCCCATTCCAATATCTAATTGATGTGAAGAGCTCCTGACCTGCCTTATCACCCTACAGAGCACGTGATAAGATAGATACACATCCATGTTGCTTATGATGGGCCATCTTCCTACCAAGAGATGTCCTTTAAGAGGTCAAGGTGTCTTATGAGACTTAATGGGACATTACATCTTAAAATATTATCTCATCTTTGAGAAGAAATGGAAGTACCAAATAATTGTATTAGTGAAGCATCAAACATTTGAACCTAAGATGGAGTGAAATTTCTGCCTTGAAGGAACTGATTCAAGATGAAAAGGTCTCCTAAGCAAAGGAAGCTGTTGGGTGAGTGTGGGCTTGATTTGTCGATAACCCTCACTAGGATTTGCAATAACCCTCATGAGGATTTGTCCATAACAAAGGTGATGGGGCCGTGTTCCATATGGACACAATCGGTAGCAGTTCAGTGTGGTTCAGGCATCTCAAAATTCAAACCAAACCATTCAAAGGATTTGAATTTTTATCTGAACTGAACTGAACCATGAAATCTTTAAACCAAAACCATTCAAATCAAACAGTTTGATAGATTTCCAGGCTCAAACCAAACAGTTCAAGAGATTTACAAACTGTTAAGCCACTGTTGTTCGGTTTGATTTCGGTGCAAATCAATATTTTGTGCTAACATTTGCACAATTATTTTAAAAAGAGCTTTTCCAACCAAAAGTCTCTTGCTTACAAACTGAGAAAAGAAGAAAATATTGGATCTCAAATGCCATAAGTTATTATGTTAATAGGCTGTAGCTCTTAATTTATAAACTTAATTCATATTTAATAAATACTTCAAAAAGTCCTAACCCTAAACCAGTAAGCCGTGGTTGAAGCTGGTTAAAACTGCAAACCATTATGCTGATAAAGGCTCACCCTTGTAAAATGTTGTGCCAATCAACAATCTCTCATCATCCATTTAATAATACCAATTTGGATCAGTGTACCCTTTTTCACTTCATTCATGTCCTAATGTGGGAATTCTAAGGTATATTGGAACAAGGGTAGTGCATTTATATTTATGCCATGTTAGTGGAATCATTCTAGTATTTCAGCATAAAAACATCGATTATCTCCATGCTCAGCGAGCTATTTTGATGAAATAATTGCCAACATTGATTATCTTTGCTATTGTAGCTTTCAAATTCATCAGATATGGTCAAGGATTGGAACTATGTCTCGGTCACTATTAAGGCTTTCGTAGCTCAGATTATATCTTGGGGTACAAATGCTTTGCTTCTAATCAGTTGGGTAATCATTGAGACTAAACGTCTCTCCAAATCTCTCCAATTATGTGCAATTATGTGCCTTATGAAGGCTGTCCCCATGCGTCTACACTATAGTGGTTTGCCATATTCTGTTACTTCATATCTTGAGCTTTTCCTTTTGGCCAACTTCTTCTTCTGTAATATCACCATACATAGCCTCACAAATTGTTTGTTCATCCCCAATATATGTGCATTGGAAGTCTCCTAATAGTATTATATCCTCTTGCAAAGCTTGTTGCAAACCTCAAGTAAGCAAGTGGAAAATAGCAGATCACAACTTATAACATCTTTGTGAACTATACACTTGATCATGGAGCTCCTCTTTGTACAGCAGGGGCCTCTAGTACTTCCTGGTATGCATGGCTGAGGATGGAATCCTGACTCCCACCTATGTCCCTGTCCTTTAGAGGACGTTCTGTCTGTGCATTAATGTTTCTGTTTGGTCTTATAGGCCATTATCTCCCACCATTGCAGGCGTTTCCCTCACTTCGAAAACCTCTCCATTCTGGATTGACCTATGCTAGAGATCTTTTGAAGACAAAAGTTACAATATATATGACTTGAGAATCTTACATGTGCCGATAACAAGATTCTTTAGTCTCTTTTAACTTATCTACTTTTTTTTTTTTTACTTAGGAACATTTATTTATTTGATTTGTTGTTCTCAAGGTCGAGACTACACTTAGGATGTAATCTTTTGTTTGGTCTTATAGGCCATTTTGGCCTTTCAAAAGACGTTATTGTATCTTTCTTTCTGTATGCATCTGTGTACTTGAAAAATAATCGGAATCTGTCCTGAGAGCCATAGACCCTTATGTGGTTCTCCTCTCTTTAATAATAACCCTGCTATTTGTATGTATTTCAGGCCATGTTTTGTCTTCTCTATTTTCTTCTGATCTTTCTTTAGATCAAATTTAATAGTTTGCTTCATTGAAACCAGTTTGACTTGACTTGACTTTATTTGAGCATTTATATATTTTACATGTGCTCTTTTATATATTTCCAATGTGCTCCTTATGAGGCTTGTGGTTTCATTTCTTAGAGTTTCTTGTAATTCATTATTCAAAAGGGTATATAGTTCTGTGTTCTGCTTTTCCAACTCCCTTTGCTTTGTGCATTATATTTGTCTTTCAATGCATTTTCTGTAGCAGATCTTTATAGAATAGATGGATATTTTATCGTACATGAAGAGGCCAATTTTGTCTAGTGGGACCAAATCAACATCTTATCTTGTGTGTGACTCCTTCCTAAGAAGGGTGGTTACTACTCTATAGTAAAATCGCTCGATGTGAAAATAATGCACACATATGTGCTCACCCTTCTTGGTGGAAATTTGAGTATGACACTCACATTATCATGCCTGTCTATCAAGACATCATATTTCTTGTGTATTAACTTATGCTCAGAGCATTTAATAAGTAAGTGATATTCATCCTCTAGTAGGCTTTTATTGCACACCTTGCATATCTTCATATTTGGGTGATGATACCATGATGCTACCTCAATACCTAATTTATGTGGGCTTGTTTGAAGAAGTGTTAAGGCTCTTTGAGAGCCAAGGCTCATGGGGGTGGTGAAATGCGATTGGATATGTTCTGGCGTTTTTTCTGTGTGTTAATATTTGCAAAGAAATATTCCAATGTTGACATTTTAGCATCTTGCCAATTCATCTTTAATGCCTCTAGTAATCTATCCTCAATGATCACATACTTCATAGCATCATTTGAGAGCTCTAATAGATCTTTTTCTCCCCGTCTTTTAAACCATTTCAAAATGTCAAGCATCATGACTAGTACCTCTATGGGACAAGCACCTTTTCTAATAGCATGATAGAATAGGATGTTGAGATTTACCCCCAATTGTCTACTTAATAACAAATTTTGGATTTTCTCTATTTCATTCTATGTACAAGTGAGATAGTGCCACCCCACACTTCCACTCCATAAAGCGATAGTTGGACCACCATAGCATTGAACAGCATTGAACAGCATTGATCTCATTTCCCATCCTCAAGCATCACTTTGGTTGCATTGATTCTCAAACATCTAATACTCCGCGTGAAGTCTAGACTCATAGCATACATTCCTCCTGTTTGTTGATGGGACATTACTACCAAGATATTTGAAGCTTTGCACTTGTATTGGGTTCTCCCTTGTCTGTACAAGTGGGGTAGTGTCTTGGTTGTATTGCCCTTATTGCCACCATTTTTGTTTTGTCCATGTTAATAGTTAGCCCACTGATTTGACAGAATTTATCCAATACGTCAATTCTTGCCTACCATCCAAATTATATGAGAATAGAACATTAATGGCATACAGGAGTATAAGAATAAGCTCATGCATGAGTTTTGGGCCATTCAATCCTCCTTTTGTAGCCTTGTTTACTATTCCTTCAAGTCTATCGCATGAACCCAAAGTGTTGTTTACTATTCCTTCAAGTTTATCGATGCATAGACCAAAGAGTGTGGAGAGAGTGGGCACCCTTTCTTGGTTCCTAATTTGCTCAAAAAGTACTTTGTGTGTCCATTTTCACTTGGTACCAAACCTGCTCGTACGATCGTGGTACAGCTGCTCTATGCTCCAATGGCATTCTAATCTCTATCGTTCTTTTCCAAAGCCCACTCCTTGGTATGGTGTCAAAGGCTTTCTTGAAGTTCACAAAACAACAATATAACATTTTCCCTTGAAGTTGACTTTCTTCCTTGATAATTCTAAGTGAAACCAAATGACCGATAGTTAATGTTTTGGTGTAAAGCCTGCTTGACCAAGTGCTCGTTTTTGATGATGTTCAGCCCATGAGCTAATAGTTTGTTCCATGACAGTACCGTATAACTTGGCCATAACTGAGTTAACCATGCTAGTTTGATAGTCAAATTTCAAGTTTTTATCTCCTCCTTTATGGATTAGTTTAATTCAATTCATGAGCCAATCTTTTGGGAAACCTTGCTTGATAGCTTGATCCATGATAGTTGCGATTCATTGACGAGTTTGTGGACCTGTGGTCTTATCCATTTTTAGAGCTCACTTGATAGCTTGATCCATGATAGTTGCTATCCATTGACGAGTTTGTGGTCTTGTCCATTTTTAGAGCTCATTTGTCACTAAAGTTGCATGCGTTGCATTGCCATTAGACATCCTTTTTGCCCCTCTATTAACATCCTTAATAGACACGCATGCCTTATATGGTATTTCAATACTCAATGTCATAGGCATTACCCCATCATGCATATAAAGCTTATGCACATATTGTTCCATCTCTTCACGAATCAATTATATTTTCCTTTTTGCCCTTGAGTATCTCCATGCTAACTTTGGTTGGAGTTTAAACATTTGTGTTTTCTTCTCTCTTTCATTTGATAGCATTGACTCTCCGTTCTTCGCTACTGATACAATGTTAGGGCCTTCTGATTTTTATCTTGTGTGAGCTTGTTGAACATTTTGAGATGAGCCTTGCATTCTTCATCAAACCAAGCATTGCATGGGAAAGTAAGCATCTGGTGTTCACCTACATGTGCACTAAAATATTGATACCCTACCTTGAGAATGGCATACTAAATTATTATATCTAAATGAGAGGGAGAGAGAGAAAGGGAGCAAGGAAGAAAGATATATTAACACGCACAAGGCCGCAAAATCATAAAACAAATATGGATAGCTTTGTCCATTATGAAAAAATAAAAGTTCTAAGGTACATTATAATAATCTTAATGTATGAGGTGGCTCTACAATTGATGATGATTATTAATGAGATCACTATGATGCAGTCATTGCAAGCGCTGGCAAAAATCTCTAGAGAGCATCCAGCTGCCTGTTTACAAGCTGGAGCATTGACTGCAGTCTTGTCGAACTTCGAGTTCTACTCCACTGGAGTTCAGGTAACAAAATCATTTCGTCAATCCATGCTAATTCATATGTCCTCATGATTATGCAATGCAATATTCTATACATTCTAATGCAATATTCATCAGACTTTTGATGTGATATTCTTCACGCTTTTTTGTGATATTCTTTACACTTTTGATAGAGAGCTTCTATTTCTACGGCGGCAAACATGTGTCGACACATGCCACCAGATGCCTCTACGTTTGTAACTGAGGCAATACCAGTTCTAACCAATTTACTCCAATACCCTGATACAAAGGTATATGAATCTCAGCATTCATGGTTAGCTTGACAATTTATTTTACTTGCGTATATTTATTTTACATTGATTTTGTGCCTCCTTTATTTTGTTTCAGGTCATTGACCATGCTTCTGTCTGTTTGGCTCGCATAGCTGAATCTTTTGCATCATCTTCTGAAAGGCTAGATATGCTTTGTTCACATGGCTTAATTGCTGAGGCGGCGCGCCTTATTTCAGTCGAGAATATTGGCTTTTCACAAACATCACTGAACAGCTCAACATATACAGTTTGTGATGCCTTCTGTTGAAAGATAATTTATTACTTCATTTCTTTTTTTTATAGTCAGATAATTCATGAATGCGGTTGCAGGGCTTGGTTCGCACATTGTCTATATGCGTGAGTGGTTCAACATCTGCAGCTGATGCTCTTCTTCGCATGAATATCAGTAGCATTCTGAAAGATATCCTTGTGGGCTCTGGATCAATATCTAAATCAGTGTCCCCTGTGGCAATGAACATGTCCACTGAACAGGTGTGTGTATGAAGTAGATAGATCATAGTATACTAATGTCACCATTGCTAATCTAAATATCCGTATATGGGAAATATCTATATAGATATGACAAACCCATGAAATTCAAAAACAATACAAAAGGGATCTTTCTATTTGCTTGTTTCAGCTCCCCATACTTTAATGTGTGCAAGATATTGTCCCAATATTGAGGGAGTGAAGTGATCTTGTGCCTGAAGATTCACAACTTTAGAGCAATGCAATGTGATGTCTAATGGCAAGAAAGTAGAGAAAATGCATTGTGTCTAGGTTAAATAGAATAAATATTTGTGTGATAATACACACCGATAAGAAACTGATGTGACTAATCTTAGGTGCCTAGATGTACAAGAATATGATTGTGGATAGGAACAAGGTGAACTATTGGAATATGTCATGCATGGGTCTGGCAAGAATATCAATATCTGCAGAGTGAGATCAGTGAAGCATTGTGGTATGTTGGATACACAGGTGCAATCATGACCTGTAATGTGAATACTTGTGCATGTGAGGGTGTTGAGAGTGACCCAACCAAATGAATTTAACTAGATTTGTTCAACCAGGATGATTGGCCTTGCTCGTCCTTGGTGGTCCCTTCAAAGAAGTCTGGGATATGTCATTCAGCAGGGTTTGTTTGGACTGGTCATCTCTTATCACAGAAGTCCCTCAAATCTCCCGTAGAATATCAATATCTGCACTGTGTGATCCGTGAAGCATTCTGGTGTGTTGGATACACAGGTGCAATCATGACCTGCTAGAATATCAATATCTGCAGAGTGTGATCAGTGAAGCATTGTGGTGTGTTGGATACACAGATGCAATCATGACCTATTATGTGAATAGTTGTGCATGTGAATGTGTTGGGCGTGGCCCAACCTAATGTATTTAACTAGATTTGTTCAATCAGGATGCTTGGTCTTGTTCGTCCTTGGTGGTCCCTTCAAAGAAGTCTGTGATATGTCATTCAGCAGGGTTTGTCTGGACTGGTCATCTCTCATCGCAGAAGTCCTTAAATCTTCCGTAAATAAAGGCCCACACATCTTTGACCACAATAATCTATGACTGAATACAAAGGTTCAAAATCCTCTGGACAAACAATGAAAACATCCTCATATCTGATTTTAGCTTGTGCACCTGCAAATGTAGTACGCTTCTCTCCTGGATCTACATGATGTATCAATGTACCATAAACAGAAAGACATCACTTTTGAATGCGTCACAAGGAATCTTACCAGGTCATACTCGCTTTTAATAACTCCTAACAAGGAGAACTGTTGCACAACAGTAGGAATGCTGTTTACTTTTGTGGCCGCAGAACCATACTTATGGAAAATCCAAACAGCTCCGCTTCTCATAGAAAAAGAGGTTCTAACAAATGCTACTACCTGATAGGTATAGGGGTCATCATATTTCATCAGCTTCTCCCCTAATGTGAAGTGGTGCTGATCTTGTATTCATTGTGATGTAAGTTGTTGAACACCATAACCTGACTGTTACCAAGGTTAGTTACATTTCTTAACTACTTGCCCTAACTATATTTATACTCATATACATAAATGACTATTTACAAATATGGCCTCGAGCTGGCTTTGACCAATACTGCTGTGTGCATCACATCCAAT
Source organism: Azolla caroliniana (assembly GCF_043228905.1). Lineage (NCBI taxonomy): Eukaryota > Viridiplantae > Streptophyta > Polypodiopsida > Salviniales > Salviniaceae > Azolla > Azolla caroliniana. Next base: position 434,533 of record NW_028230447.1, on the reverse strand, counting down.
CGTCTCTTATACCAAGGTTAGTTGACAGATGCGTCGATTTCAATGTCACTATACAGAATTGAATGTGAGGTTCCCACCTCATATGTCTCCTTGTCATTCAATAACTCTTAAGAGAAAAGAGTGCAAAATTTCTTTCGGCTGTTCTCAGCTACAAAAACTTAGATTGTTTTCAACTCATTTTTCAATCTTTCATTGTAGCAATAGGAAAACGAAATACTTATATCAGATTTATGGGTAGATTTGCTACTGGTTTTTTCTGTTTGCTTGAGTCATGACACAGATTGGATAGAGAGGAGATTGGCAAGCTGGTATTTGCCACCTTTTATGCATCATGCCTTCATCATCTTTTCTAAAGTGAACATTGATATGGTTTTTATATATTCATAATCAATTGTCCCATATCATCATGTATTAGTATGGATTTTACATGTCCAGCAAGTAGAGTGTTATGTTTTGCATTTCATTAACACTGCATGACAACAGCATGTTTTTTACAGCTCCGTGAAATTGTGAATCTTGTGAATGCTCTGATTCCTCCATTGCCACAATCATCTATGAGTTTAACATCAAGGCTTCCTGGCAGCAGTATGCTCGGTCGTAAGCAATCACTGTGCATTGAGTCCAGCCTATTGGCCCAGTTTGGAACCCACTTATTTCCTATTCTTGTACAGGTAGCTTTTTTCTTTCTGGTGTTTGAACTATTCTTTATCTGCTTCTTGGTTCTAACTCGCTCTCTTTGTTCTTGGGTTACTACAGCTATATGAGTCATGTATAAATCTTACAATTCGGTATACATGCCTTGATGCAATGCATAAACTTGTTCACTTTATTGCCGCAGATGTACTGTACTCTATATTTCAGGAACTGAATATATCAAGGTCAGATTCCATACAAATCTAAAAATGTTAACTTGAATCAGGATTTATAGTTGATTTTCTCTGTTTTTCTATTGCAGCTTCTTGGCTAGTGTACTGGTTTCTAAAGATCCTATGGTACAGATAACTACTCTGCAGATAGCAGATTTGTTGATGCAGAAACTTCCAGACTATTTTTCAAAAGCGTTTGTGAAAGAAGGGGTGCTTCATGCAATCAACTGCCAATTTGATTTGGATGACGACAAAGGAGTGGCAACGGATATCACTAGGCGAAGATCAAGGAGAGTTGTGAGTGCCTCTAACAGAGCTGTTAAAGAAGAGTGTATTTCTGGTGAAGGGGCATCAACAAGTACTTTAAGGCTGCCTTCAGAAGAATCAACAACTGACATATCAACTTTTGCTCTCACAAGTGCTAAATCATTTAAAGATACATACTTTCCTGTGGGTTCTGCCAATGAAGTAAGCAATAACCTCAAGAGGCTGAAGAAGCTCTCTGCAAAGCTGATTGTTGGCATAAAGAAGAAAGGGGAAAATACTCAGATGTTAACCTCATTAATAGCTGAAATTCTTACTGAAATCGGTACCGGAGATATTTCTACATTTGAGTTCATAAGTTGTGGAGTAGTTGAGTCTTTATTAAGTTATTTTTCTGATGTTGATGTTTCTAAAGAAGAATTGATGCAAGAAGAACTTAGGCAGAAACTGTTGAGGAGATTACATCAATTCATTACAATTGCAACTTGTAACGAGGAAACAAAACTGCATTTTACAGTGCTTGTTAGGAAGATTCAAAATGCTCTGTCTTCCCTTGAGAGTTTTCCGGTTAATCTAACTCAAAGTCCTTCAGGAACCAGCAAACCAGGAAATACTACTGGATTAAGTATTCTAGCTCAACCCTTAAAGTTACGTTTCATGAAACTACCCACAGACACAAGCTTACAAGACTTTCCAACAAGTGTGGTTCTTATGAGCCCTCTGACAACATTATCATCCCTAGAAGAGTATTTGTGGCCTCGTGTGCGTCAAATAGGTGTTATGGCTACAGCTTCAAGCTCACAGACTCCAGTATCTCCTTCAATGAGTGGTAGGCCACCGATACAATCTGAGGTACCTTCAGCTGTAGGTAAGGATATGGCATCTGGAGCTAGTACATTAGCTGACCAGAAAATACATGACAAGAATCACATGAAAAAGAAAAATAAGATTGCATCACTTAATCAAACTGAAGAACATAGAGGTCCAGAGACAAGGAACGCAGCAGCAAAACGGCGTAATGAGGAAGCAGCGAGGTTGATCGAAGAGACCTTTGAGGCTGTTGCTGGTATTGAGGTAGCTCTTATTGTCTTATTTGAGTTGTATTTTGAATTTGTAACATTACACAAATCAAGTAATCATTGCTATTATTTTACGGACATTTTGTAGGATAGTGAGAGTGATCTCTCTCTAGTGGAAGAGGAAGGAGAATATTCGTCGGACGAGGAAGATGAATATTGGGATGAGGAGTTTGATCAATATGACCAAGCTCGAATGGTAAATTCTAGAGCATCGTCTGCTCATGTTTGTTTAATATGTACTTGGAAGCAAATTTAAAAGTTTGCCTCCATCTTTATGTTATTAGGTCTTTGAGGAAGAAGTTACATGTGATGGTGTTTATGAAGTTCATTTGGGTGATGAATGCACAACCACAGGAGTTTCCTCTCCCGCAAAGACAACTAAGGAATCAGAAGCGTCCTCTTTTTCACGTTCGTCAAGGTTATGCTTCTCTGTATGTGGAAAGCTGCTTGATCGAAATTGGACCATTTTCGAAGCTATTCAGCAAGTAGATGATAGATTTAAAAGTTTCAGCCTAGAAAGCAGAAGAATTTGGCACGAAGTGCATCTCATAAACTATCAGCGTGCTGATTCTTTAAGTGACTCTGGTAACTCATCTCAATTGGAATCTGTGACCAAACCAATTGTACCTGTTGCAAGAGAGAACACATGGAAAAATGTTCTGCTCAACAATGTTGTTGAAAAAAAGCTACCTTGTGACATGGACAAATCTGAGGCTACATACAATGTTCTTCTTTTGCTTTATATACTTGATGGGCTGAATCGTTTTATCCCAAACCTTCATGACCAAGAGTGTTCAATTGTTGAAACAGACTTTATGAAGGAAAAAGGGGTGTCAAGACCTCTTGTTCCTCACGAGGAATTCTTTAGCACTAAGTTGATTCCGAAAATGACTCGTCAACTCCAGGATGCTATGGCTCTATGCAGCGGTAAAATTCCTTCTTGGTGTCATGACATAACACGAGCATGTCCATTCTTGCTCCCCTTTGAGACAAAACGTCAATACTTCTACTTGACAGCATTAGGCTTGCCACGAGCAGTTCATCACCTACAACAGCAACAAATTTTAGATAATATGACACTTTCCAATGACAGGTTGCCACGAATCGGTAGATTACAACGGAGAAAGGTAAGAATCTACCGAGATCGTATTTTTGAATCAGCCACAAAAGTTATGGAAGTTTTTGCTGCTGATAAAGGAGTCCTTGAAGTGGAATACTTTGGAGAGGTTGGTATTGGGCTTGGGCCAACTCTTGAATTTTATACTTTGTTAAGCCATGAACTGCAGAAGGATTCCTTGGGTATGTGGCGAACTTCTCCACACACACAAACGGAATTGTTGAGTGATGGTGATTCACATCAAGGTCTTGTAAACATCCTGTATGGGTTGTTTCCTCGCCCATTGCAACGTAGATTGGGAAATCATGACAAGACAATTGGTTCCTTCCGTCTCCTAGGTCAAGTAATTGGAAAGGCTCTCCAAGACGGGCGCCTCTTGGATTTGCCACTTGCAACACCCTTTTACAAACTTATGCTCGACGAGGTATACTGAGATATCATACATACATATGTATATATCATGCACATACATATATATATATATATATACATCTACATGTACATGATCATAGATATGGTGAGAAAGTTCTTAAGTTCTGCTCCAATTTTGCAGGAGTTAGGTCTCTACGATATTAAGTCCTTTGATTTGGAGCTTGGAAAGACTTTAGAGGAAATGCAGAATCTGGTTGAGAGGCATCGACTGTTAAAGGCATCAACAAGAAAAAGTAAACAGACCTTATGTTTCCGCGGTCAAAACATCGAAGATCTTTGTCTGGACTTCACTCTTCCTGGATACCCAGGACATGTTTTGAAGCCAGGAGGAGAGGACATCATGGTAAATGCATGCATAATGCTGTGCTATGACACTTGGAAGCAACTTCCTTTTTCTAAGTTGAAAAGTAATTGCATGATGAATGCAGGTGAGTATGGAGAACCTTGAAGAATACATCACACTTGTTGTAGATAATTCAGTGAAAGTGGGGATCACTCATCAAATGAGAGCTTTTCGGGAAGGATTTGAGCATGTGAGAAAGCTTCAAACATTTCTCCTTGTTACTCTTGCTTCGGAGAAATATTGTATTCTGAAGCAGATTCTTTTAATGTTGATTTTTAGGTTTTTCCAATGTCAATGTTACGAATTTTCAATGAGGAGCAGCTTTCTTATATGCTTTGCGGTCGTCGTGAGATGTGGCTGGTTAGTTTTCTTGTCAAAGGTTTCTTTTTAGTTTTTCTATTAATTGGCTCATAATAATAAGAAACCTAATTTTCATCTGCACTGCAGGCTGACTCTCTCATGGAGCATGTGAGGTTTGATCATGGTTACAATGCATCCAGTCTACCTGTTCGCAATGCAAGTTCCTAACCCCTCCATTGATTCCGCCCTTCAATACTGCTTTATACGTTGCTTTAACTTAACCAATACTGCTTGATATCTTGTTTTTCTCCATCACTCTCCTCTTCTGTTCTATAGGTTGCTTTTCCTTGATCAGTACTGCTTTATAAGTTGTTTTTTCTCCTGGCCCCCACCTTTCCTCCCTTTTAATGGTGGCATAATTTTGTTTGTTCTCCATGCATGCTTCCTTTCCCTTAAATAACACTAAGCTAACCCCTTTCTGATGAAACAGCTTCTTGAGATAATGGGAGAGTTCACGCCGATGCAACAACGAGCATTCCTGCGGTTTGTAACTGGTGCACCACAGCTTCCATGTGGGGGGCTCTCAGCATTACACCCAAAACTAACTATAGTCTGTAAGGTGATTTTCTCTAGTTGATAAAGATGTATTACATTTTCTTCTTTTTTATTTGTCGCACATGTCAATGCTTACAGTATTTTCATTGGCTGTGTTGTTAGCATCCTAGTGGAACATCAATGGGAACATCACCTCGCAGATATGCAGACATGGCAGATCATGACCTTCCCAGTGTCATGACATGTGCTAATTATTTGAAGCTTCCTCCATATTCATCCAAGGTAAAAACATAACTACATAGGTTTCTTTTCTCTTAACAAGGTAAAAACTTCTTGGGATGTCTTTTATTCTCTTACAAAGGCAAAAGTACATCGGATGATTTTTTTATTCTTTTAATGAGGTAGAATTATATACAATATCCTCCCCTCACCCCCCTCAACAAGGTAAAAACTTCATAGAATTATTATTTTTCTCTGAAGAAGGTAATATAGCTTGGGCTATATTTTTTAACAAGGTAAAACTACAGAGGATATCTTTTTCTATCTTACAAGGTAGAACTGCATAAAGATCTTTTTTGTTTCTCTTAACAAGGTAAACTGCATAGGTTCTCTTTTCCTTCTTTCTTGACAAGGCAATAGCTTTTCATTTTGAACTTGTAGCTTAGGGGTCAATGGTTCTAATAACTGGCTATCTTACCCTAGGATGTCATTTACTGTTTATTTCATTTATGGTCTCCCATAACTTTCTTATTGGTTTTGTTTCATATCACAGGAAATTATGAAAGAACGTTTGCTGTACGCAATACATGAAGGACAAGGATCATTTGATTTGTCCTAAAATCATATATATGTATATATCTGCGTCTAGAGCAAAGTGGAAAGAACGAAAGGAAAACATCTCAACCCGTGGCTCAATTGCTTTCCGTTCAACATTTGAGATGAATTTGTGCATAGACCGACTCTTTCCTGTATATATATATATATATATATATATAATTGATTTAAAGAACACTCTTGATTAGAGAGCCACATGTAGAGAAGAATCTAATTGGACAAAAGGCATCTCTCTTGGAAATTGAATAAATCAAACAACCCTCCAAAAGGGTGTAAATATTAGATTTTGCTTTAATTCTAAAATTAATGTATGTTTTGCGAAGATTAAAATGGAAAATAGAAGAGTTGACTGTCTGTCCGTCTACCAGTTAATGTTCTCTGATGGTGTTGACGGTCCCTTTTTTCGAAGCAATGTACACATTTCAGATATACTTTCTGCAATAAAAGTCATTTTGTGCAGTTTTTGAGCAGCTTCCATTTCTTTAAATTTCTTTAATTTCTTGCTACAAGTGACTCAATGAAATCAAGAATTTGATAAATAATGGAAATATTGAGAATTGATTAGATAGGTATATAGAGTTACAATCACAGAGATAGATATATAAGAACAAAACTTCTATTATATATGAGAGTAGCTCATTACAAAATTAGTGGAGATTGATGATCATGACACCATTGTGTAAGAGAGTGGATTATATTCTTTGTTTGGCTTGAGTGTAACATTAAATGTGCATGTCAGTTCATAGTAGTGGAGATATTGCTCTTCTATCAATTGACTTGTCATTTAATATGGCCCAACTCCTTAGATACAAGCTAGTGCTAGAAAGTAGTTTTCTTAAAGTCAATGACACACATACTTTAGGACTAAGTATATTGTAACTAGACCACAAAATATTCTTCTAGTTGACTTGATTAGCCAATCGTATTAGCTTACTTCCCTCTTTCCTAAATACATTTGTGTCTTATGGATCTACGGACTCCTAGATTGACACCTTATTGATCCATATGGTTGAGTTGCACAATAGCTACTCCTCATTTGGGGCACTATCACAAAATGTGCACTCTAAGAGCACATATGGGGATAGATTTACAACTTGGGGTTGATCATTGATTATATCTAACAACAAGGGCACAAAGATAAATGTGTAAGGATACATCTTGGCAAATGTGATGTTTGGAAATCAACCGTTAACATGATCAACAACTGAATATTCATGTACATAATCATGAGCTTGCTTGGATTTTATGCCAGTCTTGAAATTTGGCCAATGTCCTTGGTGCATTTTCTCAAGCAAGATAGAGATTTCTTCATTTGTGTGTTGACTCGGCCAACATGATATAATCAACTTGCCTCAGATGGGTTTGTAGTGTGTGCAATTTCTGGTTATTTTGATATGCCTTACATTTTAGTATGGTGAAAATATAAGCATTTCTAGATTGGGTTTGATTTGATGCATCAAAAGCTAGATGCAAAGGCTAAGAAACCACTACATGAAATACATTTATTCAGTCAAATACATTCTTTGTTTCGTGTTGGCCAGAAGTGTAAAGCAAAAAACTGTAACTATTGGGGAATACATTGCCTGCAATGCGTGTTGACCATCAAAGTGCAGGCAACAATGTCAAATCTTGTATTTGAATGCATTGGCTATTTATTACAAGAGGAAGTGAAATCAATTTGGAGTGTAGTCCATACCAGATGTCTTCAAATAGATGCTTGGCTAGCTCTCTCATAAATGTTGGAAGCTGATTTGGTAGTGCAACATGAAACCCTATTCCCCATAATGTTCGTAGGTACATGTACCTTAACTACTATAGGGTAATTGTGGTAATGAGTTACCTATATAGCTATAAAAGACACTTAATAACTAAAGACAACATACCATATTTTTACTACTTCTTAGTACCTAAAGATAATATTCAACTTTTTTGGACTTCATGTTGTTGGAGACTTTGATCATTGCTTGTACTACTCACTATTTTAGTCTTCATTGAAGTTATGGCTTTCTTGTACTATTCTTCTTTTTTCTATATAATGTAGTAGCATTCAATTATTGTAAGGTGTGTCAAAGATACATGTGTGTCAAATTCTTGTTCCATTCTACTCCAATCTTTTCATTGCTTTACAAATTCTCCCAACTCTCTCCAATGTCACATTCCGAGGTTTGAAGCTCCAAAGAATGACAATAAACACAACGTAGCACAATTTTTATGATATCCAAGGCAAGAGAGAATCCAAATGCAAAATTAGTCATAAATACTTTGAAATCTTACCTTCCAAACTCAATTGTATCAATCCAAAAAGAAGCATTATTTACGAATAAGCAATGACTCATTGATAATATTGTTTGAGGCCCACATAAGCTCCCCCAAGTTCCGCAATTTATTATGCCATAAGTGAGAAGCAAGACGAAGAATGTAAATAAGTGGGAATTCCCAATTGTGTTGAAGAGGAAGAAGAGCTTCTTGGCTAAGGGACCACCTACATGACATTAAACTAGGCTCTTTGAACCACCATAGCCACAAGGCTATATACATTGTGGCCTACCATTTAACTTCAAGTTAAAAGTGGAAATTTCTAATTTTGCTCCATGGACACCAAGTGATCGTGTACAACATGTACATACCTACGTACAAATGTAGTATGATTGTACTCATTTGATTTGCATCTCTATGTTTACTATTTAAATTGAAATAATTAGTAATGATACATTCCTCCAAAGGCATTGCATTAATAATATGTATCACATACTTACTTGAGATATTTATATATGGTATATATGGACTACCTCGTGGAAGTGTTCACCTTATGTCACTCACTTGTAAAAGAATTGCATTTCAACAAAAATATAGATCATAAAGAAATAAAAACCTATGTGCAAACTCTCTAAAGAAATTTTTGATAATTCTTGCGCCTTGGGGTGCCATATCAAGGTATTATAGGAAACTCCTTGCAACAACTCGTGTACTCACATACACCTTTCGGATAGAAAGATAAAAAACCAAGTATGGGCCCGGTTCATCTAACATCACCACAACCTTCAAAAACCTTCTTTTTATCTCACAATGTTTGTGTATCACATTCAATAACCCCGGTGTCATGATATAAACCTATACAATGCTATAAACTTAAAACATAAAGTTTCAAGGGGTAGAAAATGGTTGCACCAAATATCATGAATCTTCAAAAGACTATGCAACCTTATTTTAATGGACAATTTGTATTTTTATGAAAATTTAATTTCTTGTCAAAATAGATATTATGTCTCATATTATCATTCATCATGGATGCTTCGTAGCATGGATAACATTCTTTTATATGGAGCAAAAGTAAGTTGATTTCAAGATAAGATTGCACCTTCAAAAATATGTAGTTTGACATTTTATACACAAGAAGTAATCTCCATGCAATAAGTTGAAGATTTTTTTGCATGTTGCCTTGGAGTTTGATGCCTTTCCAATCATTAAATGAACTAGAAAGAAAACCCTCTTAGTTGATCATCATAGGTACAATATCCTTCTCTATATTTCCTTGTAAGGTGAGGGGTGCTTTTGAAGTTGTTTGGTTGACCCTTGAGAGAGAATCAAATTCAAGACCTTGGTTTCACCAAACCCTTGAGACCAAATTGCATTGGGTGTATCTTCCAAAAGCTTGACAAGTCTTACTACAATTAGATCTTAGACACTACCTGGGATTTTTTTATAAAGCCTTTCTTTAGGATGAAAAAAATAGTCGTGTTTTTCTTTATATTTAGAGTCAAGACAATTGCAATGTTTTATAAGATCATGTCACCTTTTTTTATAAAAAATAAATGGGTGTTTTTATTGTGACTTACTATTAATTCTTCTCAAATTTGCTTTGGAAGTTATGTATTAACTCATAAATACATTGCTACATCTGGATCGTGCTATGCTGTTATATCTTGTTGACACATTCATTTTTTCTCTTCCAATTCCATGTAGTCCCTTGTCTTTCTTACTAATCCTTCATCACATGAAAATTGTCGCTATTACTAGATCTTCATAACCAATGAGGTACACACCTTTGTTTGACTTGTCATTATATATCTCCCTAAGTTACACACCTTTGAGCTATAAAGAACTTCATATTTTGCTTAACATTATCTCCACCTTTGCTTGATTTCCAATGTTGATATCATGCACCCGGTCTAGAAAAATGTAGATTTTAAAGAAACAAAGAACACTTGTGTTCCATATAAATCTGAGACTCTGTCTATAATGTGGTGCAAAGGTAAAGATGAATGAATTGAATCCAATGATGACAAGTCCCTTACAAGTGATGGTAGTTTAAACTTGTTCTCTTGTTAGGTTACCAACCTAATATGAGTGACATGAGAAGTTGTTCCAATTTACAATAGTATAATGTCAATGATAACTCTTTACATAGCCTAACAAAGGTTCAAGATAACGAGTTGATGAAAATACTTCCTTCTTGAAGCAACAATAGGTCAACACTTTAGTTCGAGTGTTCATGGCTGACTTGGTTGACTACAACACCTAAGAAATTGGTTAGAAGTAAGTCATATTCAGCAACGTGATATACATTTGTTTAGCACTATGGAACTCTTATTTTAAAAGAAACATTGTCTAGATGCTTCAAAGATACAAAAACATATAACAAAACAAAACAACATACATACACTATGACATAGTGGAGTGGGGATGTATGAGTATATGAAAAATTGAGTTAGCATAATAATTGTTGAGTATAGCGAAAGTATTGGGCCTTGGGCCCAACAGATAGGAAGATCCGATACATTTGTGGTATTAATCGAATGGTCATGTTAGTGATGAAATGATTGTAACAAAGGTTTTACTTATGTTGCTTTTAAGTAGCCATAACTCACACACGTTTCTCAACAAAAAAAACATCCAAGCATTAAAGTTTCTTTCTTGCTATAGAAGGCCTCCCTTGTGAGCGAGTAACAGAGAGGAGTGGAGCACACAGAACCTTAGCTTTGAAGGAGTTTTTGGTGGAGTGATCATGAGGTTTAACTAGGGTTTTGGTTCGTGAGTATTATTTGATTGGCATGGATCAATAACATTGATTGTTTCTTGGAAATGGAGTTTTGATGTCACTCTTTTACTGTACCTGAACCACGTTAAAATGGTGTGCAACTTATGCAATTATTGGTTATCATTATCGTATCATTATCGTACACTTTTAATTTTCTCCATAGTAGTACTTCATTGTTCTTGCATTAATAATAATGCCCACATTCAGAACTTATCCTACAAGAAAAATATTAATGGTAGCAACTACAATACCAACTTTAGGTATGTTCTTACTAAGCTACAAGGGGAAGACACATGGATGTGGATGTGCTCTCTTGTGGCCTCGGGGGGCTTCACCCATACCGAGACTTCTTCAAACAGAATCAATGACATCATACCTTTGGAAACTCAATCATGATGTTATCTACTTACCTACTTTGATAATGTTACATCAGTCATGGACTCTAACACGACTTCACACATTTTTCGCACTTTATCGACCCATTATTAAGGTCACATTTCATGGTTGTAAGCCGATGGAGCTCGTTCATTCACACCAATATGGATTTCATCTTTTTTCCTCAAGGCTCAGGGATATTATGAGATATGGTTACTTCATTCCGCTTACGGCAATTGATGTTGTATGATGGATCACGAAGAGAATGGTGATTAAACAACAAGCAATGGCTGATACTTGCTTGTAATTCAATGTATATTCTTGCGAGTTCCACCTAATCAATGTATTTCCACATTATGAATCCAATGGTTTAGGGACTCTAACAAAAGAATCGGTTCACCCGAGCGTAAATGCAATCGAATAAGGAGATGCCATTTGGTTCTCTCACTCGCCATGCTACTTTCTCATATGTAGTGTAATGATCCACCAACATATATATGTACATACATGCTTCTAGGACACATCGAGTTGTTTTTGAAATTTGATGCATGCATGCCTTTGTGCTAACTGTGGCAAACATGTCGGAAAACCCATGAATTAATATACAGTAGACTTTCATAGGGCTTTTCAAAGGGGCCGGAAGTATGTATGTATGTATGTATACGTACATACATACATATATACGTACGTACGTACGTACGTACGTACATACATACATACATTATACATATATATGTAAATACATACATACATACATTCTTCTTCTTCTTCCTCCGTTTTTCTTCTTTTCTTTTTCTTTTCCTTTTTTAAAATTAACTCTCTCTCTCCCTCTCTCTCTCTCTCTCTCTCCTTCTTCTTCTTCTTCTTTTTTTTTGCTTTTTGTCAGCCGTTCTTCTGTTCCTCTGCTTTTTGTCTTTTTTTGTTCTTTTGTTTTCTTCCTCTTCTTCTTCCTCTTCTCTGGACCCTGTGTTTGTGTGAATTTTTGTGGCGCTGGTAACAACACCACATCCGCCATTAAACCTGCACACCCCCCCCCCTCCCTTCCCCCTCTCCAGAAAAACAAACAGCAACAGAAGAATCTCAGGGGAGGCCAAACAGAGAGAGAGAGAGAGAGAGAGAGAGAGAGAGAGAGAGAGAGAGAGAGAGAGAGAGAGAGAGAGAGAGAGAGAGGGAGAGCAGCACAACACAGGCCTAAGTTTTTCCACACGCCGGGTTGCTCTTTTCAAATCCAATCCAAATCCATCCCAATTCTGCACAGGTTTTCCATTTTCTCATCTTTAACCTAATTCTCAACATTTTTTACCTTAACCTGGATCCTAACACTAATCTTTCTCTCAAATCTCACTTCTGATTGGATCTTAATCATAGTTCTCATGTTAATTTCGTTCTTAATCGCAATTGTAACCTTGGCCATACTCTCAATCACGTCTTAAATCTTAATCGTACCTTGATCCTGAACTTTAACCTTCCATCTGAATCTCAAGGGTAATGTTCTTCTGAATCACATGTTGATGTTGCATTATTTTGCCCCCAATTCCATATCTGATGCATTGATCTGATAGCGATCTGTTTGGCCTTCTTCTTTTTTGATGTTGCAGCTCAGAAAATCAATGCGGGGTTAAATCCATGCCTTCTCATGGATTATGTGTTAAGTTTCTCTCCCCTCCCCGTTCTCTCTTCCTATCTCTCGAAAACTAGAACACACACGATGAAAACATGAAGAATAAGGACCTTTTCTTGCTGCTTCATCTTCGGAGTATAGACGTTTGAGCGAAAGAGAATATCTGGTACCAGATAAAGCTTTTTCTTTGTTTCTTTCTTTGAACGTGATATCAGTGAAAGACATTTTCATATTATGTACAAAGATTGAAGTGTTCTCTTGGCGTGAGAACAAGGACCATTTCTCTCCCGTTTCTTGCTGCTTTACCTTCTTAAATGATATCAGTGAAAGCCGTTTTCATAATGACATCCATATATGTAAGAAGATAACTCTAGTTTGATATCAAATCCATTGCAACAACAGTGCCACGACAGAGGCGAAGATTGAAGTGCTTTCTTGATCTCATAAGGTTGCAGTTTTCACTCGACCTAACAAGTTTCAAGCATTTCCTTTCCCTACTGTCCTGGACGGGGAAGGTGAAGCATTTAAACTTGGACAGAATTTGGTAAAAAAAATTGAGTTATTGCTAAAAGAAGAAGAAGAAAAGCGAAGGCTGGATTCTTGCTTTTCACGTGTAAATAGTCGAAGCTTTGCTCTCTCTGTTTCTCTTTGCCTTCATCGGTTAAAGGATTTAGGGTTTAGATTTCAGGGCTCAAATATCATAGCTAAGAAATCAGGGTTAAGAGGTTAGGATTGAAGGCTGTTTATCAAACCCTAACCTCATACTTTCATGAGAAACATCTTTTTCAGAGAAATCTTGTGGCTGTGAAGGAAATCAAGGAATTAGGTTTTAGGGTTTGGGAGTCTCTGCAGCAAACCCTAGCGTCATAATTTCATGAGAAACATCTTTAAAAAAGAACCTTATAGATGATAGGAAAATCAGAGTTAATGTATAGAAATCAGCTTTCTTCAACATGTAGTCAGTTTGTTATCTTTCTCTGAGCTTCAAAATGATTCCTGAAGAAAAATTTGTTAGATGGAACAGGCTTTCTCTGAGACTGCAAAATAATATTCTTCTCTGAGTTGTGCTATTGATCAAGAAATTAGTTCAGATTCAAAAGTTTTTTTTTCTGAGACAACACAGTGATTTCCTCCCTCTTATCTTGTATTGTAATTGTGGAAGAAAATTCTCAAGATTTAATAGGTTTTTTCTGAGATGGCAAAGTAATTTCCTTCGCTGATTTATACTGTTGCTGAAGAAATTCGTTAAGCTTTAAGAAGCTTTTTCCGAGACCAGAATATGATGCATTTCTATTATTTGAATGATCACTAAAAAGCACCTGTCCAGATTTAAGAAGCTTTTCTGAGACTACAAAGTTTTTCCTCCCTCTTGTGCATATTCAGAAGAATCTGTCACTTTCTTTCTCTGATCTGTACTGTGTTTGAAAAAAATTGTGGAAATAAGTACGAGGGTTGTTTGTCTGAAGCTGCACAATGATTTCTTCTCTCTGCAACATTATTGAAGTGATTTCTCAAGATCAGCGTTCCCGGCCAAATTTGGAGGAATAAATCTGTTTCTGGTAAAGGAACGTTTGATGAACTTCCATAGTTTTTCTTCACTTCCTGACACCCACACACTGTGTTTTCCTTACCATGCATGTTTTTTCTAGCCTTCATTTCCTCTTTCCTTTGATAAAATCGTACAAAAATGCTTCTTACATTTTATTTCTGTTTCTATTAACGAAATATTTTCAATCTTGCTTTCATTTCATTCAGACATGTTTTCTCTATGTTTCATTTACTCTTCCTTGAGTCATGCTGGCAAATGCTCCTATCCAATGCTCTCAAATCAATCATTTTCTCGTAGAGGGTTGCACTTGAAAATCTTGAATTCTTTCATCACATTGTGCAATGACTCCTTTAAATCTACTCATCATTGACTGGATTAACACTATAATCAAGTTCTTGCTCTTTGGTTCCTGTACTTATGTTAACACTGTACTGTTTCATATACATCTTCTGCACCCGAATATCCATCACATTGAAACCTTAATCAAGCCATATCTGTTCCCTTCACGAGTTCAGCCTCAATTATGTAAATCACATGAATGGTGAGAGAAAGGCCTCCAGAGAGGCCTCAACATTACATTCCATGCTTATGTGCAAATGAAAGATAGATTCCCAGACATCAAGTTTGGCTGAACAAACAGTTTTTTAGCTTTCTAAAGGCTTCTGGAAGACTATAAAATCAACTGACTTGTTGCCTTTTTCAAAGC
This sequence comes from Azolla caroliniana, assembly GCF_043228905.1. Taxonomy (NCBI): domain Eukaryota; kingdom Viridiplantae; phylum Streptophyta; class Polypodiopsida; order Salviniales; family Salviniaceae; genus Azolla; species Azolla caroliniana. The sequence goes on along the minus strand of NW_028230447.1, from coordinate 419,454 downwards.
CTTTGCATCTGTAAAGCATTGTATGCTGGAATGCTCAAAATTTGATCCAATGACTACTTTCAATTGTTTCATTCATTGGATATGAAATAGTTTCAATCCCTGAGCATATACAATGCTAGACTGCAAAAAACTATGCAACATGAATATCTTCAAAATTTCATTCTCTTCTTTGAAATATTCAGTTCCATATGCTAGAATATGATCACAGTTGCAATTAATTTCTCTTAAAGAACTGTGTACTCTGCCTTCTAAACATTAATCTGCATATCTTAGGATATAATAATACTTCGATCAAACTTAATTTGTTATCAAAATTTCATTCTCACCTTGTAAACATTAAGTTTCCATTTTTTTGTTCTGTTGTGCAGAAGTATCAAACTAGAATTTGACCTTATGATATGTGTGTCGATTGATATACGTCAAGAAAATGGGAGGATGCTTCAATGTTACTGGGTGCCTTGCACCGAAGAAAAAGAAAAGAACACAGGTGGCTTCTTCTTGGATTCCGAAGAAGGGTATCGGTAGGTTCATACAAACAGAAGAAGGCTCAGTTGTACAAACTGCTGAACTGAATGTTCAAGAACATCAGCGATATCAAATCAATAACGATTCACGAAACAGCTCATATGGTATTTATGGCGAAACGTTTTGGACATGTTCTTTTGATGTTCTGTGAAAATTTGATGTGTCTGTAGGTTGTATATTTGTTGTTTCTGAGCCTTTCCCTTGGTATATTAGGCTTTGGGGAATGATGGGTGTATAAACATACTAATTTTATGTCATATGGTAATCAAGTATGTGGAATACAAAAAAGTTATAGTGCACAATACATCATTTATGAGAAATGGTGGCATGTAGCTCAGTGTGATGTTGATGTACCTTTCTTTCTTCTTTCTTTATCCATCTATCTATCTATCTAAATAAAATATACACTTATATGCTTACATGATTGACCAAAACTACTTATAATGTTGTTAAGTTTGGAAATATTATTACCATGTATAACAGTAACTTGAGATGGAATCAGATATCACATTGCTCATACTTTTGCATTAAGAAAAGGCCAACTACGTTGTTTTATCAAAGAGATATTTTTCATTAAGTCTGACATGGTATCATGTACTACAGCAAGCAATGACGAAACTTGGTATGAATCACATCTTTGGTTGGAGTCAGATTCCGAAGATGATTTTAGGAGTGTAAATGGTGGTAGGTGTTATTTTCTTCTTTATAGTATCGAATGGATATATCTTAAAATCAAGTGCCTATCTTTGCATCGGAAGCCCTGTGTGTGAACTGGAATTTTACTCTTTCAGATTCTCTGCCTATTGTAATCAATGCTCCTAACAATTCTCAAGGACAAGAAAGGCCAACATTTGACTCATTGAGAGAGAGAATGCAGACTCTCGTGATAGATACCAATACTTTAAGACAAAACAGTGGTAGGTCTAGTCCAACAGAGAAGAAAAGGCTAGGAGATTTTTTTCTTCAGGTATCTTCAGTAGGTGAAGTTTTAGAGACAGAACAGAGGGAAACACACAATGAAGACTTAAATAAAGGTGATATTTATATTTAATATTATGTAACAATTGCTTGTGATTATACAATCTATTATATTCTCAAAAGAAATATGACAGATAGTGAAGAACATGGAAGCTCATTTCAAAGATCGTGCTTACCTCGATTGATTCCATCTGTTAGCTTCAATGATAAGAAAACACCTGTAAGTCCGGGAATACTGAAGGGTAAAAATGCTCTTATTCGGTTACCATTCAGGCGGCATTCGAATGATAATCTTGAACCAGATCCATGTACGTATTTAATGTCTGGTTTTTTATCACATTTACGGAAAAACCTTGCAATACCCTTGGGTTTTCTTTATTTCCTGAAATGCTCTTCATCAATACCTGAAAGAGCAATTATATGTGCTATTTGATTATTTATATCATCAATTCACCCTCCTTTTTTCAATTTTATGAGCTATTCTGAGTAATTAGATTTGTCTATTCATCTACTTTTCCTCCCATTGGGAGTTAAACAGGGCATTTGGAAAACAAAGAAACATTAGGGGCATTTGGGGAAGTAAAGAAAAACTTCGGGGTATTTCTTGGTTTATTAATTGTGAATTTTATAACATTGAATCTGACCCTTGTATGTTCTCATATCTACTTCTACATTCCTGAGAAGGATTATTGGGTCACATTTCTATTTGACATTAAAGTTGTATTTTTTATTCATTTGTTTTTCTGCAGTTATGTCCAATGTTGCTTTAGAAAGACCTGGTGCAGGATTACAGATCCCATATTGTGGCAAAGATAAAGCCAGTGATGGATCCTGGTCTACGGTTGATCCTTCGACATTCAGACTTCGGAGCGAAAACTATTTGAGGTGTTTCCTTGATTACCCTTGAAACTTCACTCACATGTTCTAACGAAAGTCTCAAGTCTGCTATATTTCATTCTAAATTGACTGGAAGTCTGCTAACTTTAATTCAGATTTAGATTGTAACTTTAGATCTTAGGACATAGACGGGATTTTGAAATAATTTTAAAGTTCAGATGAATGGGAAACCAGCCAGTACAAAGGGTTTACAGCACAATTATGACCCTCAATAGTGAGCCACAGAGCACATTGTCACACAAAACGCATATTGATTCCAAAGAATGGTGTCCCTGAACATAGTCACTTTGGATAGCTACATGAGTTTTTGGATAACTAGTTCCACAGCTCAAAATACACAATCCAATACGATTTATGCATGAATCTGCAAGAATATACTTTGTAATTATCAGCCATGTCTGAATCTAGCTAAATGCACAGAATTGAAAGGTGAACACACCATTTGTAGTGCAATTAAGACCCTCACAACTTATCTTTGAATTTCTTCAATTGTTTTATGAGTTAAAAATCCAGCTAGGTTTATTGAATACGCTTTTGTTACCTTTATAGCAACCTTTTGTTGTTGTAATGTTCTAAATTATGTTTGAATATAAGGAATCCAACATGACAAGTGTGTGAAGTACATTTGCTCCAAAATTAGTATAAGACCTAGCTTGTAGATTTCAGACACGATTACTAGGTTGATTTGTCTTGTTCATGCTTAAATTTGATTGCAAGAAATCCTAGAGGAAGATAGATACAACCAATTTCACACCATGAAATATTCAAGCTTATCATGGCTATCCGAAAGTTTTTTGCTTGTCTTGTACGTTTTGACTTGAGAGACATAGTGTAAAGTCCCTGCACATGCGCTAGACAATATGCAGGAAAGGAAGCTTCTATTTTCTTGACTGGTTCTATTTGTCATCATGTAGAGATAAAATCAAAATTCTGGCTTCAGAATATGCAATGTATGAACCGTTTGGTGTGGATGTTTTCTTGTCACCTAAGAAAATCAGTCATATAGCTAGACATGTGGAACTTCCAAGCTGTGGTAAAGTTGGGAATTTACCATCAATTCTCATTCTCAATATCCAGGTGTCTTGTTTATTTACTTTCATGATGCAAATTCTTTTGTTGCCATTACTTTTATTATTTATTATGTTTCATATTTTGTAGATTCCAATGTATCCAGCAGCGATTTTTTTAAATGAGACTGATGGAGAAGGTATAAACCTAGTGATGTATTACACACTTTCTGAAAGATATAAGAAGCTTCCTTCTTATTTCCAAGACATGTTTCTGGTAGGTTCTATAATCATCATTTGGTGAAGCTCCACTTATTTTAATCAATTCTACCAGAAATGTTCTAATAAACTGACAGGGTTTAATTGTCCAGACGGCACGTTAAAGTTGTATTGATATATGGTTGTAGTTAAATGCATGGAAAAAGATTTGATAGATTCTCATGCAAACATCTTGAAATGCCTTCCTCTTCACAATTTGTGAGTAAGAATGTAAATTGTATACAGAGAAACACTTTTTTACATAGAATGCATGCAGTTTGGAGCATTAGTCAATGTGAACATTTGTCAAGAGCTAATGGCAATTTACAAAAAGTGGTGATGCAAAGGAAGAGACTATGGATGTAAAGATATTCGGGTGCCATATAATTTTTAATGCTTCAACTATTTTTCTCGATCAAAGACTAGTTTTATCTGTAATACTTTGGCTTAAAGAGGAGTAATAGCTACAGAAGTACCGGTAACTCTGTTACAGCTCATTCAGGAGATCAATGAGAAGGATGTCCAAACCTTTGAGCTTTTGAAGCAATTAGCTATAGAAATAACAGACACGCTGTTACAGTGCCTTCCAGATATCAATGAGAAGGTTATCCAAACCTTTGAACTTTCTGTAGCAAGTAGCGATAGAAATACTGGTCACTCTATTACAGACCATTCAAGAGATCAATGAGATGGATTTTCAAGCCTTTGAACTTTTGAAGCAAGTATCTAGACTTATAAGCTTGAATGTATGTGGTGGTTGAGTGCATATCCTGGAAGTTAAACCATCTACAATATGGGATTGCGGCCAGAATAATGTAGTTGAAATGAGTGTGAAATAATCTGCTGTAATTCTGATTAAATATCTTTACAAACCTATATGTTGTGTATTGAAGCATTTTAGTATTTGAAAAACTTGCATGGTGTAACTTGGGTTTTGATTGAAACAGAAAATACTAAACGATGAGACTGAATGCATCAGAGGATTTGCCATGGATTCGGTCATATCATTCAGGGAGAGGCTGAAAATACTTGGCAGAGTAGTAAATCCAGAGGATCTTCACTTAAGTGCACCTGAAAGAAAGGTTGTGTATGCATATAACGAGAAGCCAGTTCTCTCTAGACCACAACATAGCTTTTATGAGGTATTGGCTATTTTTCGGAATTGACCGGTTTTTTGGGATTAGCTGTGAAAAGAAATATAGTTGTGATACTTGTTTCATAACCAAAGTCTCCGACTTATCTTTCTGAAATTGGTTTTAGGGTGAAGGTTACTTTGAAGTAGACTTGGATATGCATCGGTTCAGCTATCTTGCACGGAAAGGGGTGGAATCCTTCCGAGAAAGACTTAAGTTATGCATTTTAGATCTTGGTTTGACAATACAGGTTAGTTACTTTCTTCTAATAATCTTGGTTTAAAATGCCTTCCAAGCGTGATATAAATGTAACCAAGACCTGGGAGTTTGTTATGTATTATGAAGTTATGAAAGAAAATATTGTCTTTCACATGCCTGAACTCGAGCAAGGATAGGCCCATATGTGTTTTATCTTCATTTCTATTACTCTCCAGACTGACTCTTAACAATCCCTTCAAATAGGCTGGGAAATCTGATTCACAGTAGACCAAACAAAGGAAAACATAACTAAAATACTTCAACTCGTGGTTTCATAATTGACAAATAGTTTTTTTGATCTGTTACTATCTTTTGACTGAAATGAAGAGGTTCTTATTTGTCTTATGACACAGAGAAGTGCTAGGGAGATGAGCAATTATGTAAAGGGATTTATTGTGATACATCTTTCTACTCATTTCCACAGTTCATGCTATATTGGATAAGAGAGTGCATCTGTAATCATGCCATGTGATTTAAAGCATACTTTTCTACGGTCATACCACCATTAATTTTTTCCTTGCTCAGTTAGAAAGATAAATAAAATAAAATAAAATGTTATAATTACGTGTTGGAAAGGCAAAAATGACCTATGAGCCTAAGGTAAATAAAATAAATATCTGCATTACTTCCTGATGTTAGTGTTATAAATAAACATTTAGAGAGTTGGATAGATTTTTTTTATTGTTCACAAGGAAGCCAATTTTGACCTATGGGACCAAATAAACATATGATTTTGTATGTAACTCCTTCCTAAGGAGGGTTATTACTCTGTAGTAAAAACTCTATATTTGAAAATTATACATGCACATATGTGCCCCCCCTTCTTGATGGGAAATTGACTATGAATCTTAAATGATAGTGTCCATCTAATCCCCATCAAGCCATCTGACTTTATTGTAGCCGAAAAATAGCGTTAATCGTCTTCATCACGATGATGAAGCAGCGGCTTCATCCACCACCTTGGTTCTACCCCACAAGCAAGCAAGCAACTTCTGCCGTATTATCCATAGCTGTTCATCTAATAGTCATCATTCTTCTCAGAAATTACCTTATACCTTGAGCATGCAAGAAGTGATATTGTGTTCCACTAGGTCTTCATTGCATACCTTGCATATCTTCATACTAGGATGATGATGCTATGGTGCTACCTCAACACCTAACTTGTGAGCAAGTTTGGAAAAGTGTTCAATGCTCTTCGAGAGCCGAGTTTCGTGGGAGGGTTTAGAGAGAGATATTGGATTAGATATGCATCCATAGAGGCCAACAATGTTGACCCATTGGACCTTAAGTACACAAGTTTTCTTGATACTTGTGTCATCCTAATAAGGGATATTCATGCTTCTTTCGCACTATTCAACTGGAAGATGGTATTCATCGTTTTATACAATGTTCAATTGCTTGTCAAATTTGGAGTTACATTTCTCAAATTTGGCAAGTTTTGTCACAGTGCTATTTGATACCAAGACAATAGTTATTTGCACAAATTCACAGGCCAAAACCCAAAATCAGAGATGGAGATCATTTTTCTATTTCTGAGATATTGGGGATTGCATCGTAATTGGGATATCTGTAATGCTTTCATATTTGATGGTAGACATGAAGCGTGTCTACAAAAGATGAAGGGAGTAATGTGACAATTTTCTTTATTAGAGGAAGTAGAAATTCTTTCCTCAATGGAATGTCCGTCTTACCTATTGGCTATTCAAAATATTCCACTACTTGTGTAGTGGTGACCATACTCCATTGTGGTACCATGGTAGTGTTTTTCACACACATTTACAGTATAATTGTGTGTTTTCACTTGAGAGAGAGAGAGAGAGAGAGAGAGAGAGAGAGAGATGGCAATTTCATTTTGTTAAATGTAGGGAAATAGACCGGAAGAACTACCTGAGCATGTTCTATGTTGTGTTCGAATCAATAAAATTGATTTCACTACCTGTAGAAAACTGGCCATAAATAATTCACCTGGCATAGAGAAGTCAGTAAAGTATGATGAATCAGATGGCAACAAAGTAAATGGTCATGCTCATCCTCTTGTGAACGGTACTTCAGCAATTTCAATAGAGAAATAGATCAGTGTTTTTTTCAACCCAAAGTTTGTGGAAATGAGTAAGTGATGATATGATTGTATCAAATTTCAATAAATGCTGAAGCCATTTTTTTAGAGCTTTGTAAAGCTTCGTCCCACATTTAGGGAATTGCACAACCATTTTCTCCGAAAAAGATAAGGTTTGTATAGATACTCCAACAAGATTGTCTCGCAATTTGAGAGTAGCCTATAACTTTGAGGAGGTGTCACGATTTGTAGTTTAATGCTCATGATGACTTCTATCATGTAGAGTTGACTGGTGGATATTGACAATGTATTCATTTAACTTAATGACAATTGTAATATCCTACTTTATTAGTATTATTCAACTCTTCCATCACAATCCCAATGTACTTGGTCACACATGTCTCTCTCTATATAAACTGGTTTCCCGTTAAATTGTAAATACTATAAACTCAAACCCATTGCTTAATAGTTCAATCCATAACCTTGGGAAACGCACAAGAAATTTAATGAACCAATGTGTCAAAAAAGGGTATAGTATGTTGAAAGATTTAGGAGTATTGCTTGTTTCAATTTTCGAACTTTCAACGAGGTAAGCTTGTGAATCTAGAAGCAACAAGGTGTGGCATTTCTAGAGTCTCATGTCATATACAAAAGCTAAAGTTTTCATGTTGTGATTAGTTCCCTATATCATATCTTTTAGTTACTTACCTATGCTTTATTATAGGTGACATAAAATAAAGTCTATATATAAACTTCATGCTACTAGTTCAATTTGTGTGGATAGATGTTTCATGCACATGTAGACTTGGTGCTAGCAATTCCATTGGTTTAATCATCTTTTCATACACTTAACTTGGTGTCAGATAGGTTCACAACAACATTTCATACTGTCCTTCCCTTGATCTTAGCACACACCAATGTATAAAATGTCTACCACACAACATCAAGCCTTACGCATGGTACATGAGGAATGAGCTATTTATTACTTTTTCTCAATTGTCTATGCACTAATTTAAAAAGTAAAGGCTTTTTGGCAATAGTACCTCAAAATTGACTAACTCACACACATGGGTTCAAATCTTACTACATTCAGCACTTCATTACATGCAAATATGGAATGTGGGGGTTGAATTCACTCAAAGATAAGTTTAGTAATTTGTACACATTGGTTGAAATCTTACTACATTCAACCTTTCGGTCTATCACTCTCTTGCACGGATTCTAGGACATAAAATTTTTGATTCGGCTCTCTTCATTTCCACTAATTAAAATACTCAAGGTAGCCAATAAAATGTACAAGATTGAGTGGCTAAATATAGAAGGATAATAATTTCAATTTCTACATAGTGTCAAAAAGGGTATAGTATGTTGAAAGATTTAGGAGTATTGCTTGTGCATTTCATACGTACACACATGACAATTGAATAAGAAATAAGGGTTGAAGTAGCTTCCCCACCTTGTCATTAAGTGTTGGTTCATTGAGCTAGGATTATGATTACATGGTTAAACAACATGCAAGCACACAACTTTGTGAACCATGACCCAATGTCACCAATATGTATCAGTCATTTTATAATATACTCATCATTATTTGAGTTTGGGGACTTGAGTAGGGACATTGGCAATTGTATTAATGAGTGGTCCACATTTTCTTGGCGCAATTCAAAACCGTAACACAACCATACATTTTGTTGATTGATTGTTGATCATGTCTACATTGATGTGCTCAATATATATCTAAAATGGTTGCACTCTAAGCAAAATCACATTAACAATAGATAACAATCAAAACCATGCCTCATCATCCTATTTGTTTTGGTTCCCCTTGTTGTTTTCGCATCCATGGAGTAACATTTGAATCAACGCAAGATTTTACTATTGAAGATATTTGTCTTGCACATGATCATTTGTTGGGTGCGAAAGGGCTTTTGACGCCATAGATCAATCAAAATTGATAGCATTCCATCAAGATTCCAGAATTTGGGTTTTGTTATGCATAATACACATGGCTTCTAAAAATAACCGCAGATGGGACCCCAAGGTTAGTCACCACATTTCTCTAAAAAAGGACCATCTAAGTACAATCATCTTTCCCCTTTCTCCCTCTTTATCTTCTCAAAATGGTGCAAAGAGGTATCCACAAATAGTAGTCACGATTACAACCAATTTCTCTCAGGCATACCCAAGTTTTATAGTGCTCGAATAGAAGTTTTTATATAAGACTAAGTGCAAACCTCATCAAGTGTGTGCCACATTACATCATGGGATATCAACACGCTTATCATGAGCAGACTTTTGAGGATCACACAAAGTAGTAGTTACACTACTTATCTAAGTTTCTCCTTTTGGCATCCTCAACACTACTTGAAGTTCACAATTCTTGAACCCCCAAAGTTTTGATGCATAGATGGGCCTAGTATTGAGATAACAAGCTCAACCACATATAGTCCTCCAGCAAATGTGTGTCAAAGCCCACCATTGACCTAATGAATAAGAGATGCCAATATTGTTGCATGGAATGAAGTGGGTAATTTAGATATCTCACTCACTTTCCAAGTATTCCTAGATGGATTCAAAGTTTTGTCTACTTGCATAGAAGCCATATATCAACTAGGTCGTCCCTCTTGTATAAAATGTCAATTACAGTTACATATATAGTTTATTAACGTTTGATGAAGAGTATTTGTTGTAATGCCACCCCAGTTTGTTAATATAAGTTCTTGTGTTTGGTATTTTGCCTCACACTCTCACACACAAAACAATTATCTTAGTTGATCTATGACGTTCCATAGAGCTATATTCTCTTGTTCTTTACTCTATTAGTAGAAACCTCTAGAAAAATTTAATTAGCAAGGAAGAGTTTTGTGACAAATCCATGTCTTCCCTATTATTAGGTATATAATGCTTTTAATCAATGGATAATGCAAGTAATTCTGGAGTGTGAGGATGGTAACGAGGGTGATGGATGATGGGTCTTCCTATATGACATTTAAATTTTGACTTTGATCACTCCCCATGTATGCAAGAGGTGAATGTAGTCCTTAATGAGAGTGCATAATACACTTGATTGAACTGTATTATTTAAGGAAGTTTGCACATTAATCAGTAATTAATACGCCAATGGGCGATTGGATTGAATCAATCTTGTGACCCTTAGGCAAATCATGGTGCAAGTCAATGAGTGTTTCAGCCATCAACAGGAGGAGTAATGATTGCAGTCTGCAGAGACTCCGAAAAAGTTCAGAAGAGAAGAGATATCAACACTTCTACAGATTATATGTATCTCTCTTGCCATGGACAGACAAATCAAGGTCATTCATTTACCTCTCATCATCGTAAATGCTTCCCTTAACTATGGAGATGGCTCCATTTTGCAGGATTGACCTGTGCAAGACATCTTTCGCACACAAAATTACAATCCATCTTATTTTGAGAATCTTAAACTGTGTAGATGTGGAGATTCTTTGGTCACTTATACATTGATCTTGGTTTGTTGCTCCTCAAAGAAAACCTACATAATGCCTAAAAACCATTTAAATTCCTATGCTATATGATAAGAAGATAGAAACATACATATTGTCTCTTGATTTAGGTTAGGTTTATCATTCTCATTCTCATTTAGCTTTGATGTTAAATGTAGGAAACCATTATCATTTGCATAACATTTTCACATTCAAGTAGATATATATATATATATATATATATATATATATATATGCATACTTTGGGATGGATACCGCTTATACAAATAATTGTTATACACTTATTTCAGGAGAAAAGTATGGACACTTTTTAGATATAATAACCACAACTTAACACTCGAGATACCCCAAAGAAGCTCAGTTTGTGAAAGATAATTTCATCCATAAGTCCATAAGTTGCTTTTATACAAAATGACTATTTTGTGAAAGATAATTTCATCCATAAGTCCATAAGTTGCTTTTATACAAAATGACTATTTCCACCTCGACCAACTTGTGTTGTCAATAAAAAAATAATGTTATTCGAAAAGTGTTGCTATTTGTAGTGACGTGGTTTGACATCTCGATTTGAGAAACGCTACGTGCTACTTATTATAACCACTATGATTTGATTAATGTGCTTTATGTTTTGGACATTGGATGTCATGTCACTCTTACATATATAATATATCCTCCTTGTCCTCTTGGCCTCTTGACCTTTGACTCTTCGCTGTTTTAAATTTCATTTGTAATTAATTACCTTTGCCTTTATATAGCTTCTTGTGGTATATGTAGACAAATGCAATGCTTCAAGAATTAAAGAATGTTTAACTTTCTCTTCATCAAAACCGTTAACGAGGGGAGGAGCATTTTAGACTAGCATTTTAAGTGAGCAATGCTAAACGTACTTTCTATTGACACATGTGCCAGACCAAGCTAAATAGTGATAGTTACAGGTGGCTCAATATTTATCATTTTATATGTAATTCTAATACCCGATGTTTACAATATAACGATCATAAATATGTCTTTCATGAAGCAATTATGTGGTACATACAATATAATTACATTATATAATTAGTATAATTAATGTTCTATTAAAACAAGAGTTATTGAATTCTCTAAAATATTTTAAAACCTATGATCTCATGCACCTACGTCGTCGTAAAGGCATATCTTACGTTGTTGCTTGAAACGAGATATGGTTTCAATGAGCACATTATAAAGAAAGAAGAGTCACAATTGTTGAGTATCGGGAAAAAACGACTACAAGAACTTGCAAAATTGAGCATGCGAATAAAATCGTGTAATATATACCTTATGAAAAATATGTAGTCACTTCTCCGGAATAATTTGCGTACAAAATTTGCCATTACTTGTCATTAACAAGCATCCCAAACATTTTTGTTCAAAAGACTGTATTCTAAAACCTTCCAAAAGTTTCAAATATTAGATACTTGTGCATGTCATATCATATATGCTCTTGGAACAAGGACGGTATGAGTGACGTGGCATGGATTGTGATTAATAGCCAAGGGTCAACATGACAATAACATGTAATGTGAACTTGGTTGACAATCACACACACACATGTCATCATTGAAAATGAAGTAAGATGATGTCATGCACACACATGAAGAGGCACAATAACTAACTCGTGGATTAGATTTAGAATTTTTATCGTCCATAAAGAGGCCAGTTTTGACCTATGGGACAAATTAGTTACATTTTGATACCATGATGTAACTTCAATACCTAACTTGTGAGATTGAGTGCGAAGTAGTGTAAGGGCTCTACGAGTATTACTACTCATACTGGTAATGAGAAAAGCTTGGATACGATCAATAGGCATTCATGCTTTATATTGATCTGACCAACATTCAGGGTTGACATTTGCAATGTAGTATTCTAGCTTTGTCCTCTTAGCATCTTCCCATTTCATCCTTAACGATTCCGCCAACCTTTCCTCAATCATTACATAATGCATAACATCGCCCGAAAGCTCTAAAAGTTCATCCACACCCCATCTTTTTAACCATTTCCTTATGTCAACAACCCAACCGGATGATAGAATCTTACTCTTATGATTCTTTTGTAGCTTACATCCAACATTCCAAGCAAGATGTGGTAATCGATGATTCGGCATATTCTTGCCTTTTGTAATGTATTTATATACTCATTGGAGTGCTAATATTTCTATGGGCTGAACATCTATTTCCAAGAGCATAACCTGGTAAGAGGTAGTGCATTTAACCCCTAATTGCCTCCTTAAAAACATCTTTTGAATTTTCTCAATCTCATTCCATGCATTAAGAGAGATGGTGCCACCCCATACTTCTACTCCGTAAAGCAATATTTGAGTTACCATGGCATTGGACAACATTAGTTTTACTTCCCATCCACAAGTATCACTTTGGTTGCATTGGTTCTCCAAAAGGTAATACGATTTCCAACCAGCTTGGAGCCTAAAATCAAAGCATGCACTCCATTTATTTACAGTGACGGGTACATCAATACCAAGATATTTAAAGCTTTGAACAAATTGTATATGTTCACCTCTATATGTGAGCATTGGGTAATGATGAAGTTTGATGGTTTGCATTACCATCAATTTTGTTTTCTCCACATTGACTGCTAGTCCACTACTATGGCAAAATTCTTCTAATACCCCAAGTAAATGTTGCATACTATCAACATCATATGGGAAGAGTACCACATCATTTGCATATAGAAGCAATAATATAACATGTTGCATCAATTTGGGGGCATTCAATCCTTCTTCTCTTGTAACCTTATTCACCACTTCTTCTAATTTATCAATATATAAGCCAAAGAGTGCGGGTGATAGTGGACATCCTTGGTTGACCCCCATGTTACTTAAAAAAGGGGATTGCCAACAAATCAGTAAAAGAGACCAGATTCAATTGCTAAGTTTGGAATTTCGATTGGAGTCTAAAAGGCGAGACACATTCCCCCGTTTCTTCTCGAAATGAAATGCGCATTTATTATTGGGAAGGACCAACAAGAGATGCTGGTGTGATGGGGTTAAATATGATTCTCAAATTCCTTTGCGACAATCGAATTGAATTCGCAACACGGGACGGGATGTTCCGTGCCCAACACATCTCTCTCTCTCTCTCTCTCTCTCTCTCTCTCATGTGTCTCACTTGACTTTATTTTGTAAGCCTTCCTTTTTGTTTTCCTGCATTTCTCAAAAAAGGTTTGTAATCCCTTGTGTTGACTTAAGTAAAGGAGCAATGGCGAATCACTCAAAAGAGAGAGAGAGAGAGAGAGAGAGAGAGAGAGAGAGAGAGAGAAGAGAGAGAGTTTGAGTTCTATTCAAATTTTGTAAGGATCTATATATTTTGTATATTTGTATATCATTGACTAATGCTGCCATATAGAGATAGATAGATAGATAGATAGATAGATTAGCTTGAGAAAGACACTCTGTTTCAATCAAATCTAAATCTCCTTGTTTTCTCCTTTAAATCTACCTTTGGATGCACCATACTTAGCACACAAAAACCCACTTCATGACACAAAATAATTGATTTCCCCCCCCACCCCACATGTCAAATCCAAGAAGAAGAAGAAGAAGAAGTAATTCCATGGATTGATGGATCCACATCTGACATAAACTCTCTCCATCCAGAGTCTGACACATAGATCTTCTTGCTACGTGGGCCATGGAATGGTGACCTAGATTTCTCTCTCTCTCTCTCTCTCTCTCGGGTCAACACTGTTCATTTTCCTCTATTATTCTGGCTCCTATACGTATGCACATACGTATCCATTTTTTTTTTTTTGCCTGTATCCGTCTACAAATCCTCCTCATAAATGGCATTGCTCTTCCATTCAAAATCTATTCCAATCGATGCTTGCGGCAAGAATTGTGTGGCCTGATGATATTACAGTACATATATAGATATATGTCACAAATGCACCAGATATTGAGCGTTCATCGTGATTCACATCTATCCTTAAACCTTGCCTAATCATCATTGGATTGTCTCGTAGGCATCATCATCATCATCATCATCTACTGATTGAATCCTCTAATATCTGTACCCATCTCTATCTATCTATGCACAGATCAGTTGCGCATACCGATTTGCTTTTCTAAACATCTAAATTAATCCTCTAAATCGCATAACCACCTCCTTGATATTGTGCAATGACTTCATTTCCAAGTATTGATCAAGATCTTGGGGTGTCCTGGGTAGGAGGATCAGAAAGATTCAATAGTGAGGATGATGAAGAAGCCCTGAAATGGGCTGCTCTTGAGAAACTGCCCACGTATGATAGAGTTCGGAAAGGGTTTCTTCGTAATGTTGCAGAGAATGGTGCGAGCTTCCGCGAAGTGGTGGAAGTAAGCAAGCTTGGTTTTCTTGAAAAGAAGCAATTTGTAGATAAGATTCTTCGCGTCGTCGAAGATGATAATGAGCAGTTTCTGCGCAAGCTCCGGACAAGAATTGACAAGTAAGAAATCCGGTTGCAGGCCACTCTCTATATCTGTCTAGAATTATTCAAAGAAGCGATCATGAATGCATAAAATCAAAGATGTGGTCATATATGTACACACGTACATATTATGTTTTTTTGTATTGGAACTAAATGCCATACATACTCTTGTGTATCTCTGTGACAGAGTTGGGATTGAGTTACCTAAGATCGAGGTCCGATTTGAACATCTCAAGGTTGTAGCCAATGTGCATGTAGGAAGCAGAGCACTGCCCACTCTTATCAACTTCACAACCGACTTATTGGAGGTAATATACAATACAATCACACATGGCTGTAGAAGATAATTTGGTATGGAATTTTTTCTTTTCTTTATTATGGTGGTTGTTGAAACAACCCATGCATTGCCCTAGCTAGGCACCAGTACCTATCTTAACTGAAAGAAAGTGGTATGTAAACAGGGAGTTTTTAGCTTCCTACTACCAATCAAAAGAAGAGTTCTCAACATTCTTGATGATGTCAGTGGTATCATCAAACCCTCCAGGTTGGTATCTGATACCGTGTTATTTCATGGCATGCTAACATCTCATAGAAAATTAGAGTAAAGAATCTACCGATGTTTGTCGGCAGGATGACATTACTGCTAGGACCTCCTAGCTCAGGAAAGACTACTTTCCTGCTTGCTCTTGCAGGAAAACTACCTCCTGATCTCAAAGTAAGTGTTGACGTTCGATTCTAATTATTTATTGCAAACTCCCAAGTGGACTATTTCTCCATTGTGCCCTAGCCTCATGAATATAACCAAAAACAAAACGATGATATCGTATTTGTAGGTATCAGGCAAGGTAACCTACAATGGATATGAGATGTCTGAATTCATCCCACAGCGCACATCAGCTTACATTAGCCAGCATGATACACAACTAAGCACCTTGACTGTTCGTGAAACACTCGATTTCTCCAGCCGTTGCCAAGGTGTTGGATCACGATATGGTCAGTATAAATGGTGTACATGTCCGTGAAAGTCTGAATAAGAAAATCTAGTAAGAGTTTAATTAGAAGAAACCATCCTCTCAAAGTATACCATGTTTTGATTCCTTCAAAGATATGCTTGTGGAGTTGTTGAAGAGAGAGAAAGACGCTGGGATAAAGCCGGACCCTGATGCAGACATATTCATGAAGGTAAGTTATATATCATAGATTTTACTTGACATGAGACATGCATCCTAATGAATGATGTCATACACTTTCTTTTTTCAGGCAATTGCCATGGAAGGTCATGAAACAAATATTGTTACAGATTATGTATTGAAGGTAAATTGCAAAAAGGAAAGGTGTGTTGTTTCATGGAAACACACTATATGATTAAACTAAACCTTTAACATTTTACAGATGCTTGGACTTGACATCTGCGCTGACATATTAGTTGGAGACCAAATGATACGAGGAATTTCAGGCGGGCAGAAAAAGCGTGTCACAACAGGTGTATAATGCTGCTTTAGAAAGAAAATAAGTTTATGTTAGACTTCCTATGAATAAATAAATATGAGTAGCCTTAAGGCATCCATATGAGTGATGCAAAGCAGCACACAGCAGGTGGATAATGCTACTTAAGAAAGAAAATAACATATGCTAAACTTCCTATGCAAAAAAATCATATATTACAAATATGAGTAGCATCAAGGCATCCATATGAGTGATGCAAAGCAGCAGATTGTTCAAATAACAGTATCATTCGGTTTCTCACCATTTCATATGCTGCTCCTAGGTGAGATGCTTGTGGGACCAGCAAAAGCTCTCTTCATGGATGAGATCTCTACAGGGTTGGACAGCTCAACCACATTCCAAATTCTTAAATGTTTGAGGCACATTGTACACGTGATGGATGCAACCATGGTGGTCTCTCTTCTACAACCCTCACCAGAGAGTTACGAGCTCTTTGATGATATTATCCTCCTTGCAGAGGGTGGAATTGTCTATCAAGGTCCTCGGGAGCATGTTCTTGAATTTTTTGAATTGATGGGATTTCGATGTCCAGAAAGAAAAAGTGTTGCTGATTTTCTTCAAGAGGTAGGTATACATGCATTGATTTGCTAGTAGATAAGTATTCTGCAAGCATATGATTTTGGGAAGCACAATATGAAACAATTTTTCTTCTTTTGTGATACCAGATAATGTCTAGGAAAGATCAAGAGCAATATTGGGCAGACAAAACTCAACCATACAGATACATTTCTGCAGAGGAATTCTCCAATTCCTTCCAATCTTTCCACACTGGCCAGCTTCTTAAGGAGGAGCTTAGTGTTCCATTCGATAAGTCGACAAGTCATCCAGCAGCACTATCAACTAGAAAATATGGTATTAGCAAGAAAGATCTATTTAAGGCATGCATCCAGAGAGAACTGCTGCTCATGAAGCGGAACTCCTTCTTGTATGTCTTCAAAACATCCCAGGTATCACAGTTTCGACCTATTGCAACTCAATTTCTTAAATTTTAAGGAGAATATTTATCTCTAACTATTCTCTTGTTTTGCAATCATTAAAACAGCTATTTGTGGTAGCCATCGTTGCAATGACTGTTTTCCTCAGAACCGAACTCCATCAGAATTCTATTGCAGATGGAAATTTGTACCTGGGTGCACTATTCTTTGGACTAGTCATCATCATGTTCAATGGTTTCGCAGAGCTGATTACAGTTGTTAATCGCCTCCCTGTGTATTATAAGCAAAGGCAGCAACTGTTCTATCCTGCATGGGCTTATTCCATACCAACTATAATTTTAGGAATACCTTTATCCATGTTAGGTTCGTTTATATGGACATGCTTAACATATTATGTCATCGGATTCTCTCCAGAACCTGACAGGTTGGTACATTATATTTGAGATGAATATTGGAGTATATATATATATATATGTTAATCCATGGTGATAATCATTCCACATATCGACCTCTGGTCGATGCAGATTTTTTAGGCAGCTGTTTCTATTCTTCTGCCTATCTCAAATGGCCCTTGGGCTTTTCCGCTTCCTTGGTTCAGTTGGAAGGTCGACAATAATATCTAGCTCATTTGGAACTTTAGCACTAATGGTTGTCTTCATAATGGGAGGTTTTGTCATCTCTGGAGGTAAACCATCTTTGGAACTGATATTATGGTTTTCAATGCAGTACGTCAGCCTATTAAAAACTGGATAAGTTGATCAATTCTAATGTGGGATGTCTGTCACCCTGGCAGATCAAATCCCCAAATGGTGGATTTGGGCTTATTGGATCTCACCATTGATGTACGCACAGAATAGTTTGGCAACAAATGAGTTCCTTGCAGATCGCTGGAAAATGGTAAGAATGTTTCACTGCATCTGAGGTACTCCCTCTCTATAAGAAGCTGCTTACATTGTACCTGTCTATAAACACAGCCCTACAATGGGAGTATCAATGCAAATACAATCGGCACGGCTGTTTTGAAGTTAAGAGGACTCCATTCTGAGAGATACTGGTATTGGATCGGCATTGGCTCTTTGATTGGGTTTACCATGCTGTTCAATATCTTGTTTACAATGGCTTTGACCTATCTCAATCGTACGCAATTCTAACCATTTTAAACCATTTGACATGAGTGCCTGGTTAAAAATATGTTGTGTCAATTCGTAGTTGAGTCTTTCTCTAATGCAATGGAGTCCTACTTTGAATTACGTACAGCACTTAGTAGCCCACAATCAATGTCATCTGAAGAAAATAACGAGAGAGAATTTCCACAACAAGAGATAGCACAAGGTTCTCAAGGTATTAAACAATACAGATAGAAATGAACTTTTAATGGTTTACCTACAATAATCAATGCTTAATGCGATTGGTCAACTTCATGATCAGCAGATATAAATTTAGGTAAGGTGGGGCCATCCAACATCATCTCTGGAAGAAGCAATAGAGACAAGAGAGGTAAGGTGGGGCCATCCAGCATCATCCCTAGAGAAAGCAATAGAGATAAAGTCCAAAAGAGAGGAATGGTGCTTCCTTTCCAACCACTCTCTATGTCCTTCAAATCTGTGAACTATTATGTTGACATGCCCCCAGTAAGTTTACAATCCAATTCAAACAGTGATTTGTCGATGTGAATTCCACAATTGCTTCTCATGGTTTAGGTCTTTATTAATGCAGGAAATGAAGAAACAGGATATGGCTGAATTGGACAGGCTCCAACTGCTACAAGAGGTGTCTGGGGCTTTTAGACCTGGGATCCTTACAGCTTTAATGGGTGTGAGTGGAGCAGGAAAGACCACTCTCTTGGATGTTTTAGCTGGAAGAAAGACAGGAGGCTACATAGAGGGTGACATCAGGATTTCCGGATACCCTAAAAACCAAGAAACCTTTGCTAGAATCTCAGGATACTGCGAACAGAACGATATACACTCACCCAACGTCACTGTGAGAGAGTCTCTGGTGTACTCTGCATGGCTTCGCCTGCCAAAAGACGTCGACAACGAAACCAGAATGGTAAATGAATGGGGGGGGGGATCTCTTGTGATCCTTTCTATGTGAATCTTCATCTCAAATCTACAAGACAAAATAACTCTTCTGTTTTTTGGAGTTTTTGCTGATATCGAATCCTATCTGCTGCTGTTGCCCACAGATGTTTGTTGAGGAGGTTATGGAGCTCATAGAGCTCAATCCTATTAAAGATGCATTAGTAGGACTACCTGGTGTGAGTGGCCTTTCAACAGAGCAAAGGAAGAGGCTGACAATAGCCGTGGAGCTGGTTGCCAACCCTTCCATTCTCTTCATGGATGAGCCAACCTCTGGTTTGGATGCACGAGCCGCAGCAATTGTGATGAGGACTGTGCGCAATACAGTGGACACAGGTCGAACAGTCGTGTGCACCATTCATCAGCCTAGCATTGACATACTCGAGGCTTTCGATGAGGTGCTTCATATGTAGCCGCATTATGGAAGTTGTGATGTTGTGCATAGCATTGATATGTTAAAAAAGTCTTCTCAAACTGACTCCTTCATTGATGCCAATATCTTGCAGCTGCTTCTGTTGAAACGAGGAGGTCAAGTGATCTATTCAGGTCCGCTCGGACATCACTCTTCCAAACTTATACATTATTTCCAGGTAAACACCACTCTGGATGCATGATATACACCGTGATGTGTTCAAATTTATTTATACTCAAGCTTATAATTTAAATTCATGATTTCGTTCTGTAGTCTATTTCTGGAGTGCCCCATATCAAGGAAGGATACAACCCAGCAACATGGATGCTTGATATCTCCTCTTTGTCAGCTGAGGCTCGCCTCGGCATTGACTTTGCTCAGATTTACAAAGACTCTGCTCTCCATACGTAAGAATCCGGAATCTTATCTTTGTTTCTACTTTATTTCAAACTTGATACTAGTTCATAATCTTATTCATACATATATTTATCAATGAGCAAGTCTACTCAAGAGCTCGTGGATCAACTGAGCACTCCTAATGTGGATTCCAAAGATCTGTTCTTCACAACTAAATACTCTCAAAGCTTTTGGGAGCAATGCATGGCATGTTTTTGGAAGCAACATTGGTCATACTGGCGCAATCCTTACTATAATGCTGTGCGTTTAATGTTCACAACTGCACTAGGTTTGCTAATCGGAACAACATTTTGGAACCTTGGTCTAAAGCGGTAAGAGTTCTTTGGTACTACTATTCATGAGTTTGTTTGTACATGTTATTGCAGTTCAAACCTTTGTGAACTCACATTTAGTATCACTTCTAAATCAAATATGCAGAACAACGATTCAAGATGTTAGCAATGTTATGGGTGCACTTTATGCAACAACCCTGTTTCTTGGGTTCAGTAATTCATCTACGGTTCAGCCTGTGGTCGCGGTTGAGAGGACTGTTTTTTATCGTGAAAGGGGCGCTGGGATGTACTCTGCCTTGGCATATGCATTTGCTCAAGTAAGTGATGTACTTATATATGTCTTAGTAGAACATGAGGCAATGGTATAGGTGTTCTAACCTTTCTGTGTGTATGTATAGGCAGGCATTGAGGTACCCTACGTATTTCTTCAAACTCTCTTATATGTTCCCATCGTGTACGCAATGATCGGCTTTGAATGGACTGCAGTCAAGTTTTTCTACTTCCTTTTCTTCATGTTCTTCATCCTCCTCTGTTTCACCTACTACGGCATGATGACTGTTGCAATCACTCCGAACCTGAGTTTTGCATCGATCATCTCCTCCTCCTTCTTTAGCTTTTTGAACTTGTTCTCGGGCTTCATGATTCCCCGACTGGTATAAAAGACTGCATTGATCCAATACCAAGAATTGAAGTTCAATGTCTCAAAGTTTATGCATACTTTCATAGAAAGTACTGATAAGCAATAATGTTTTTTTGTCTTCTTCAATGATGCAGAGTATCCCTATATGGTGGAGATGGTATTACTGGGCAAATCCCATTTCATGGTCATTGTATGGATTGGTTGGATCCCAACTCGGGGACATTGATGCTCCCCTGCCCAATCCCGACCTCCCTGGGAGACAACAATCTGTGAAGCAATACATAGAGGACAATTATGGATACAACCATGATTTCCTAGGGGTTGTAGCTGTTGTACATGTGGGGTTTACCTTATTGTTCATGTTTGTTTTCGGCTATGGCATCAAGAAGTTAAATTTCCAGAAACGTTGAGCTTAGGTAAAAAATCACCAAATACATTATCATGGTAAGGAGTCACTATGTACATTAGCATCATCACAATCAATACTTCCTCGAAACAGTTTACGGGATGCTAGATCCAAACGTACGAAGTTCAGAGGTAGCTGCTGAGAGAACCACCTTCCAGGGAGTTAATATGTACTACATTTTCAAGGAGATTTTTCTCCCATATTTTGGTGATTCCAACTTCATTCATCAGTTACCAACCATTCTTCCTACAATCATTGTTACTCTTTATGAAACATCCCAACCAGAAATTAATGCAAGCAATGGTTAGATTGTTATTAGATTGCCAATCTTCCTTCCCACAAAGTATATCCCTTCTTTGTGTCTCAATGGAGAAGCATAAAAACAACTATCGGATCTACATACAATAAAGAGACAAGGAGTTTGAAAATAAGCATCATATTGCACCAAATATGAAAGCAAGGAACATGAAAATGGGAGGTGTGTACCTTAAAGGCGACATAGTTATATATTATGTGCATTGAATTCTACTCAAAAGGCGTGACCTTTATAATGATGTATAGGATAGAAAAGATGGTTGATGATCAATTGATGATATTGACGCCAAAGATGTGTATGTATCCTTGGAAAACTAATAATAAGATTTAACTTCAAAACCATATGGTAACAAAGATAAGGATTAATTTGTAATACCATAAGACCAACATTCTACACAAGATTTCTTTGGATCATACATTACCGGGAGGGTTAGGACAACTATCTTTTCGTACGAAGGTGGGGATTCAAATTCCCCTAGGGATAATAGTCGATAGGCAAGAACCTCACCAATCTTATCAAAGATATTGATATAGAATCGCCCTATTCCTTTGGCTCATGCATAAACATTGATGTTGGGGGTCCATGGGAATAGCAATCGATGAAAGTTATACAAGTGGCGTTCAAGTCCTAGAAAGACTCCTTGGACATGGGAGGATCTTGGACTTAAAACATAGGAATACGACCCCCATGGGAAGAACTCTTTAGTATTCTACCAAACCTAATGATTATTCCGAATAGCGTCTAATTTTATGTAATGAGATTTGTCTTTGACTGTCCTTCAAGAATGGAAGGAGCCGGTGTCGTGAGGATTTTCGGTTATGGTAAGAAAACCGGGTGGAGCAAATAAAAACGGGACGTGCAACATTGCGCGTGCACTTAGGGGATTTGTAAAATAAGAATAAGAAAACAAATGTAAAGTGTACGGTGCTAAAGTACACCACAAAGTTCATGAAGTGTAAATGTGATGTGCACTTAGGTGCACATCATACATGCACATGTAGACTAAAGGGGAGTGCATAGAAGTATGGTTCTAATAAATAGAGGCCATGGTAGTGTGTGTGCGAAAATGAGAGGAGAGGGAGTTAAGGCCTCATCAATCTCTCCTCCTAAGATCAAGGCAAATATTCCCCTTTGAAAAGAGTGGAATATTTGGCCTCTCTTTTTGTAATGAGCCTCACCCCTTTCTACTATAAAAAGGGATGAGGGGTCATTCTTGAGGGGCTCGCCATTTTGTCGTTGGAGGTAGACCCTTATGGTTTTGGTTCTTCTATCTCTTAGCCCTATTTTTCGTTTTAGGGTTTTGGCTCTAGTTTCCGCTCTCTATCATTTTCTTCTCTTGATTAGGGTTTAGTTCTTCTTCTTATTCTTCCTATTCGGTTAGGTTTTATTCTAGTTGAGCTTGAGTACGGCCGATACGGCCGCGGTTGTAAATCGTATTGTGGCTTTCGTGCCCTATAATGGAATTAGCTTGATGAATCTTGTCTCGATCTAGCTCTTTCTCTTGTCAATCTTCGCACATTGTTCTTCCCCCTTTACTCCCAAGTCCAAGACCCCCGCGGTCCCGCCTTATCCGACACGCACGCGCGGATTTTCCACGACACCGGTTCACAGGATGATCGTAGAGTGTATGGCATTGATCCAAGAGAGTTGGTTCGTAGAGGAATGGGGCAAGGGACAAACACACAATTGGAGAGCTCAAGAATGGACGAATCCCTTTTAAGAAAGAATCTATTAATTCTTTATTCTCATAAGATAACAAAAAGCCTTGTGTAGGTGCAATTATTCATGTCACTTCACTTCATTGGCATGTTGCGGTCTTTGGTTCAGGATGGCCCAACTACCCCTAGGGGGAAAAGAAACTAGGGATAAAAGAAGTTAGTTGTTGTTGATGAGGTTGAAGATTAACATCTACTTTGTGATTCCCCATAAAGTAGTAGCATGGCACACCCAAGTAGAAAATTGAATCGACAGTTTTTGCTTTGCTCCTAATATTTTTGCAACCACCATGTCGTGGAGAGGAGTTTCCTTTATGTTAGCTAGTTTTACATCTTCGTTTGGAGGGTTTACCTTGTTATATAATGTCCTCAATATTGTTGGGACAACAAGACCTTTTTTGTATTATAATGTATACACACAAACAAACAAACAAACATGCATCGCTTTTTTGTGGTGAAAGTGGTGTATGTGTATGTGTGTATATATATGCACCACTTTCACTAAAAAAAGAGAGAGGAAGGTAGACGGATAGATCAATTATCAATCTCCATCATAGGTCAAGTATGATTCCATGGCTAGGATCAAATTAGGATTCTCTCAAAAGTATGACTTTGATGTTACAATGTCTACATTAGAGTTCAAAATCGGCCAATTATTATCCTAAAAATAAAACTATGTATTAACAACAATCATTTTCAACTCTTGGTTGTACCACGCTCTCCCAACTATTGGATACCCTAGATATAAAGACACTTGGTAAGTATATCTTAGAGCTAAAACAACATGGAGAGAATAAGCTACAAAATGTTAACCATAACTTTTCTAATATTCACCAACATATAACCTCTAAAATGTTTCAAAAGTAGTAGGGGACAATGAAGGTGGACACACATGCACCACTCAGCCTCTCCGTTGTTGAAGCAGAAAACCAAAGAACAACCAAATACCCTCGGATATTGGGCCTCAAAGTCACTCGTTGTGCAAAAAGGCAATTAAGAAGATAAGGGAATATGAGTTACTTTGTCTAGAAGCTATGGTCAAGATACCTTTTGTGTCGGGACCACAGGCCACACCCACATCGAAACCCTTTGACCTCCCGCTGTCATGATATGGCAAGACTCGAACCCATGACCTTAGGTTATATGGGTCGAGCTCTTGACCATTAGAACATCTATTGTAATACGTAGGATATTATTTTCATTTACATTTTATTATAGGAAATTAGTGTATATTCCAGATTTCTCTGGAACATTCTAGAAGCTTCAGGATTACTCCTGAAAACACTATAAAAGAGGGCACTAGGCATTATGTTGAATCAAATTGGTTCAACGCCAGTCTTAAGCCTTTTAGCCACCGTTGTATATTCTCTTCATATAATAAATATCTTTCTTATCATCACTCTCTCTCTCTCTCTCTCTCTCTCTCTCTCTCTCTCTCTTTCTCTCTGTCTCGCTCACTTCTTCCTTCTCTCGAAGAAGTTCCACACCTCTCATAGTACTAATCCTTCGTTTAGTACTAATTCCTTCTCTGTCTCAGTACTGTTCATGACAGTTTGAACCAATTTTCCTACCTTCTGTCTCTCTCATTTCCTACTAATCTTTTATTCCTCTTTTCTTTCATCCCATGGCCACTGTTAGCGCTGAAGAATATCACTCTGTTTTCTCGGAATTCCAATGCTTGAAGGAGAAGTTCCATGCTTTGGAACAAGAAAACCAACGGTTGCTGGGGGATCTTCAGCAAATCTCCTTAGAAAAGCAGCAAACGCAACAACAACATGGGGAACTTGCGTTACGCGTGCAACAACTCGAAGCCACCATCGTAGCGATGCAACAACATGGGCCCGGAACACAAGGGATTCATAAAGAACCTAAGATTGGCCTTCCCACGAAGTTCGATGGAACGCGATCGCAGTTTAGAGGGTTCCTTAACCAGGTACGATTAGTTATTCAAATGCATCCTTCCCGATATCCCACCGATGCATCACGAGTGGGTTTAGTAGGCACTTTGTTAAGTGGCTCAGCGTTGTCATGGTTCGCTCCACTATTAGAAAAGGAATCTCCATTACTCAACAATTTTGAAGAGTTTCTAGGTGAGTTTAAAGCATGTTTCGGAGATACTGACAGCATTAGGACCGCAATCAACAAGATCCGGCGATTACGCCAAGGTGACCGTCCAGCCTCCGCATACGCTGCAGATTTTCGCCTACTCGCCGCCGATATCCCTTGGGATGATCAAGCGTTGATGGAGCAATTCCGTTATGGTTTACGCAACGACGTCAAGGATTTACTCTTGACCTTCCCCGAAGAGCCAAAGTCCTTAACAGAAGCAATCAGTCGCGCGGTGAGATGTGACAACCGCCTCTTTGAGCGACGTTCGGAACGACAGCTACAGATGCCGAGGGCAAGATCAGAGCCCACCTACGCCTCAGTGGTAGCAAGACCTTTTCCGAGGGAGTCATATAATGCGTCTCCAGCGAATACTCCGACTCCGATGGAGATTGACACTACACGTCGTCGAGGGCCATTATCCGAAGAAGAAAAGCAACGACGCCGTACAAATCGACTATGTCTTTACTGCGGTGGACCAGGACATATCGCAATAAATTGCCCCCATAGGCCAAGAAGACAGGTAAACCAAATAGTCGCTAGTTCTAATTGTACTAAATCCGAACCTATTTCAGTAGGGATATCTGATAGTCCTAATAGTACTAATATCCCAGATCTAGCAAACAAATTTGATGTCCTTAGTCAGTTAGAAGAAGAGTTAAACGACTAAGTCCAGCCAAAATAGGAGCCGTTTGGTTGGACAGCCCTAGATCTGTGCAGCCCATTAGTGGTTCCATTCCCTCTAAGCAAGTTAGTGATGTGTTCGTAGCCCAAGTAATAGTTAGTACTAAAAGTACCCCTCCAGTACATGTCCTAGCACTCCTAGATTCCGGAGCTAACTCTTGCTTTATGGATAAGAAATTTGCTCAAGCTCATAAGATATCCCTAAGAAAACTCCAGTGTCCAGCCTCTGTAGTAGTCATTGATGGACGTCCCATTGCTTCCGGAAATATCCTAGAAGAGTCAGAGCCCATTAATATTGTCCTAGATAACTTAGTATGTGTAGTATCATTTAATATTATTAGTATCCCAGAACATCCTATAGTTTTAGGACTACCGTGGTTCGAGTTACATAACCCTGACATAGATTGGAGAACAAGAGAAATCCGGTGTCGACAAACCCAAGGGTCAACTCAGAAGATGGCAACCATTTCGCTACGTCAGTTGCGTAAAGAAGGGCACAAGGAGGAAATGTTCCTCTTTGCAATATCAGTAAACCCCTCCAACACCACTAAAGAAGAATCCACCGTTCAACTTCCCGAGAAGTATCGCCATTACACCGATGTGTTCGATAAAGTACAAGCCAACACACTTCCTCATCATCGACCGTACGATTGCCCCATCGATTTACAACCGGGAAAAGAGCCGCCATGGGGACCGATCTACAATTTGTCACCAACCGAGCTGGAAGTCCTTCGGGCCTATATAGAGGAGAATTTGGAAAATGGTTTCATTCGGCATTCGAAATCTCCAGCCGGTGCGCCCATTTTCTTCGTCAAGAAAAAAGATGGATCGCTTCGTCTCGTTGTAGATTATCGTGGCTTGAATAAGGTTACAATCAGGAATAGGTATGCTCTTCCCCTTATCTCAAGTCTTTTAGAACGGATCAATGGTGCCAGGTTCTTCACGAAGATCGACTTACGGGGAGCATATAACCTCGTATGGATCCGACCAGGAGACGAATGGAAGACCGCGTTTCGCACCAGATATGGGCACTTCGAGTATACTGTCATGCCGTTCGGCCTCACTAATGCGCCGACAGTCTTCCAGCACATGGCTAATGATATATTCCGAGATCTATTGGATGATTGTTTGATCATCTATTTGGATGATCTACTGGTTTATTCAAAGACCCAAGAAGAACATGATTCTCATGTACTATTAGTACTAAAACGACTTCGAGAACATGGTCTGTATGCAAAGCTAGAAAAATGTAGTTTCGGGTGCAACCAAGTGGAATTTCTCGGCTACATCATTTCGTCAGAAGGCATCTCCATGGACCCAGCTAAGGTCAGAACGGTGGTAGAATGGCAGACTCCGCGTTCGGTACGGGATGTGCAATGCTTCTTAGGCTTTGCCAATTTTTACCGGAAGTTCATACAGGATTACTCAAAGATCGTTCTACCTCTCACACAACTTACCAGGAAGGGACAACCGTTCACCTGGTCTGAAGAAACGGACATGGCTTTCGAGAGTCTTAAAAAAGCATTTACATCGGCTCCAATTCTAGCTCATGTCGATCCGGAGAAACCATTCATTATCGAAGCTGACGCATCGGATTTTGCATTGGGGAGCATTCTGTCACAACAGGGGAATGATGAAAAGCTACATCCTGTGGCTTTTCACTCACGCAAGTTTGATGCCGCCGAAATCAACTACGAAATCCATGATAAGGAGCTATTGGCAATAGTGGATTCTTTTATGCAATGGAGGCATTTTCTGGAGGGATCCTCTCATCCAGTCACCGTATTTAGTGACCACAAGAATCTTGCCTACTTTCAGGATGCTCGTGTGTTGAATCGACGTCAAGCTCGGTGGGCCCACTTCCTCACGCGTTTCGACTTCAAAATTACATATCGTCCGGGGAGGCACCAAGGGAAGGCAGATGCATTATCACGGCGTTCGTATCTAGCACCCCGTCCCGGCGAGCCAGCTTTCGATAACCAAAAACAAGTCATCTTGGGACCGGCACGATTACAAGCAACACAAATCTTTGACATGCCTATGGATTCCCGCGTTATCGATACCATACGTGAAGACTTGAAGACAGATGCGTTCGCCCAAGCTATACTAGCACAAATTGATCCCTCTCGAGCGTCGTGTTCACAGTCCCAACCACCAGGTACGGACTATCGGCAATTCAAATACCATGATGGATTACTCTTCTTTAAAGAACTTTTGTATGTTCCTAATGGTTCTTGCCGCCTTCGAGTAGTACAAAACTGTCATGACACATATACAGCTGGGCATTTTGGTAGTACTAAAACATTACATTTAGTACAACGATCATTCTGGTGGCCCTGTATGCGACAATTTGTCGAGGATTTTGTTCGGACTTGTGATACATGTTGCAGAGCGAAAATGCCAAGGCATCATCCATATGGTTTATTAGAACCATTATCAATTCCAAGCAAGCCGTGGCAATCCATTGCTCTAGACTTCATCACAGATCTTCCAGTCTCTAAGGGGTTCAATGCGATTCTAACGGTGGTCGATCGATATACGAAGATGGCTCATTTCTTGCCATGTACTAAGGAGATCTCCAGTGAAGACACTGCTGAAATTGTCATGCGTGAAGTATGTCGGCATCATGGACTCCCCGATAGTATCATCAGCGACCGTGGACCCCAGTTCGTGTCAAAATTCTGGAAGCACCTTTTTAACATGCTCAAGGTCACTTGTAACCTCTCTTCCGGCTACCACCCACAAACTGACGGCCAAGCTGAACGAACAAATCAAACGTTGGAGCAGTATCTGCGGTGTTTTCTCAGCTATCATCAGGACGACTGGACAGATATTCTCCACTTCGCCGAATTTGCCTATAACAACTCTATCCACGCATCCACTAAAGTTACGCCATTTTATGCTTATACGGGATGTCACCCCCGGTGGAGTGTACTTGAAACCCCAGAGGTGTCCACAAATCCGTGCGCGGAGGATCGTTTGGAGCGGTTACGCAAGATACAAGCGGATTTATCTACTCATCTCCAGCAAGCTCAACAAACACACAAGGTCTACGCGGATCGTCATCGACTTCCATCTAGTTTTAATATTGGAGATCGGGTGTGGTTGCTACGACGACACATCAAGACTACTCGCCCATGTGAGAAGTTGGATTATCGGCGATTAGGTCCTTTCCGTATTATTGGAAAGATTAATGATGTTGCTTTTCGTCTCGATCTACCTCCTCAACTTCGGATACATCCGGTGTTTCATAGTTCTCTCTTCGAACCCTACCACGAGAGCACCATCCCAGAACGTCTTATCCAACCTCCACCCCCGATCGAGCTTGAAGATGGGCCGGAGTACGAGGTTGCCGCCATTCTTGATTCCAAGATTGTTCGCAACAAGCTCTACTATCTAGTCGATTGGCTAGGCTATAGTCCCAGCGAAGGTACTTGGGAACCGATCGAGAATGTAACCAATGCTCGTGCTCTTCTTGAAGACTTCCATCGTCAATATCCACACAAACCGAGTCCTCAATCCAAGACGACTCGTGACACTCGTCGTTTTAAAGGGGGGATAGTGTCATGATATGGCAAGACTCGAACCCATGACCTTAGGTTATATGGGTCGAGCTCTTGACCATTAGAACATCTATTGTAATACGTAGGATATTATTTTCATTTACATTTTATTATAGGAAATTAGTGTATATTCCAGATTTCTCTGGAACATTCTAGAAGCTTCAGGATTACTCCTGAAAACACTATAAAAGAGGGCACTAGGCATTATGTTGAATCAAATTGGTTCAACGCCAGTCTTAAGCCTTTTAGCCACCGTTGTATATTCTCTTCATATAATAAATATCTTTCTTATCATCACTCACTCTCTCTCTCTCTCTCTCTCTCTTTCTCTCTGTCTCGCTCACTTCTTCCTTCTCTCGAAGAAGTTCCACACCTCTCATAGTACTAATCCTTCGTTTAGTACTAATTCCTTCTCTGTCTCAGTACTGTTCATGACACCCGCTCCTTTCGAGAAACTTAGATGGAAATAAAAGTAGTCCTAATATATAGCCATTTCCTTTATAAAATAGGTTACACCATAACATTGTTCATACCATACTTTTATCTTTATTTTCAATGATTGGGTATGCATCCCATTTTGTTGTAACCAATTGTCTCATGGGCCAAATTTGGTTTTAGAAGACGTTAATATTTCTTTCTTTCTCTCTCTCTCTCTTTACATTCTTCTTTGCCTCTTATATAGAGGGGGGTGACGAGTGCACTTATACCTCCCTCCTTGAAAGAGTTTCACTCCGATTCGAAATCAGAAATTGAACTTAGACGCAAACAAGAAATAAGAAAGAACACACAATTTACGTGGAAAACCCTGATTTAGGGAAAAAACCACGGAACAGAGCTTTCACTATGAGAAATGACAGAATACAATCACAGAACAATGAAACCTGATTTGGTATGAGCATGTACTGAAACCACGATTTCAATCAAGCTCTTCAAACTCTAGCACGCAGGTGACTATTCCTTCTGAAGCTTCCGAAGCTTCTCTGTCTTTTTCTCTTTTGCTTCACACTTCTTTTCTTCTTACTTAGCTTCTGAGTACGTATACTCTTACACAGCCACTACTGTGCAGAAAACCAGTCGTTCTCAGATTTACCACACACACACAATTCATTTTTCTCTCATATATATATATATCTCACACCCTCACATACGCTATGTAGGTTTTCCCCTTTTCTCACTATTTCACTCTTAGTGAGTTATCCCGCATACAGGCGCACTACCAGGCTTGTCAGCATATATATACTAAGTCATTTTCTTCTTTGAATGTAGAAGACATATGTATATGTATATGTGTGTTTATTCGACTGAATACAAATTTGACTCTCTCATCGAATTCGATCAGCTAACCCCCGATTCGGTTCTTCGCAACTGACTATTCTTTTACTTTCCGAATTTCGACCAAATTCGGTAATTCGGTTTTTCGGCCGATTTCAGTAATTCGACTCTTTTCGGCTTTTCGGCCGATTTCGACCAGTCGACACTCAAGTCGACTTTTCGGCCGACTCCCTCGCAAGGAGGGACGCCTTTACACAACAAACTCCCCCTTCACTCCTGTAGGGGGAGAACCAACCAAGCCAATCTTATTCCGGCATGCAACAAGTTTTTCCATAGGCAAAATTTTTGTGAGCATGTCTGAGCCATTTTCTTCAGTGGGGATCTTAGATAGAACAAACTCATT
This sequence comes from Azolla caroliniana, assembly GCF_043228905.1. Lineage (NCBI taxonomy): Eukaryota > Viridiplantae > Streptophyta > Polypodiopsida > Salviniales > Salviniaceae > Azolla > Azolla caroliniana. The sequence continues at coordinate 387,689 of NW_028230447.1, read as the reverse complement.
TTCTTCCACTCTTTCTCTTAACCAATGGTACCTTCTTTGAATGTGCTTTGTACGAGAGTGGTAGGTAGCATTTTTAGCCAGATGGATAGCACTTTGATTGTCACAATGAAGTAAGTACTTGTCTTGCTTCAATCCTAGTTCATTCAAGAACTCTCTCATCCAAATCAGTTCTTTTCCGACTTCCACTGCAGCCATATACTCAGCCTCGGTGGTAGACAAAGCCACAACCTTTTGCAATCTTGATTGCCATGACACAGCTCCCCCTGAATACGTCATCACATACCCTGATGTGGATCGGCTAGAATCTACATCACCCGACATGTCAGAATCTGTAAAACCTTCTAGCACAGGTTTCCCGGAGCCATATCTAAAAGACATACATTCGAAGTTCCTTTGAGGTATCTAAGAATCCATTTCACAACTTCCCAATGCTCCCTTCCAGGATTTCCCATGTATCGACTAACTGTCCCGACAGCAAATGCAATGTCCGGCCTTGTGCAAACCATAGCATACATAAGGCTACCAACCGCAGAGGCATACGACACTCTTCTCATCTCTGCCTTATCTTTCTCAGATTTCGGACATTGTCCTGAATTTAACTTACAGTCCATTGGCAATGGAGATCCGACTGATTTTGCATCGCACATATTAAACCTTTGCAAAACTTTTGTCACATATTTCTCTTGTGACAGCCATAGCAAGTTTTCAGTCCTGTCCCGAACTATATGCATTCCCAAAATCTGTTTTGCCGGTCCTAAGTCTTTCATGGCAAATGATTTGCTCAATGATTTCTTCAAGCTTGCAATCTTTTTGACATCCTGTCCAACAACCAACATATCATCCACATACAACAACAGAATAAGAAAGTCACCCTCATTATACCTTTTCACAAATACACAATGATCAGCTTGTGTTTTGTGGAATCCATGTTCCAACATGAAGGACTCAAATTTCTTATACCATTGTCATGGAGCTTGCTTTAAACCATACAAGCTTTTCTTCAACCTACACACGAGATTTTCTTTTCCTTTTACCTCAAAGCCCTCCGGTTGTTGCATATAGATTTCCTCTTCTAGCTCACCATGCAAGAAGGCTGTTTTAACATCTAGTTGTTCAATTTCAAGATTCATACTAGCGGCCATACTCAAGATAGTCCGAATAGAGGTCATTTTTACAACTGGGGCAAAAATCTCATCAAAGTCAACACCCTTTTTCTGTTGGAAACCCTTTACGACGATACGGGCCTTATACCTGGGTGTACTACCATCTTCACCAGTCTTTAATTTGTAGACCCATTTGTTTCTAAGTGCCTTCTTACCATCAGGCAACTCCATTAGCTCATAAGTTAGGTTCTCATGCAAGGAATCCATTTCTTCTTGCATGGCATTATACCATTTCTCCTTGTGTACATCAGTCATGGCCTCTTCATAGCATTCTGGTTCCCCTTCATCAGTCAAGAGAACATATTGACTGGCTAGATATCTAGAAGAGACCTTCCTTTGTCTTCGTGGATATCTTCTCCCTTCAATAATTGGCTGATGGCCGTTTTCTTCCAGCAACTCATCTTCCGACTCCAATTCGTGTGTATCAGTCAGATGTTGGGTGTCTACCGACTCAGATTGTTGTTCGGTGTCGACCGACTCAAATTCAATTTCATTAGCCGATTGTTGTGTGGGAGTCGGATCGACTAGTATTGACTCCATAGCAATGATCGATTTGGGAGACGACTCTGGTCTTTGTTGCTCCCAGTCCTCGATTGTCTTGTCTTCCATGAATATGACATCTCGACTTCTTATCACTTTCTTGTCAAGGAGATCCCACATTCTGTACCCGAACTCGTCTTCCGAGTACCCCAAGAATATGCAAGGTTTGGACTTGCTGTCCAGTTTTGACCTCTGATCTTTAGCAACATGTACATAGGCCAAACATCCAAACACCTTTAAGTGCTGATAAGACACATTTCTTCTTGTCCACACTCTTTGTGGTACATCCCCCTTCAAAGGCACTGATGGAGACCTGTTTATGAGATAAACAGCCGTCAACATTGCTTCAGCCCAATATGATTTTGGCAATTTTGCATGTGCCAACATGCTTCTTACCCTTTCCATTATGGTTCGATTCATTCTTTCTGCTAGACCATTTAGCTCAGGTGTCTTCGGCACCGTATACTCAAGTTTGATGCCTTGAGTCTTGCAATACATCTCAAATTGGCCTCTATATTCGCCACCGTTATCTGTCCGGACAGCCTTCAGCTTCTGTCCGGATTCTCTTTCTGCCCTGGCATGAAACTCTTTAAAGACCGACAACACTTGGTCTTTAGACACCAGCACATAAGCCCACACTTTCCTACTGAAGTCATCAATAAATGTGACAAAGTATTGTCCTCCACGATGAGATGGAGCATCAACATAACATACATCGGTGTGAACCAACTCTAAGGCATGCTCTCTCCTCATTGGAGGCCTAGAGTGAAACGCTGTTCTATTTTGTTTTCCAGCCAGGCAATCCACACACTTTTCCAAATGCACTCCTTTCACCTCTGGTAGGAAATCCTTTTCCGCAAGGATATGCATTCCCCTTTCACTCATATGTCCGAGCCTTTTATGCCACAACTCACCATCTGAGCCAGCCACTACATTTGCTTCCTCTCGACACAACTTCCCATGCATTACATATAGTGTGTTCTGTTTTTGGGCTCGAGCCACGATCAGGCTCCCTTTACAGAACTTCCATTAACCATTTTGGAAGCCACCGTTGTACCCTTCATCGTCTAGCCGTCCAGCCGATATCAAGTTCAACCTGACATCCGGAACATGACGTACATCCTTCAACATTAACCTGCAGCCTGTAGATGTTAGCAAGCACACAGTTCCTATGCCCACAATCTTGCATTCCCTGTCATTTCCCATCTTTACATGACCATAGTCACCCGCTGTGTAGGATGAGAAACATTCTCTTTTGGGAGTTAGGTGAAATGATGCACCGGAATCCACTACCCATGAGCTCTCAGCACTTGCAAGATTCACACTAGCTTGTTCACATATGAACAACATTTCTTCCTCACTAGTTGCGATGGCTGAGGTATTTTTATCATCGGAGATTTTTCTAGGTTCGATCTTATCAGCCATGCCTTTGTCCTTCCTAAGGTGTCGACAATTCTTTTGGAAGTGACCAGGCTTCCCACAATAAAAACATGTAGGTCTTCCTCTAGATTTCGACCTAAACCTATCCCCATTTTCTAGACTTCTATGTTCTCTTCTACCTCTACTAAATTCTTGGGTCACATTAGCCTCCGATTGAGATAAAGCACTTTTATCCTTTCTTCTTGTCTCTTCATTTAGAATAGTCGTTTTTACTACTTGTAAGGATAAGTTGTCTTCTTTACATGAAGTGCTGAGTGTTACTATTAGGTTTTCCCAACTATCGGGTAGAGTACATAATAATAGTGTGGCCTGCATACAATCATCTAATGGGAACTTTGATGATGCTAACTGATTCACTAGTCCCATAAACGCACTAATGTGCTCTACTATACTCTCCCCGTCTACATACTTCAGTCTCACTATCTTCCTCATCAAGAAGGTCTTATTTAAGGCATTTTTCCTTTCATAGAGAGCGGAAAGCTTATGCCATAGCTCGAAGGCATTTGTGTCACTCGCTACATGTTGTAGGACACTAATGTCTACACATTGTCTTATGGTCGCCACTGCCTTCCTATTTAGGATTCTCCACTCCGAATCTATTACCCCCTTTGGTATATCCTTGTTTTCTATAGGCTCATACAAGTCTTTTACTATTAGGAGATCTTCCATTTTGATCTTCCAATCTGAATAGTTTTGTGAGTTCAAGGCAATCATCCCAGGAAAGCCACTCACGCTCCCTTCCATCTAGAACCTATGCTCTGATACCAGTTTGAAAGAGTTTCACTCCGATTCGAAATCAGAAATTGAACTTAGACGCAAACAGGAAATAAGAAAGAACACACAATTTACGTGGAAAACCCTGATTTAGGGAAAAAACCACGGAACAGAGCTTTCACTATGAGAAATGACAGAATACAATCACAGAACAATGAAACCTGATTTGGTATGAGCATGTACTGAAACCACGATTTCAGTCAAGCTCTTCAAACTCTAGCACGCAGGTGACTATTCCTTCCGAAGCTTCTGAAGCTTCTCTGTCTTTTTCTCTTTTGCTTCACACTTCTTTTCTTCTTACTTAGCTTCTGAGTACGTATACTCTTACACAGCCACTACTGTGCAGAAAACCAGTCGTTCTCAGATTTACCACACACACACAACTCGTTTTTCTCTCATATATATATATCTCACACCCTCACATACGCTATGTAGGTTTTCCCCTTTTCTCACTATTTCACTCTTAGTGAGTTATCCCGCATACAGGCGCACTACCAGGCCTGTCAGCATATATATACTAAGTCATTTTCTTCTTTGAATGTAGAAGACATATGTATATGTATATGTGTGTCTATTCGACTGAATACAAATTTGACTCTCTCATCGAATTCGATCAGCTAACCCCCGATTCGGTTCTTCGCAACTGACTATTCTTTTACTTTCCGAATTTCGACCAAATTCGGTAATTCGGTTTTTCGGCCGATTTCAGTAATTCGACTCTTTTCGGCTTTTCGGCCGACTCCCCCGCAAGGAGGGACGCCTTTACACAACACTCCTTTGCCATCTAGCCATATTAGTGTTTATGGTATACAATTCTATGGAACGTAAAGATGGCATCCATGATTGCTACCCTTTCGTTGACTAGAGATCAAAATCAGCTGATTGTAACTTCATGTTACCTTGACTATGTGTGTGTATAACGTAGGGTGTTTCTCAAAAAAGAAAATGACAACTTTGCCAAGCAAAATCTAGAAATGAAAAGTTGGACTAGGGCCCACCAACCTAATCTTAGCCCATATGTACTTCAAAACTCTGAATGTTTTCTTATCAATTCTATGTAAATGGACTTTTATGTATTTGAAATACTATAGACCTGATTTTCGGAAGCCTTTACAAGGACATGACCAAGAAAAGTAAACCCCCCAAAAAGAGAACTTGCTCACAAATTTGTAAAGCAAGTGTTTAGGCATTTGTGAAAAATTCCTCTCAATGTTGTTTACATACGCATATTTTATGTTTATGTTGTTTGTGAAAATTTCCTCAGAAGTTTGTTTATGTACGCATATTTAATGTTTGCGTTCATATAGTACTTCATATAAGTACCAGGGCATCTATAATTAAAGTCAAGAAATGTAGCATCTTTGGCCAAAAATATCATCACTAATCAATCAAATTTCTGTCTCATGAGTGATATTGTCAGCACGATTCGGAAAGAGAACACCAATTTACATTGTAGGAATTTGTCGGAGAATATAGTATTAATTTACAAGCATTTGGGTGGAGAGACAACAATCTACTTACGAGAATGTAGTAGAAAATTGGGCCCAATCACTTCACAGAAAATTGTCCGACATCGACATTTTAGTGAATGAGGGCATGCACATATTTGTTTGATGACACGATGCCTACTCACTCATTCGCGCACAATCGGTAGATAATTCGTAGGGTAATATGCCTCAACGCTTGAGGAAATTGAACTTTTTGATACCGTAGGCGAAAACAAACACAAACATGAGGGCCAACCCGACGTGAACCGCGACGACTACTCCTAGGAAATCGTGCTTGTACCCAAAGTTCTGCTCTATATAGGCCTTCACTGACTGTTGTTGGTCCCCAACAAAGTCTGGATTGTTGATGGGAGTGGTTACATCTGATAGCTGAGATGCCACCAATCCATAAATTGACCAAGCCACAGGATCCCCCCAGAAATACCATCTCCACCACACAGGAATACTCTGCATCGACAAGGGAAGAGAGAGAGGACATGGTTATATACAATGTCAATATGCATGCAAGATATGCAGTCTATGGAAAAGCAAGTTGATGCAACAAACAAATGCGAGCTGGTTTCATTTTTTGAGTATGTTATGTGATTGCAAAATTCGGTATACTATATATCATTGCAACGTTCTGTGTGTTATATGACACATGTTTCAACCACTTACATTTTTGGCATGCTTACATAGAAATTATATGCAATCATTATTACTTGCTTTTATTTGGGGATTGGTATATATATGCACATAATGTTCCGCTAGTAAAGTTTTGGGAGATGAAAACATATTAAGCTCAGATAGTTTAAAGTTCTGGTATGTTATAGGAAAACAATATTCAGCTAGCTTTAAATTTTTTATTCATGATATTCATGTTTTATAGGCACATATACTAGGTTTAAATAATGGTGCATGAAAACAATGTTCAGATTATTTAACTTCCTGTGTTATAGAAGAACAACATTTAACAAGTTTAACTTTTTGGTGTATTACACAAAAGTTCCTGCAACAATAATTATCTTGTTTAAAATGTGGTATGTCATATAACAGCTTTTGCAACAGCATTTGACTAGTTTTATTTTTGGCATGTAATATGCAAGATTTCATAAAGTTTCTATATTCAACTTGTTTAAATTTATTTACCAGTCGAGGGATCATGAATCCTGAGAACAAGTTCCAAAAGCTAAAGAAGGAAGTGGAGATTATTGTTGCGAACTGCAGGTTGGGTGTGATAGCAACGCTCATCATTCCATAGAAGGTGAAGATAACAAGGGTGAAGAACATGAAGAAAAAGAAGTAGAAAAACTTGGCTGCTGTCCACTCGAAGTTGATCATGGCATAGACAATGGGGACATATAATACTGTTTGAGCAAATATGTAAGGAACCTCGATTGCCGCCTACACATAAAATGAGAAATTCTGAAACGTTATAAATTTCTTCATTGTCACCAGCAAGACATTTAATGATAGGCAAGATGAACCACATCATGTGTTTACCAATGCCTACTTTGATTTACCTGAGCATATGCATATGCCAATTCCGAGTACATCCCTGCTCCCCTTTCACGATAGAACACAGTCCTCTCAATTGCCACCACTGGTTCCACTGTGTTTGTATTAGTGAATCCAAGAAACAATGTTGTTGCATATATTGCACCTAAGATATTGACCACATCTTGAGTTGTGTCTCTGCACATATGGTTCGAGTGATATTATTACGTGAGCACACAACATTAAGATTTCCATAACATGTGTTTATCCATAAGTGCAATACAATATCTATGTTCTGGTAACATGTATTTGTAGGTGTCCATGTATATGACTGCATGTGTGTGGATGCCATGGTGACTATATAGTAGGTGTTAGGTGGAAATCTACCTCTTTTGACCAAGATTCCAGAATGTTGTTCCAAATAACAGTGTTATTGCAACTGTGAACATCAACCGCACTGCATTATAATCAGGGTTACGCCAGTAAGACCAATGTTGCTTCCACAAGCATGCCATGCATTGTTCCCAAAAGGTTTGGGAGTATTTGGTTGGGAAGAAAAGATCTTTGGAATCCAAAGCAGGGATGCTTAGCTGCTCCACTAGCTCTTGAGTAGACCTGCTCCAATACAGAAGTGTACGTAGAGAAGTCTAAGACTCTGATGAACATAGAACTCATTGCATGCTTGGAATACAAGAAAAAACACAGACACACTTCATTACCGATGCAGAGCAGAATCTTTGTAGATTTGTGCAAAGTCAACACCAAGGTGTGCCTCAGCTGACGTCGAGCTGATATCAAGCATCCATGTTGCTGGGTTCTGTCCCTCCTTGATATGGGGCACACCAGGAATAGACTAGAAAAGAATATCACAATTTCGATTCTAACATGTGTGAGTAAAATTTGGAGGTATACTTTACAATTTGCAATGTTTATCATGTATTCCAAAGATCGGCGTTTACCTGGAAGTACTCTACTAGTTTGCGAGATTGATATCCTAGCTGACCTGAATAGATCACCTGGCCTCCTCGTTTCAATAGAAGAAGCTACATAGGGACATGTACACAACATAAACAGAATCAGAAATCTCTATGCTCAAGCTAGTCTTAAAGTACATAGAGTAAAGATGAAGATTTGTGTATGAATGTATGAACAAGGTATAGTTGATTGTATATGGTTCTTCTCCCCCATTATATTAGTCCCATAGCTGTATTATAAGTACTATATCTACACTGTGTAAGGTAATTTACAAATCTATCTAGAGATCTATCAGGCCCGAGTTTGGGCGGGGGATGGGATGAGAATAAAGTTTGAAATTTAAAAGGTTTGGATAAGAACACTCCTTGATGTCCAAAAGTGCCACAATATAACTAATCTAACTTAGCATTAAACTCTATTGAGTTTTCAGTTGCCTATACATGGCAGAGCATAGAGGCCTCTGTTTACGGACCCATCTTTCACCGACTACATTTAGCCGGCTTCACCTGTAGGATTTAGCACCTCAATTGTCAATGCAACATGCAAGGAAAGCATTGAACATGGTATGACTAGGCTTAAGCAATTGGAAGTTTCCATATCATGCATTAACATGTGTTTGTTAAACACTCTCAGCTATGCATTTACTGTGTATGTACAAAATCAATCAAAGATTATATTCAGAGTTTATTTTCTGTATTCACGAAACATGCAAAAGAATAAATCTAAGCACCTCATCAAAAGCCTCAAAAATGTCAATGCTGGGCTGATGAATGGTGCACACAACAGTCCGACCTGTGTCCACAGTGTTGCGGACAGTCCTCATCACAATGGCTGCGGCTCGTGCATCCAAACCTGAAGTTGGCTCATCCATGAAGAGTATAGAAGGGTTTGCAACCAGCTCCACAGCTATAGTAAGTCTCTTTCTCTGCTCTGTTGAAAGGCCATTTACACCAGGAAGACCCACTAGTGCATCTTTAATGGGATTCAGCTCTATGAGTTCCATAACATCCTCTACAAACTCCTGTAAATAGTAGGCAATAAAAACAGATCATGTTTAGGTTTTACCATCAGCAAATTCCCAAAAAAGGAAGCTAATTTTGTCCAAGATTTGAGGTGAAGATTCACATAAAAATGATCACACAAAATCCTCCATTCATTTACCATTCTTTTCATATTGTCAACATCTTTTGGCAGACGAAGCCACGCTGAATAAATCAGAGACTCTTTCACCGTGACATTGGGCGAGTGTATATCATTTTGTTCACAATACCCTGAGATTCTCGAAAATGTATCCTGCTTCTTGGGGTATCCCGAGATCCTGATGTCACCCTCTATGTAGCCTCCTGTCTTTCTTCCAGCTAAAACATCCATGAGAGTGGTCTTTCCTGCCCCACTCACACCCATTAAAGCTGTAAGGACCCCTGGTCTGAAAGCCCCACTCACCTCCTGTAGGAGCTGGAGCCTATCTAATTCAGATATACCCTGTTTCTTCATTTCCTGAATTGCCAAGATCCAAACAGTGAGAATCAGTGTTACACCTGGGATGGATTGAGTAACGAGGACAAAATTGCTGTTTGAAACAAATCCTTAACGTACTGGAGGCATATCGACATAGTAGCTGACAGATTTGAAGGATATAGAAAGTGGTACGAAAGGAACCGCCATCCCTCTCCTTTGAGTTTGATTTGTACTTCCGTTTATCTCAACATCAGTATTTGGATCTCTTGATAGCCCCAACTTAAATAAATTTACACCTGAAACTCAGGAAGTTCGATAGTCTCACTTTATTTGTGAAATTAGAAATCAAATGAAGCATCAATTATTGCAGATAAATCATTAGAGTATCACTACAATTCAGACCGGTCCGTACCTCGACGATGTGATGAAGATTCTTGGTGTTTACGTTTTCCAACATTATCTGTGGTATTTTCTTCTGATGACATTGAGCGTGGCCTACTAAAAGCTGTGAGGAAATGCAAAATAAGAGTCAATTACATTTGAGAACACAAATTTGTGAATTTTAGACAGCCTAGATATCTGTGACATGCATTGTGTGCTTCAAACATCTCTTACGATTCAGATAGGTCAAAGCCAGTGTGTAGAGTATATTGTAGATGATAGTTAACCCAATCAAACCACCAATGGCGATCCAATACCAGTGCTCCTCTGTATGGAGCCCTCTAGACTTCAAAACAGCTGTGCCGATTGTATTGGCATCGAGGGTCCCACTGTAGGGCTGTGATTACGGAACTAGACGTTGTCAGAAGACAGTTGTATACATAAGAAGTAATTGTTCAGCTCTAGCAAATGAAAGATCTGACCTTTTTCCAACGATCTGCGAGAAACTCATTTATTGCCAAACCGTTTTGTGCGTACATCATCGGTGAAATCCAATAAGCCCAAATCCACCACTTAGGGATTTCATCTGTTCCAATACAGCCATACACCAATAAATAAATGGTCTTTCAAAACTTTGTTTGTGAGGTACTTAAGCCAGAATCATTATGGTACCTCCAGAAATGACGAAACCCCCCATGAGGAAGATAATCATAATGGCAAAAGTTCCAAATGAACTAGCTACGACCGTATTCCTCCCAACTGAACCAATGAACCGGAAAAGGCCAGCTGCCATTTGAGATAGGCAGAATAATAGCAACAACTGCTTGAAAAATCTGCATTCACCGGAGGTTGATTAATGGACTTGCTACCAACATAGATAAGAAAGATATATTCCAGATTGCAAACTTTCTACGAACCTTTCAGGCTCTGGAGCAAATCCTATCACATAGTATGTTAAACATACCCATATCAGCGAATCTATCAAGGAAAATGGTATCCCTAAAATGATACTCGGTATGGAGAAAGCCCATGCAGGAAAGAAGAGTTTTTCCCTTTGCTTGTAATACACAGGCAGGCTTAGAACAACCATGGTCATCTCAAAAAAACCATTGAACATGACAATGATTAGACCAAAAAATAGTGCACCCATATAAAGATTTCCATCCGCAACAGTATTCTGATGGAGTTTGGTTCTGAAGAAAACTGTCATAGCAACAAGGGCTACCAACAATATCTGATTTCAGTTAACACGAAACAAGGGGTGGAATAGTTAGCATAATTTCACTTGAATAGCTTGAAATTTCAAAGGAAGTATATCGACGTCATGATACCTGAAAAGTTTTAAACACATACACGAAGGAGTTTCTCTTCATGAGCAGTAATTCCCTTGAGAAACATGCCTGAAAGAGGTCTCTCTTTGTGATGCCATAGTTTTTAGTTGATAGTGCTGCGGGATGACTCCTCGACTTATCAAATGGGATGGAAAGCTCTTCCTTGAGACACTTTCCAGTATGGAATGCTGCGAAGTAATCAGAGAATTCCTTTGCGGAAATGTATCTGTATGGTTGTGTTGTATCTGCCCAATACTGTTCTTGATCTTTTCGAGAGGTTACCTGTTCTTCCAAAAGAAGAAGAAGAAATAAGTGTTCCACATTATTTCTGTTAATAAGTAATCTAAAAACACATCAAAGTTCAATATACCTCTTGGAGAAAATCCGCAATACTTTTTCTTTCTGGACAGAGGAATCCGATTGATTCGAAAAAGTCCAGAACAAGTTCCTGAGGACCTTGGTAAACAATGTGCCCTTCTGAGAGGAGAATCACATCATCGAAAAGCTCAAAAGTCTCAGGTGGGGGCTGTAGAAGAGATACAACCATGGTTGTATCTAACACATGGACCACATGCCTCAAACATTTCACGATTTGAAATGTTGTCGAGGTATCCAAACCTGTCGAGATCTCATCCATGAAGAAAGCTTTTGCTGGTCCCACAAGCATCTCACCTAGGAACAAGATATGAATCAATGGTGAGAAACCGAATGGCACGGTTTGCCGCATCATGCAAGGCAATCAACTCTCTCTTTACCGGTAGTCACGCGCTTTTTCTGCCCTCCTGAAATTCCTCTTATCATTTCATCTCCAACTAAGGTGTCAGCACAGATGTCGAGACTAAGCAACTGAAAATTGGAAGAGGTTAGTCAAGTACTAATATATATATATATATTGACATGACAAAATCATGTTTTTGTTTTCATTTGACCTTCAAAATAATTTACCTTCAAGACATAATCCGTAATGATACTGGTTTCTTGACCTTCAATGGCTGTTGCCTGCAGAAAAGATTACGTTTATAACATCGTTTACTTGGGTGTATCCATGAAATGCAAAGTGAAGTCTGCTACGACATATAACATACCTTCAAGAATATGTCCGTATCAGGGTCTGGCTTTATACCAGCTTCTTTCTCTCTCCTCAATAATTCCACAAGCATATCTTTTTTCAAAGGAATCAAAACATTGTAAGGTTTTTGAGGAAGAAAACATGCTTTTTTTCATTCAAGCTCTCATGGAAGATGTATGTTGTTTATACTGACCATATCTGGTACCAACACCTTGACAACGGCCCGAGAAATCTAGCGTTTCACGGACTGTCATAGTGCCCGTGTGCGTGTCATACTGGCTAATGTAGGCCGAAGTGCGCTGTGGGATGAATTCCGACATCTCACACCCATTGTAGGTTAGGTTTCCTGACATCTACACACGGATACAATTACCATGCTATGATTTAGTTTCTGCTTAAACTTGCTGGAACTGATTGAGGTTACAGAATATTGTTCGTGTGAAGTATGGCCGCTTACTTTGAGATCAGGGGGTAGCTTTCCTGCAAGGGCAAGCAAGAGGGTAGTCTTTCCTGAACCAGGGGGTCCTAGAAGTAATGTCATCCTGGCAACAAACATGGGAAAGATTCCAATGTCAGCTCCAATGCTTCATAGCATCGAATAAATTCATTCAATCAAGGAACTCTGTTTCAAGAATCAACCTGGAGGGTTTGATGATACCACTGACATCATGTAGAATGTTGAGGACTTCTCTTTTGGCCGGCAGGAGGAAGCTAAACATACCCTATTGATTCGAAAATGATTTAAGACTTTTGATATAAATCGAATGATTATCGTATAATTGGTCTCTGACCTCTAGAACATATCCCTTAGTAGAAACAAACATCTGGATCCGCAACTTACCAGCAACAAGTCTTTTGTGAAGTTATAAAGAGTGGGCAGTGCCCTGCCTCCCGTTTGTACATTGGCTGCCTTGATGTTGAGATGCTCGAAACGTACCTCAATCTTGGGCAAATCAATCCCAACACTGCCCATTGTTACAGAAAACAGGAGATGCTAATTGAAGCTTATCATGTAATTTTCATATAAGAAACACAGAAAATGCGAGTATTGTACAATCATCATGTCGTTGAGAGAAAGACCAGTGTATGTTTACTACAGTTACATATTATTATAAAGATGCTGTTGTCTTACTTGTCCATTCGCTTCCGCAGCTTGAGCAGAAATCGCTCGTTATCCTCCTCGACATCTTTGAGGATCTTGTCCACAAACTGCTGCTTTTCAGCCAAGCCAAGCTTGCTTACTTCGACCATCTCACGGAAGCTTGCACCGTCCGCAGCAACATTGCGGAGGAACCCTTTCCGGAGCCGATCGTACGTGGGCAATCTCTCGAGTGCCGCCCATGTGAGCGCAGATTCCTCATCATCGTGCGTATCGAAGCGACGGGAGAAAACTGCATCATCCAAATGGTGGTCTAATATCCTACTACTTCCCCATCGCCGGACATGTTCATGATCGCTGTTACTTCTGAAGGAGGACGCCATGTAGCGCGAGGCAGTAGGGTTTCGATTTGCTTAATGATTTGCGATTACAAATGAAAGGTTTGCTTGATTTTTTTGAGGCTACCAAGCTTCAAGATGGTGACTCTTTTTAATTGGATATTGATTTTAACATCCGAGCATCCATCATTGAGAAACCATCAGCAATATTCTTGATCGTTAGGTACTTCTGAATCATACAGAGAGGATGGTGGTGTGTGATTTCTTGAGGATTTTGAGGCCAGTTAAAAGCTTTTTGGAATTGGTTTTCCTGAGGGATTACAATTGTGTCCTCCCCCTTCCCCCTTTTATTGGCGAGCAATCTAGCAGAAATGTGCCCATCATTAGTACAAAGGAAAAACAAGAATGCAGTAATGAATGCTCATATCACATCAGGACAAATGCTTCATCGATAATCAGGGAACTTTTATGTTTCTGTTAAAATTAGAGATTCAGCATTTGTTTTGTCAGTCTTCTCTTAACAAGGTCTCCACCATTTTTTTTCTTTTTTTTTCTTTTTTTTCTTTTTTTTCTTTTTTTCTTTTAACAGCAATTCTAATCAGTACTACTAATAATAATAATGCAGAGCCTTCCTTTTTTAAATCAAAAGCAGCATTCAGAAGAAAGAAACACAACATCCAAAACATGAACAGAAGATGCAAAAAACAAAAAAAACAAAAAAGAGAAAAAGAGAAAAAGTGGTTCCCACAAAGTCTATGAAAGAAAAGTGAAGAGACAAGACACCTTACATAATAAGAAATATTTTCTTGTGATGCAGGCCAATGAAATGCAATTGGGTGGAGAGTTAGGCCCAAAAGTGGAATGGAAACTTAGGAACAGCAATTGATCCAGATTTCTTATATATATGTATAATGTATGTATGTATTTATTATCCAATCAAATATCTAGACTACATTCATTATACATATATATGTATGTAATGCATGGGCGTCTGGTGTGTGTTATGTGTTTGTACTCAAATTCTAGAAGTATGTGAGGTCATGTCATACGTCATCGTGGCTTGGGGGCAAAGAAAGAGAATATGTATAGATGGCACGTTCGTTCGTTCGTTCGCTCGCATACTTTACGATATAATTACCATGTTCATGTATAAATTAAGAACAAATATGCATGCATCATTCGGAGAGGGACTTCGAGGAAAAGTGCATATTGTTCACGTATAGGAAAGGTGGTATGGGGGGCCCCCCACACACACATAAGTCAAACCACCCAATCTAGGTTGATGACTACCCCCCTTGGAGTTCAAGTTTTTTGTCTTTCATTGTTTTCTTGGTCGCCAAGTAAACCCCCCACCCCGGATGTTTTCTTTTCTTTTTCCGCTAGGTGTAAGATGAAACTTGAGAGCTGAGAGTTTGTCCGTGTGTGCTTAAATTCTCTTAACTTTTTGTGTTTATCTCGGATGTTTTTGTGGAGTTCACATCTCTCAAAGAGTTTGAAACTTGGTATTTTTCTTCTCTTTCTTTTTATGCCCAAATAGTACCCATATTCAGGCATTGAAGTCAAAATTGTCCACTTACTCACCAACATTCGAAAGGAGGTCATCTAAAATATTGCTTCTTCATATGCAATGTATTAGTCTCTTCCAACTTCCTCCAAAGTCATCCAAAACCTATCCATAACACAACTTTTCTCAACTAGATCTATGATTTCAACCTTTCCATTTTACTTTAGAATGGGCCTTCTTTAATTGTCTACTTAAATATTTTCATTCAATCATTCATGAATCTGTCAACAAAACAACATGATTTTGTATTGGATTGCATCCATTATTAAACTATTTTCAAGGCTTTACAAAAGTTGTCAATTATTGGTGTTCACTGGAGATGGAGTTTAGTTCTACAAGTTATAACATTCTACTATAGGTGTCCCCTAATGAGTTGACATCCCATTTTCTTGCTTTGTGTGTGAGAGAGAAAATCAATTGTCTAAACTCTTTTCTTTTGCATGATACCATAAGTCAATGTTTGACCCTAATGTATAGGCATGTTGCATACCACTAAAAAAGAACAACGCATACCTCTCAAAAAGAACAAACAACATTTTGTAGACATCCTAGAATGGGGAACTAAAAGGTGACTTCACCCATGATTTCATCAAGGTTCTGAGTTTATCATGAAGGCTTCGTCTATGACACTTACTTACGTGCACATGTAGAGAAAGATAACAAAGCAAAAAAGAGATTGTTTTTAGACTGACACATCCATAAAGAATTGGCCCATAAACATCTTGATAAACAATATTTGAGTATTTAACTTCAAGCGTTATTGTATATAAATCCCAAAATTTTCCATTTGAAACCTAGTAATGTATAGCTCCTATTAAAGCATCTAGGCTAAAGACATGTCTGTGTGTTAGTGTTGCTACCAATAATTTCATGTATGATGAAAGCAAAAGTTTTTGTTTGTGTGTCGCACATGTGTGTAGATAAAAATCAATGCAATGTCTTTAACAGAGGGAATTGAGAATGCCCAATTATAGCACATATTGTATATTGGTTGGGGGATGCTCAAGAATAGTGATTTCAGGTTTTCTTTTGTGGTAGTGGTAATTATCTATGTACAACAAAACTACTTGAAGTTTTGGCCTTTGTAAACCTGAAGTTATATATCACATATTTGGATATATAATTGACTGTATGACTCTAGAATCATTAGCTTTGGCAATGCAACCAATACCATAAAAGAAGGGAATGTAACAACCAATATTATATGACCTAAAGGGCAACATCCTTTCATATACGATCCATAGAACGTAATATACATGTTCGTGCAAGCATTCAAACGTTTGAAAACGAATACGTTGGAAAAGGGAAAAATGCATGCTCTTTTTTTTTGGAATAAATTTCATTTTTTATTATTATAAATTGATTGACCCTAGTGGTATGTTGTCATGCTATTGTTGTTTATGTCTTGGGTTCAATTCCCAATTTTCTCATCTCTCTCTCATTAGTGTTATGTCATAGTAAAAAAATTTGTTGGTCTAATATTAGTTCATACTCATTTTTTTGTAAAGTTCTAAAGTGAGGAGGATAGAGATGTCTCGATTCTTAAGAAGCATCCCAAAGGCATTCATGTGATACAATGCAAATATTGCAACCATACTTATGTTGGTCGTTCACAATGGATTAGAGTCCACTTATTGGGATTGAGAGTGAATCAATATATAATATAAACCATAGTCAATCCAATCCAACTTTGAGATGATTTACCATACACGTTTGATTGAATCATTCTCGAATGCGAATGCACGTATGGTACATATGGTTCATTCTATGCATATATATCACATAAGATAGTTTGAAAATGCCCTCAAATTATTCCTTATAGTTCCCTAAGGTTGCATCAAGTAAATTCCACAACTCAAATATATGAAAATGATCTTATATTTGTTAAGCTTGCGTTTTGCAAAATTAAGTATATGTGTGATGTTATTTCATTAGAAGAACACTTTATCATTTTTCGTAAATATCATAACATAAAGAGTTTCATTGGAAAATTGTTTAACTACAATGAGAGAGCATTAATAATAATCTAAAGATTGATATTGAATATTGGCCCTTACATATATTTGCAATATGTGGATGCTCAATTAGTTATTATTAGAATAGAGATTATGGCTTGTGTGGTGTTGAAGCTCATGCTTTGGAGCATTAAGGTCATGGACCATGGTTTCAAAGCTTTTGTAGTTAAGGTTGACATTTCTCCATTACTAGAACAACTCAAAGAGAATAAGGATAATGTGATAGTAGAATTGACGATGAGGGATTTTGATTTCATACAATGCCTCTCTAAGAGATTAGAATATGTTTTACTCATCCATCAAGAGGTTGCCATGAATGAGGCCTTCTCCCAAGCACACACTACCTTGGTTACATAATGATGACAACATGAAACAATAAAATAACAAGCACAAGGAAAGATGAGAAAGAGAGAGAATGATGAAATTCTTGAATAAGAAAGAAGGCATGACCGGAATGGACCAAGAAAGAGAAGAAAAAGAATGACAAAAGTGAAAGATTAACACAAGGAAAAGTAAGGTTAGGAAGAACTTGAAGAAGGGAAAGAAAAACATAGATGGGGGCAACCAAAGTGAGGGAGATGAAGTGGACTAAGGAGGGAATGGACATCATAAGGAAGCTTATGTACATGGAAACCAAGAAATCCAAAATTAATTGCATGGAGAATATTGGCTTGGTAATTGTACACAATGTTGTTTTAGTGCCACACAATTAGATCATAGAATTTAAGGTTATGTGAACCAAGTTTCCTAAACCCGTTCGATGTGACTTTAACTTTGACTATTCTTGTAATTCCTATTTCAAAAATAGTGGTAGATGAACAATTAAAAGATTGGTTAATGATAACAAAAAACAGATACTTGTTATGTGCACACCAATGTGTATATATCACCGTAATTTAAATAGAGATAATGCTTGATTAATGTTGGCATTATTTCACACAACTCATTGTGCTTTTTTACGATGGTGGTATTGATTATTGACAATATTCTCTTCCATTCTGTGCCATTGTGTTTCATCAATATGCAATGCAAGGTGGGTTGTCTTTGGTGGTGACTTTGCCATGTTGAATAATTTTACACAACAAATATTTTGTCAAAGTAGAGTTTCTCACATGCCTAGTCGCTAAACCCATTTGGGTTGTTAGTTCGCAACTTAGGTCATCGTTAATTGCGAAATTATGGTCACCATTTCTATGGAATTTGACCACCTTTTTGTATGAGGAAGTTTTTGATCACCCTTGGTCTTGTGGTCTACAATACAATTGGAGTAAAAGAAATGGGGAATTTTGTTTCATGGTCTCTATGGTGTACCATAAAATGTAGATTTACTGGAAGTACAACAATAGGTAAATAGATAGAAAGTAAATTAATTTGGTAGTTTTTGCTACTGAGCTCTAGTAGCCCCACTCCTCAAAAGGGGTTGAATGTCTCACCCTCTTTAAAGGTGTTGTAAGACAAAACGCTTAGTTACATGAGTGGTGTTGACATCTTGCCCTAAATGGTTTCTTGAAGCTTTGGCCTCTAAAATAGTATAGGCATAGGACTGAACCAACCTTGACCACAAATAATAATATTGCATAGGTACATATAGGCTATTTTTTAGGTTGGTATCTATCATGGGTGAATATAATATTGCGGTGACATATTGTCAATAATGTTATTAAATGCTCAATATTTGTAATTATGAGATTCCTTAACTAAGACCTCTTGCTTACAAATAATAGTACAACTATCTATTAGGACAATTATTTGTATCCTCACAACTCATCTATACAAAACTAAACAATGAATGCATTAGATAAAGATATAAGAGAATAATAGGAGTAAGCGACAACAATGTGCATAACCAATGCAACATATTAATACAAATAATTGATAGATAGTAAGGTCGTTCCTTTACTATATTACATTGTATTCATGATCATTCATCTTGTTTGCCTCTCCTTTTACAGCTGTTGGAGTGCCTCCTATTCTAAGCACTTCTTGTGCTACAGTTAAAGGTGTTAGTGGAGGTGTGACATAATCTAATGAAACATGAATATTGCTTCAATAGGCATTGCCAATTAGCAAATGTTGGATTTGACTCACAATATATCCTTAGCCCATTCCTCTCCGATCATAAATAATTTATGTATGTAGTTCATTCAATTATTAGTTCTCATAAGATTATTCAACTCTAGTATATACACAATATTGCATAAAATCATGAAATATATGAAGTTAAACAAATATTCACCACATGCTAGAGAGAATATAAGGGAACCTTTATCCAATAGAGCATATCTTTAGAGAGAGAAAATAGGGAAACAACTTTTTTGTACATTATTTATTTAGAGAGAGTGAGAACAATATTGACTCAATAATGCATGATTTAGCTACTTGATAAACAAGTCATTGTTCTTCCATGGTTGCCACAACTTCTCTATCCTCGTATTTATTAGCAACAATAAAAAAGTCCAAAATATATTACACATCATGTTTGATGAAAAACAAAACATTAATTAAGTGCATACGAAAGAGCACAATCTGATTGGACATAATATTTTGCTAAAGTGGATTGTGAGTCTCTCCAACACAAAGAAAGAGAATTGAAGAAAAAGTTTTAAGTTCTTCCACATTATTAAACACAAATTTATTCTTTGTTTATCCTAATTGTCCATCTCTTTGTGCAATTTCACTTGTTCATTTGTGGAATCATAATTGGGGATTCAAGGTTGTGGTAGGATTTGAGATTGAGATTACATAGGTTTGGGTGTGCTTTTCAATCATAAATGTGATGTTGTCTCTATTCGTCATTATTGTTTTTCTTTTCGAAATTGTGACATTTTTGTCCAAGATGTGATGTCTTGAGCAATTGTTGAGACAAATTTTTAAGAAACAAGGAGAATATGATTATTATTGTATCAAATGCTCTGCAGTCAAGTTTCCTTACAATAGAGAGACCTAAAAAATTGACTGAATTGTTTCTACTAAGCGATGCATCAACAATGGTAGGTATGAACACAAAGACGTAACTTGGTCGATGGTGGCATGTGTGAAGGAATTTTATTAAATTTATTCACTCATTGTGCAATAATTTTGTAAAAGATGAACCAAGAGCAATCTAATGATTGGTAAGCAATTAATTTCAAAAGTTGTTAACAACTTTTGCACTAAGAGAAAATCTTGTTTTTTACATGTATCAATCACTTGAACCGTACTAAAATCTCCTTTTTGAAATAATCCCCAAAAAGAATAAATTGCCTCATTTATTTTTATTGCATGTGCATAACACTCTTGCAATGTTGTTTTCTATACATGGATAAGGTAAGAGAGCATATAACACCCTCATGTTTTTTTAGGTTCTTCTTCTTGCTTGAAATGAATGGGACAAAGACACCTTCATACATGTGTTCTTCATGTCGGTAAGGAAAATGAGAGAGAGAGAGAGAGAGAGAGAGAGAGAGAGAGATTAGTAAATGCTACCATAATTGACAACGAGCAAGTCAATAATAAATAGTCGAGGTTTTCAAAGATATATGGATCCATAGGGAGAGAAAGAGAAAGAAGTTAATAAGGTTTAGAATTTGAGAGGAGAAAATCAACAATGATTTCACGAGACAAATTAATTGAAGACACATATAATAGAAAAACACGGAAAGAGAATTTCATATATTTCATTAAGATCAATAGTGTTAAGAGTCTATTACTAATCAATAGACCAAAATAAAGTAAAAGAAGGAAAATAGAATGGATAGAAGAACCCGTTCCACCCAACCACCCTCGCGCTATGATCTAGACATAGCCAACCTACCACCGACGTCCCATACCGCCGGATATTAGGATGACTAATACCTTGGAAGAGATAAACACGATCGTCGAGACGAAAGCCTAGCCCGCACCACCGGTGTCTAAGACAGCAACCTTATGACGTAATGTGATTATGAGGGTAGCTAAGCCTCATATTTATACCTTTTCCTAGGCCCCTTGAATAGATGTGCCTTTCTAAAAGGCTCTCCATTCATTGGTTGTCCAAATCATGATAGTGCATGCACTTATCATTCCTTCTATCCAATCATTAGTCCCCTTTTTAACATTAGTGAACACACCCTTCACTAATGTAAATATTGGTGACCTACCCTCACCAATATTATGTGTACATAACAAATAGCCACAAAATACCCCCTTGTGTAAGCGTTGTCTTTTATCCAAGCACCAAAAAATAGCCTCACGTGTGCATCTAATGAACAACAACAATCTATCAACTTGATCTAGAAAAACCTCTTAGCAAAATGCTAACTTGATTTCAAAACAATAGCTTCTTTTTGGGATTTTTTTTTTGCTTTCAAAACGCCAATGAAGTTAGAAAGCAATAGTAACATGATTTGACACATTGAGGTGGCCAAGATAAGTTTGGCAACATGTGCAAGCCAACCTTAATTGGACAACAATAAGCTAGAAAATCTCAAATACTACATCCAAAAATTGCAAGGACAAGGAATTGAAGCAATAATTAATTGTGCCACTAACATATTTTGTGTATGGCCAAGTGACAATATCAAGGAATCCATATGTTTTTAGACAATTAGTGAAACATAGATTTTTCTAGATGTCACCAAAAATATGTGTGTATAGCTGATAAAAGAGTATGTTTGGATGAGTAGAGATAGTGTAACATGGGGTTTGTTTCATTTGTTGGGGATAAGGGCCGCGTGAGTTTTGCTGGTTTTTTTTTGTTGGTTTTAGAGTTGTTCCTCCATGTTGTATATATTGATCCCATTGTGAATTCTTGTTGAACTTTGTTGTATTCTATTTGCTAACTAATGCGAAGTAGTGTTTTTTATTGGAAAAAAGAATAAGATATTGGAACTAGATATAAACAACATACATCTCTACGAGAGTTTGAATAAGGAAATCATGTCTAAGATAATATGCCCAATATTCCTTCCAAAAGCTGCCATTTTGCATTTGGGATTCCAAATATCTCTTCTTCACATCTAAATATCGTTATATCTTTTACAAGGAAATACCTTTTAATGTATTGTTTGTGCTTCCCAAATAAACATGGCCTTCTTGGCACAAACAAGATGGTGTAATTTGTGAAGCTAATGCTTTGTATCATTAAGGTTGTGGATTTAAAAATTGAGCAATGAGGTTGATGATGTGCTATTGTAAAGTTGCTCATGATCACTGAATAAGATCATGTACACCAAATATTTTGTCCAAAAAAAGGTTTTACAACTAGAGTGGTTAGAGAGTACTAATAGCTAGTTAGATAACGTTAAGATTACGTTAACTCAACAACAACTCCTGCCTAGGTCTGTATAAAATGGGTGAGGGGAGGGAAAGACAATTACATTGTTCACTCAAAATATATCAAATAACGTTTCCTATACAATCAATGAATCAAAAACACTTGTTGCACCTCCATACTCATATCTTCCTTCCAAAACTAGATTGCTCATGATATTTAATTGTTTTCTCAAAATGCATGATTGAATTTTGTCCATTCATAAGGCCCATGAAAGCCATGTACTCAAATATTGTGTTGTGGTTTGTTTTGTAGGCCCACAAAACATAAGGTGACAAACATGAGTACTCACATTCCCCTAGCAAGTTTTGAAAAGTGTTTCCTTTGATTGCTAGGCTATGTCTCCACTCCACCTTCTTGTTAACCTCTTGATTGTATATCATGGTTACAGAAACCTTGATGTCTAACTATGCAAAATGATTCTTAACATCTTTAGCATCTAACTCCCTCGTGTCTGCCACAGATTTCCCCACATATCTGTATCGACAGATGACATAAATTTTATATTCAAATATCTCTGCCTTATTTTAAGACCTCTACCATCAACTTGGTTTGTAAGATCCTCCCTTGACAACTCTCATTCTCATTTCACCATCCACTTATAGTGCATTGCCAATGAGTAAGTTGGGTGGAGCCCATCCATGTGTCACATTTCTTAGTGCAATTGGCAAATCTTACACAACTTGTGACATGTCCTTAAATAGTCTTGGCCACCAATAGTTTTTCAGAGCTTGGCAAACGTTCCCAAGTGCCTTTACATCTTGTCCTTAGGCTAGATCATAAAATTTGATAATAAAAAAGGTTCATTCCTTTTTCCCACTCAACACCCTTTATGGTGCTCCCAATGTCTTATTTGGGTGTTTCCATAGATGCCCTTCATACAAGAAGACCTAATTCTCCTTCCAGATTCATTGAGCCTCTTCTCTATATTATTGGTCTTTGTAGTCATCAAGCTCATGAATCTTCCCTATTCATGGCCATTCCCCGTCATATCTATCCTCCTAGAATATGGTAACCACATGCACCATCAAGTATTGGCAATTGCATCTAGGGTGACATGAAAATTTCAAGGTCTACATTATATTCCAACACATTAAATTGTCCCCCTCAGTGTGCCATAATGTTGATGCTTCCTAGACACATGCAATCTCTTTGTAAATGCATGTAACCTCTTTGTTTATGTTTGCTAGCGTATGTATCTAACACCAAAGCATATTTGGGTATTAGTGAGCTTCTAAGAGAGGTGAATGTGAGTTCATAGGATTAGGGTTAGTGAAGTTAGTGGCTCCAAAGTGTTTGACAACCACACTTTTTCACCTCACCATCAATGAAGTATATGCCCGTCTAAAACCATCAACCAATGATATTGGTGTTG
The DNA here is from genome assembly GCF_043228905.1 of Azolla caroliniana. Taxonomy (NCBI): domain Eukaryota; kingdom Viridiplantae; phylum Streptophyta; class Polypodiopsida; order Salviniales; family Salviniaceae; genus Azolla; species Azolla caroliniana. The sequence goes on along the minus strand of NW_028230447.1, from coordinate 363,893 downwards.
GGGCAAAAATCCACTGATACAAAGATGTGTGCTTGGCGTGAACATCTAGAGCTAGCATAACATGTCACACTCCAAGGTCACATGATCAAACTCTCATAAAACAACCATTAGCTTCATCAATTGTCTATTGATGGTTGTAAACTACTACTCACGCAAAGGCAATCAACAAGTGACTCTATGAGGCGTACTAGGACAATAGTCTCCAAGAAGACCATATAAAGTCCATAGAGGTCTCCTTGGAGGAGCTATCTAGAAAGAGTTTGTCCTATCCGCATTCATGACACTTCCCATTACCATACTTTCATCTACAACCACATCCACTCTTCAAAATAATGTCATAACCATATGTATGTATGGGTCATTGTGTTTGGCCGAGCTACTCACTATCGTGGAGTTTATTTGTTAGATCTTTAGAGTTTGTTTGTTAGATAGTTAATATTTTAGACCAACATGAGCTCTCCTCTCCTTTTTATAGGTTTTAAGAGGGCCCCTATCAAAATAATAAGTTTCTTTTTGTAGCACTTGACTTGAGATTCGACGAATGCAAAAAGAATTACATCCCTTTTCCATTTTTATCGTATATATCGACCATACACCTTGTTATTTATGTTGGGATTACGGTCCCTCCGGATGGGATGGTCGGATGTCCGGGAATCCGGATGATGAAGACCCCGGCTACGGAGCCGGATGATGAAGACCCCGGCTACGGAGCCGGATGATGAAGACCCCGGCTACGGATTCGGATGATGAAGACCCCGGCTACGGATTCGGATGATGAAGACCCCGGCTACGGAGCCGGATGATGAAGACCCCGGCTACGGAGCCGGATGACGAATGTACCCGGAGAGAGATCCGGATGCGGGGACATATTTGTGAATATGTTTGCCAAGGGCCCTTGAGGCTATATTTGTAAATAGCCCGAAAGTCATATGTGTATAAATATGACTTAGGGCAAACAGTTTTGTGTTGTTGCTCATTTTTCTGTTTTCACTTAGAGGGAGTGAAGAGAGCAGCCGAGAGAGAGAGAGAGAGAGAGAGAGAGAGAGACGAAGAGGTCGCTGCCTCTGTGTATTACCGCCGCCTGTGGCGAAGATAGTGAGCTCAAGGTTGTTGCCTTGTAACTTCACCATTGTACATCTCTGTTTGTAGTGATAGTTGGAGTTTGAGGACTCCCGTGGTTTTTCCCATTTAGGGTTTTCCACGTAAAACATCCAGTGTACCCTTCTCTCTATTGTCTTCGTGCATTTTGTATTTCCTGTTTTCTGTGAGTTAATCCTATTCCTCGGTTGTGACCGAGCATTGTCTTCAACAATTTATTATAGATCACCTTTGTCCCTTCATCATTTGTTATGAGATTTAAACCCCCGGCTTTTCATTCATAACATACGTTTTTTGACGATTGAGCTAAGTACTTTTGTTGCTTTTAAATTCATCTTACATATAATATATATATATAAACTTGTTTCCTCATGTGCACTTCCCACAACATGACACCGCACAAACCCCATAAGCACCTCACCTCTAGTGCATGGTGTTTCATCGACCTTAGAAAATGCTTATTGATGACTCACCCCTACACCTATCTTTTTCTCCACCAATGTCTTCGACCAGATGTGAAGACCTAATTCGTTTAACATTTTAATCACAAACATTTCTATGACCAATTTCTTGAGCATTTTACGTTGAATGACACACTTTACATTGATGTGGAAAGAATGAAAAAAGGAGCGTGGCCAATGGATCACCTTGGCCATCACTATACTACACCACTTTGTTAACAATGTGATCCTATTGATAACAATCGGGCAACGGTTTGGTTCAGTTTGAGAGGTTCCAAATCGTTTAAATTTTTTGAAACCTGAACCAAACCACGAAACCGTTAAACCGAACTGGTAAACATTTTTCAAACCGTTAAACCATTAAACCGTAAATGTAAAAACCACGGTTTCGTGGATTGGTTTTGGTTTTCAACATAGGTCAAATTTTTAATTTTTAATTTTTTTAATTTTTTTAAAGATGTTCCTAAAATGTGAGAATAAGGTCAAAAAATGAAAAGATTGTTTAAAAACAAATTTTAAAATTTTATAGAAATTTTTAGAAATTAAAAAAAGAAAGAACCATTAAACTGTTTAAACTGAACTGAACTGTTAATAAAAACCTAAACCCGAACTGAACTGTTAAGCTACGGTTTCGCGGTCCGGTTCTGTTCAAACCAAACCATTGCCGATTGTTACCTACCGACTCACCAAGTAACCAATTCTTTCTGAAGATCAATGTCAAGCATTACTAGCATATGTGTGTTTGTGTAGGATAGATAGATAGATAGATATGGAGAGAAGGAGAGGAGAATACCATGGGAAAAGAAAATGATAGCTTCGTGGTGGCATGTTGGTAATAATGCTATGATACTTTATTATTCAAAATCTATTATGGTTCAAAAATTAATGCTTTCTTGGCAATACTATTTGACATTGTTCAATTGAGGATCCCCTAAGTGTAGGAAAGTTAATAATTCTTTGACAATAGGGGTGATGGTAGCCACAAGAATATAACAATGGGATGGAAAAGAAATCTCAGGTCAAAGTTCAATCAAATGGCACATCTTGGCTTGGTAAACTATGGAAGATGTTATATTAGATTAAAGTAGGAAAATGATATTCTTTAATACACTATGAAGTAGGTTTCATATGCCACATAGATATAGTAATATTTGACAATAAATATTGGTATTGCCTATTATTTTCAATTCTAGAGTTGGTGGTTGAGGAATAATGTAAATATTGATCATTTGGTAGTGAAAAATCCATATTTGTGGTGTACTCTAATGACGTATACCATAAGTTCGTTGAAAGCAGAGCTTGGTTAAAGAATAGGATTTTGGATACATGACACATTGATGTGTAAAATGGTGGTATCGAGTTTTAGATGCAGGACGTGCATTCTCGAATTCCATTTCATGCTGGCTGAAAACATTTGTAGGTTGCCTTTGGTGATAGCTTTAAAATGACGACATATTTCTAATGTATGGTGATTAAGGAAGATGGCAGACACATGTTCATTGCATGCCTAGTTGCTAAAGCCATTTGGTTTGTATGGACATTCTCATATTCCATTTCATGCAAAGGTGTTCCTTGGGCTTAGATCGTTTCCAGGTTGCCTTTGATGATAGCTTTAAAATGAAGACATATTTGTTATGTTTTGTGATTGAGGAAGATGGTAGACATGTGTTCATTACATGCTTAATTGCTAAAGCCATTTGGTTTGTCATAGTACAAATTTGGGCATCGTTAATTGGTAGTGTTTTGTTACCTTATAAATGGGTTTTCATTGAGGGTGTTAGAGATCTACCTACTCCATGATATTAGGTGGTCTTTCACTAACACGTTCATGTTCACAAGTGGAAGGATCATATGCATAAATGGAATGATAAGGAATATTCCGTTTGATTTTAGTACTTTTTTAGTGATATTACAAAACACATTGATACTAATATCATACATTCTCAAATATACTATGAAAATGGTTAAAAATCCACCATTTTTGTGATTTAAAAAAAAGAAGAGGAATTTCAAAAAGTTACATTCTCAATTTATATCACAAACTTTACAACCAATGTGTTTTATAATAAACGATATTCATAGGAATCAAAAGAATTCAAAACACCAACTTTTATATTACTCGATTTGTTACAAGCGAAAGGTAGTTACACTTAATAGCCAAAAATACATTCATGATCACTCCTTTACGGAGAATCATTACTATAGCTAATATACAATGAAGATTCCTCCTCATCATCCTCGGATGTAACAATCAATGCATTATCTTCCTCATAAACCAAATAGTGTGACTCTAGATTATGTCCAGCAGATCTCGTTCGCCTTCGACTTGAGCCACCTTCTAGACCTAGTAATTTTTCTTTTATTATATCTATTGTTGACTTCCTTAAACGTCCAACTTTTGTAAGTGTGAAGTCGTACACGATGATAACCACATCAGAGATATCAAGGGTTGAGGTGTTACGAATGTTTCACTTCCTTTTCCTATTTCCCCTTGTTGTCGGGCATTCCATCATCTTCGATGTATACTTACCCTTACCCGTAAAAGCATTTTGGCTTCTAGTGTTGTACCAATGCACTTTTACAGACTTGATCGTGTTTTCTATTTCATGCATCAACACTTCTAGAATCCTAACCGATCCAAAATTGGTGGCATTGTTCGTTGTCATCAGTAGGTGTTGCAATCAACCTCCCCATCGCGAGCTCTTGCAAATTGCCTTGCCATCTAGCTTCAGCTGCTTTGGTCATCCTTGGTCCCACATAAATGTCTCTTTGTTGTGGATGGACCAAACTGTCATTAATCGCATTAGTTGTTTGCTCCGGAGATTTATTTTCACGATCATGTTGTAGCGACCATGTGAATGACATTTCCAAAGTCGAATTATCATCAGATACACATTTGTCAATAATTCCTTTCTGATCACTAAAAAACACATTCCACCATGATGTGTCTTGTTGTGTGACATATTTCTTTGCGGCCTCAATATGCTTCCTTTTTTCTATTAAGGCTTGGAGCCATAAGTATTTTTATTCTTCTACTAACTCACTATGCAACTGTCCTTTTGTCTCAATTGGCATTTGTTTAGCTCCATAGACTATTGTACTCGGCATACAAAGTAAGAATTGGCAATCGCCTTCAAGTTCCCATTTTGTTGAAGATGAATATTGCTTGGCATACAAAAGCGTAGAACTAATTGTATCATTTTTCTTTATAAAAAATATGTGATTGAAGCTTATATTGTTTAACAAGGTGAGCACTTTATCATTCCCATCCCCCCCATCTGATATATATATCATATATCTCCTTCTAGTGTAACACTTTTGGTCGTGGTGAGTATGCATCACAAATGACATCAATAGTTTCGGTAATGTGAAAGCATCATGTCGAGACACCTATCTAAAGAATGTGCTAAACATACATTGTGCTTCACATCACCTTCTTTCGTTCTAACGATTGTGCTTCATGATGCTCTTGTAGTAACTTCTTACTCATATCCTTTTCCATTGTTGTCTTCACACCTTTAGCCATACTTTTAAGCATAGATTGACATATTTGCATTTGTCGGATTTCCCATTCGAATGCAAATGAATATGAATACGAATGGGTGGTCAAGTATTCGTTTAACCCAAAAAAAGAAGAAGAGAACTTTGTCTTTTTTAATTTCCTAGGATAGAAAAAAAAGAACTTGATAATAAATAGGGATAATAAAAAGGGACTTGGGGACTTGACACTACTAAAATTTTATAATAAACGTATAACTTATAAGTTATAAGTATTCATTTTATTTTTAATAAATAAATAAAATAAAATAAAGGCTCATTAATGTCTTTATTCCCTCAAAATTTATGGATATTTTTATTTTGACATTAAAAATAGTACTTCAAACTAATCATATCTTCAAAGTTTATACTAATCATATTTGTATAATAAATATAAATATATTCGTTTTTAAAAAGTTAATTAATTAATTGATTAATTAAAATAAGTTTCATAAACTCTCTTGACACTATAATCTATTAATGAATAATTGTTCTTTTTTTGGTGAAATAAATTTATTTAAATAAATAAATAAAATTTTTATATTTATTTTGCAAAACGAATGGTTTTTTAATATTCTTGGGGCCATTTCGTATTCTCGAATATTTAGAATATTGCGCATGGAGAATATTACGAACATCACGCATGTGTCAATCTATGCTTTTAAGGTTTGCACAAATCGAACAAAACCGCATGCATACTTCCCGCGGAATAATAACATTGGTAAACCATGTTCTCCACAATCTTGTGAACTGGTTGTATGTGACGTATTTATCACTTGATAATAGCATTTCTGATCGATAGACATCATAAACTTTCCGACGTGTGTAATTATCAGAGAGGTGCATCCTGCTTGTAGTAGGCATTACTTCACAATTTAGCTTGTAGTAAATTCTCATTCAACCAATAACATGTCTTCCAATTGCACCTTTCATACTTGGAACATCTTTGCAATTGATAGTGAGATCCCCACTAAGAAGACGTTGTTGTACTCTATGTAGCCGCATGTTACTAACACATAACGCAAATTTGAATGCCACTCTACATCATTGTTGCGCATGAAGAATATAATACTTGAATGATACTTTGATCGCTGAAGATTTGTCAAACACCAATTGCATATGTGAGCCGAGGTAAGTGTCTTGCTCATCACTAGTCATCGAAAAATAGTAATGCCTTAATTCACGCAACTTTTCCTTTCTAATCATATACATACATCCATGGGCACAACATCTTTTGCTGACATTAAATCCAAGTTGCTTATCTGATCTCACCAAGTTAAATCTTGCTCGACGTATTCTACGTGGGATTCTCCTGAGGTGTAACCACATTAGAGACAATTATGTTGTTGTTAGCTTGACCCCCCATGATCTCCGATGTTTCATTGGCATTACCTTCATTGTATGTATCTTTATTGTAGTCATATTCTTGAACTGAGAACTCTTCACATGAGTCATTATTCACAGGAGGTATAGGAGAAGATGAGCTCACGCAATATTCTTCGACAAAAAATTATGATTCTGCTGACAAACAATACTATTCAACTGAAAACGGTGAGTTTTCACTCATTGCTTAAGATCCAAACAAAGGTCTCTAAATAATGTGCTTTGACTAATATAATAACTTGAAACAAATGATAAGTACTAATGATAAGTACTTGAAACAAATGATAAGTACTAATGATAAGTACTTGAAACAAATGATAAGTACATAAGCTCCCTCAACGTAATATACAATAAACAAAGATATGGCCGAATGTTATGCTTTGACTACAAAGACCTCGACTCCCTCAATCTAATAATATTAGTAGACTGTTCAAAGGGAGTCCAAAAAATGTTTTTGTCGGAAGATCGACTTGTTAAAGATTCATGTGCTCCCGAATATTTTAAAGTCGCCATCGAGACTTAAAAAAATCTTATAACAACATTAAGACCATATATTCAAGGCCACATAACTCTGAGGAATGTGTCGCCATCTCCAATGAAGGCCCCACAAAAGGTCTCAAAGATGCAATCGAGACCGGCGAAGAAAAAGGTCTCAAAGATGTCAGAGTCTGAATCATCAAGTTCAACAGATGATGAGGAAACTCGGGCCACACCAGGTGCTGAGCTAGCATCTGGTGTTTTGTTTTCTGAGCAGAACAAGATTCGAAAAGAGATAATGCAAAAGAAACCGGTAAGAAAAGGTCAAGTCTTCAATTTTCCTATAACACACATTCATAGGCCACCAGTAGATGTTAATATAGGACGAAGACCACTTGAGATTAGAGAGACACATAGAATGCATGTTCAAAATCTCAAGAAGAAAATGAAAATAAATTCACATGCCACAATTGTACCATTTATCGTAATGGTGGATCCTGACGAATGTGCTTCAATTGAGTTTTTTGATGTGAGAAAGCACGGCCAATACAATTACTTTGTAATTGGTGGGTCACATTTTGTTGAAGCACGATGACAACTTGTAAGAGAACACCCAACCACTTTTTTCTTCAAGTATGCCGAGACTAGTATAAAATATATGTGGGCCTCACAACTGAAGAGGCAAACTCTTCGCCTTGGACCACAACAATAGTTAAATGTAGAGTAGATCCCCAACTCGAGTTGAAATCAACAACGACAAAGAAAATAGACCTCACAATTGAAGAAATAGCCAATGACATGAAGTTTTCTCTGTGGAGAACAATGCAAGGCATAAAGGATGAGCATCTATTGGTGTCAGTATTGTCAAGGGTTGTGGCCAAAGAATTGAGCCCAGAGGAGATGGTCACTGAGTTCAACAAGTCTTTTCATATAGTTAAATGTAACAATTATGGTTTTATATAAAGTTCTAATCTCTATTGGTGATTTTGCAATCATAAGGTATATATGAAGATCCAAGAAGTTATGATGAAACAACTTAGATGTATAGCTTGGGAACAAGTGATTGAGGATTATCCTCTGACGTCTTCATATAAGGCATTATCTGAGTAATTCATTGCATTCAAGGATTGGGTTAGGATTCGTTTTTATAATAATGACTTTTTAATTTGTAAAGGTTCTGTATTAATAGTCAATGCCTTATTTTCTCTATAAGAAACATTGTCGTGGCAAGAAACTAGGAGAAGTCCAAAAAATGTGCACAAACGAACAGAGCGAGGAGCAATGGCTGAATAACGACGGATACCTGATGCATAGAGGGGGTTCCGGTGCAGCTCCCCTCGATCTGCTTTCTAACTCTCCCCATATCTCAGGTAAGGTCGTCTCACTCTCCTTGTCAGATTATGATAGGACCATTGTGTTGGCAGAAATACAGCGGCTAGAGGTGGTCTCTCTAGTGGCGCATATGGAAGGATCAAGGCCGAATAGGCCTGACTTGCATCGAATGTTGTACGCATCCCTCCTAGAAGAAATTAGTACTATTGTGGACATCCAATTCATGGGGAAAGGATGCTATCATTTGGAGTTTACAGATCCTTCGTCAGTTGATCGTTTGTTGAAGATAAAACATACAACATTGTAGGGCAGTTGGATATCTTTTCACAAGTGGACTCATAATGTGGTTGCAAACGAGATTTTGCAACACAAAGAAGCCCAAATGATATTTATAGCCGTTTTTCCGGGATTAAAGAAAGAATGACATCAAGTATTAGACCAAATAGGCTCTCTTTTAGGTATTGTAATAACGATTAAAGATGAGGCTTCACAGGAGGATGTTCGTATACGAGGAGCACCAGTTGTGAGGATTTTGGCACCCAAGAATAACATTTTACCATCTTCAGTTTTGTTGCCAAATTTGCAAGAAAATAAAGAGCCGTTGCCCCAAAGGATTATGTATCAAGGGCTTCGAGACCAATCTTTTATATGTAGGCATTTGGGAAGGATTGTCCTCGGAAACGTTTTTGATCACAGGAGGCCTCTAAATCAACTTCTAAGGTGGGGAGATTCGATTGGACTCCAGTAGCAGCTAAGCATATTTTTAAACATTTTAACTCACCGATCAATTCGATAGTTTTGTTTGATTGTAATCCGTACAATACTTTGAATAGTGATGAAGGTAGGAATATCTCCTCCTAAAATATTGTAAGGAATATCAACCCCATATACGTATTTCTCTTTTCCTTATATAGTGATAGAAGAGGCAAAACATTATAACATCATGCTTTTCTAAAGTGTTCATGCACACTAGATGTGCATGTGTAGTTGTTTTTCTATCATGAGTTTTTCTTCTAACTAAAGCTTTTTCCTAGAAAATATGCGAAGTAACCTTTCGATGTGGGATATCTACTTTTTTTTAACACTCATGATGTGTTAGTGTAATGGTAAGGCTTTAAATTAGTAACATGGAGGTACAAGGTTTGAATCTTCCCCTATGCATGTAATATATATTTTTATATTTTCTTCTATTTCTTCATATTTATTGAATCTAGTACTATATACGTTTTTTATGTAGTGTACAAAATACACTACGACAACGTCTCTTAAGATATGGGAACCTTCTCCCTGGGAGGTGGCAACACTTCTAGTTGCCGGCTTTTGGACCAAATGATACTCAGGGGGGTTTATGTATTGCGTCACATGTTTGGGCTTCACATGCAAGTTTGTTAGGATCACTACCAATTAAAAGAGCACAATATGTTGCTTTTCAAATAGGTGAGATTAAGTGGGGTTTGCTTAATCTTTATGCGCCAAATTAAGAAGCAGTGAGGTCTCATTTTTGGACTGAAATTTTATTACAAATATCTCAAATTGACCATTGGGCATTAGTTGGGGATTTTAATATGTTAGAGGATGTGCAAGACAGGCAAGGTGGTAGTTTGCACATTATCTCTGGATCAAAATTTAGGGAGTGGGAAAGACTATGTATATCACTACGGTTGGTTGATCTTTGGTCAGTGCAATCCTTTAATAGATTACTGGAATGCTTATCTTTTTCAAGATCTGATAGGAGATTGGTAGGTGTCAACCTTTCTAGTTTGGATAGGTTTTATGGGGATGCTTTTATGTGGACTAGAGGTGGTCAATTAGGAATTATACTTGGTTTTTCTTTTTCTAATCATTCACCTGTTAAGTTAAAATTATTTTTATCATCGACAAAAAGGGCTAATAGATTTAGAATCCCTAACTCCGTTTTTCTTAGAGAAGATTGTAAAGATTTTGTTCAAAGTGTTTGGTCTCGTTATCATTATGATGTGGATGTTATCTTGATTAATGTGGTTCATGTGTTGAAGGAAATTCAAGATTTTTTTCAAAGTAAAGTGAAAGCTTTGTACCTTGATTATGATTCCAAGATTGGAAAATATAACCGAGCTTTGATAGCACTACAACATTTGCAACAAAGGTGGCCTAGGTCGGTAGATTTAGCCACGAGAATTATTGACGTTAGGAAAATGATTACTGATATACAATTGTAGAAGTCAGATATTTGGTATCAGAAATCCTTTGCAAGATAGATTAGACAGACTGATACGGTTTGTAAAGAATTTTTTCAACCTCATCGTATTAAATCACATAAGTCTCAACCGACAAGTATGAGACGAGTTGATGGATCTTTTACGTCGGATGTGGTAGAGATGAGGGACATAACATCAACTTTTTATAGTCATTTTTTGACAGCAGCTCCAATTTCAAGAAATAATTTGATTAAAAGAGATGTTGTGTGGGCTTCGGTCTCTAATCGAGTTTCACTTGAAATGCAAATTGCTTTGCTTGCTCCATTGCAACCTTCTGAAGTTTTATTAGCAACAAAGGCTTTAGGTAAGGATGTTTGTCCAGGTGTTGATGGGATGGGAGTTTCATGGTATATAGAGTATTGGGATATGATAGGTAATGTTTTGATTTCTTCCTACCAACAAATTCTTGATCATGGTTATATTCCTCACGAATGGACAGAAGGCCTAATATATTTGATTCCGAAGGGGGATGGCCCTTTGGATGATATTCGAAAATGGAGGCCTATAACACTACTTAATGTTGTATATAAGTTTTTAGCTAAAAAAATAGCAAGGAGAGTGCAAACTTTTTTACCTCAACTAATTCATGATTCGCATACGGGTTTTGTTCAACAGAGAAGTATTTTTTATAACATTTTTCTGTTTTGGGAAATGGTGGTTATTGCAAAGCAACAACAACAGGAATTGGCTATTTTGTTTTTAGATTCGAGAAGGCTTATGACAAAGTGAATTGGGATTTCATGGAAGGGATATTAATGCGAATGGGCTTTCCAATGCAATGGATTAGGGCTATCACAACTTTGTATAGGACTGATCGTAGTTTTCTTTTGTTTGCAGGTGATGTTGGCTGTAGATTTACAATTTCGCGATCAGTAAGACAAGGGTGTCCGTTGGCTCCCTTTTTATTTATTTTAGTCTCTGAAGCTTTTTCTTATTACCTTAGGAGTAGGAGTGTCAATATTCATGTTATAACCTTACCTATACAGGGATATGCAGCTATGATTGTTGATTCAGAATTTGCTGATGATACCGCTTTATATGTTTTTGCAGAAAAGGAGAACTTGTTGAATCTTCAACAAGCGGTAATAGATTTTTGTGATGCTTCAGGAGCTTTGATTAATTGGGACAAGTCCATGGTATTTTGGGTCGCGTCTTCCTCTCCTCCACAAGATGTGCCAACCGCAGGTTTTATTTGGGTACCTCGAGGTAAAGCAGTAAGGTATTTGGGTTGTCAAGTGGGGCTAGAATTGTCAGCAGAAGATATGGTAACACCCCTTTTGTTACGGGTTAGAAATAAATTGTTGTATTGGGATACAACTCATTTTTCTTTACCGGGACGGGTAGTTGTGGCAAACTCGGTTTTGCTCGCATCAATGTGGTATGTTGCATCAACTTGATTATTTTCACGTTCTATTATATTAAAATTACAACGTTTAGTTCGTAATTTTATTTGGGGTGCTTCGCGGAGATCAAGGGCTGTTGCAAAAGTTGCTTGGTCAGTTTTAATCTGGCCAATAAGTGAAGGAGGATTGGACTTAATAGATCCTATGCTCCAAAGTAAGGCTCTTCTTGCAAAGCATGTTGTGAGAGGATTTATGCTTGGGGATGAGTTGTGGAAAAAGTTATGGTTGTTGTATCTTAGCAACATTAAGCCTACCATAGGAGGACAGTGGCATGATAGTTTTAGATGGTTGTTCAATTTTGAATTTCCAATTAAGGCTCAAAATGTTGGTTCTAGGAGATATTTTACATGTATTTTGAGGGCATGGAAGGACATTAGTGAGGCTCTTCTATTTCAACTGCCATCAACAGAAGCCCAGTTTCTAAGGCAATCATTGCTATGGAATCCTTTGTTTATTGATAACTCTAGTCGTGTTTTAGGTATGAGGCCGCATTTATCGTGGGGGAAAATGGACTTGAGACCAGCTACAAGTGTGGTTGATTGGGATCGGTTTCACTTTCTCTCAAATGAGGACAAACAACAATTCTTGTCTTCATTACGTGGTGTCATGATATGGCAAGACTCGAACCCATGACCTTATGATATATGGGTCGAGCTCTTAACCATCACACCATCTATTGTAATTCATGGGATATTATTTTCATTTATGTTTTATTATAAGAAAGTAATGTATATTCCAGATTTCTCTGGAACATTCTAGAAGTTTCAGGATTACTCCTTACAACACTATAAAAGAAGGCACTAGGCATTATGTTGAACCAAATTGGTTCAACGCCAGTCTTAAGCCTCTCAGCCGCTTTGTACTTATCATTTCACATAATATATTAGCTGCTGTCATCATCTTTCTCTCTCTCTCCTCTTCTCACTTCCTCTCTCGGGAATCTTACGCAATCCCATCCTCTTAGTACTAATAGTACTTCTCTTCTTAGTACTAATTCCATCTCTACTTTAGTACTATTCCTGACAGTTTGAACCAATTTTTCCTTTCCTCCAGCCTACTTGTCGTTCTCCCTCATCCTCCTACCCTTTTCCCTATACTATGGCTACTGTTAGAGCCCAAGAATATCAATCCGTTTTCTTCGAGTTACAGTGCCTAAAAGAAAAGTTTGTTTCCCTAGAACAAGAAAACCAACGGTTGATAGGGGATCTGCAACAAATCGCTCTCGAAAAACAACAAACGCAACAACAACATGGGGAGTTAGCATTACGGGTACAACAACTCGAAGCAGCGTTGCAACAACAAGGATCAAGTTCCCAAGGATTTCATAATGAGCCCAAGATTGGACTTCCTGTGAAATTTGATGGAACGCGATCGCAATTCCGGGGATTCCTTAATCAGGTACGCTTAGTCATCTAGATGCATCCTTCCCGATATCCCACTGATGCATCTCGAGTCGGCCTAATAGGCACGTTACTTAGCGGCTCAGCCTTGGCATTGTTCGCTCCACTTCTAGAAAAACAATCACACTTGCTTAATAACTTTGAAGATTTTATTGGTGAGTTTAAAGCCTGCTTTGGAGATACCGACAACATCAGGACGACGATCAACAAGATCTGAAGATTACGTCAAGGCGATCGTCCAGCCTCTGCCTACGCGGCGGATTTCCGTCTACTCGCCTCAGATATTCCCTGGGATGATCAGGCCCTCATGGAGCAGTTTCGCTACGGCTTGCGCAATGATGTCAAAGATCTGCTTTTAACCTTCCCCGAAGAACCAAAGTCTCTTACGGAGGCAATCAGTCGAGCGGTCTGATGCGACAACCGCCTTTTCGAACGACGTTCAGAGCATCAGTTACAAATACCACGCTCTTGGCCGGAACCCACATACGCCTCAATCATGGCTAAACCGTTTGCACGCGATGTACCTCAAGCCAATATTCCGACACCGATGGAGATCGACACCATGCGTCGATGCGACCTGTTATCGGAAGAAGAAAAGCGACGACGACGTGCCAATCGATTATGTCTTTATTGGGGTGGACCAGGGCATATCACCATCAATTGTCCCCATAGGCCAAGAAGATAGGTAAATCAAATCGTCGCTTGTACTAAACCCGAGTCAATTCTTCCCTTCGGAGTGTCTGATAATATTAATAGTACTAATAGAGTGTCATATAGTATTCATAGTACTAATAGCCCAAGTATCTCAAACAAATTTGAAATCCTTAGTCAATTCGATGAAGAGTTAAACGATTGAGTCCAGCCAAAATAGGAGCCGTTTGGTTGGACAGCAGCCCTAGATCTGTACAGCCCATTAGTGGTTCCATTCCTTCCAAGCAAGTTAGCAATGTGTTCCTAGCCCAAGTCATTGTTAGTACTAAAAGTACTCCCCAGTACCCGTCCTAGCACTCTTAGATTTCGGAGCTAATTCCTGTTTCATGGATCGAAATTTTGCCCAAGCTTCTCAGATATCCCTAAGAAAACTTCCTTGTCCCGCATCTGTAGTAGTCATTGATGGTCGTCCCATTGCTTCCGGGAATATTGTAGAAGAATCAGAACCCATTCAAGTTGTCCTAGGTAGTTTTGTGTGTGTAATATCATTTAATATAATTAGTAGTCTAGAGCATCCCATTGTCCGAGGATTACCTTGGTTTGAATTACATAATCCTAGGACAAGAGAAGTCCGATATCGACCACCCCAAGAATCTACTCACCGAGTTTTGACCATTTCACTCCATCAATTATGCGAAGAAGGACACAAGGAGGCAATGTTCCTATTTGCAATATCAGTACATCCTTCCAACACTATTAAGAAGTACTCCTCAGTACAACTTCCGGCAAAATATCATCCTTATGCCGATGTATTTGACAAGGTAAAAGCCGGTACCCTTCCTCATCACCGTCCCTATGACTGTCCCATCGATTTACAACCAAGAACCGAGCCACCATGGGGACCAATTTACAACTTGTCACCCACCGAGTTAGAAGTCCTTCGAGCCTACATAGAGGAGAACTTGGCAAGCGGGTTCATTCGTCATTCGAAATCTCCGGCCGATGCACCCATCTCCTTTGTCAAGAAGAAAGATGGTTCACTTCGTCTCGTCGTTGATTACCGCGGATTGAATAAGGTCACCATCCGGAATAGGTATGCACTTCCTCTTATATCAAGTCTTTTAGATCGAGTTAATGGTGCCAAGTTTTTTACCAAAATCGATCTACGAGGAGTGTATAACCTCGTGCGGATCCGACCGGGAGATGAATGGAAGACCGCCTTTCGGACGCGGTATGGGCATTTCGAGTATACTGTTATGCCGTTCGGTCTAACCAATGCACTCGCAGTCTTCCAACACATGGCAAATGATATATTCAGAGACCTCTTGGATATCTGTTTGATCATCTATCTTGATGATCTATTGATTTATTCGAAGACCCAGCAAGAGCACGATTCTCATGTACTATTAGTACTAAAGCGACTCCGCGAGAATGGTCTTTATGCCAAGCTAGAAAAATGTAGCTTTGACTGCAAGCAAGTAGAATTTCTAGGCTACGTCATCTCCTCAAAGGGCATCGCCATGGATCTAGCTAAAGTCCAAACTGTACTAGAGTGGCAAATTCCACGGTCGGTACGAGATGTACAATGTTTTCTAGGTTTTGCTAACTTCTACCGTAAGTTTTTACAGGATTACTCAAAGATTATCTTACCCCTCACACAACTTATGAAGAAGGGCCAAGCATTTCATTGGTCCATTGAAGCAGATATGGCTTTTCGGCATCTTAAGAAAGCCTTTACATCAGCACTGATTCTAGCTCATGTGGATACTAGCAAACCATTCATCATGGAGGCCGATGCTTCAGATTTCGCCCTCGGTAGCATCCTTTCTCAACAAGGAGATAAAGAAGAGTTGCATCCGTTGGCTTTCCATTCGCGCAAATTCGATGTTGCGGAAATCAACTACGAAATACATGACAATGAGTTATTAGCCATCGTGGATTCATTTGTGTAATGGTGGCATTTCTTAGAGGGCTCTCCACATCAGGTCATTGTCTTTAGTGATCATAAAAATCTTGCTTATTTCCAGAACGCTCGTGTACTAAATCGACGGCAAGCTCGGTGGGCGCAATTCCTCACGCGTTTCGACTTCAAAATCACATATCGACCGGGGAAGCAGCAAGGAAAAGTAGATGTATCTTGCACCTCATCCTGGTGATCCAATATTTGATAATCAAAAGCAAGTAATCTTGGGACCAACACGATTGCACACGACGCGGATTTTTCACACCCCGATGGATTCACGGATTACCGATGACATACGTGCAAACTTGAAGACGGATAGTTTTGCTCAAGACATCCTAGCGCACATTGATACTTCTTGGGCATCCTGTTCTCAATCTCAACAACCAGGTATTGACTACCGACAATTCGAATATCATGATGGTTTGTTATTCTTTAAAAAGCGCGCATATGTCCCCGATTGCTCTTGTCGCCTTCAAATCGTCCAGCATTGTCACGACACCCATACAACGGGACATTTCGGTAATACTAAGACATTGGAGCTAGTGCAACGAACTTTTTGGTGGCCCCACATGCACTGTTTTATCGATGACTACGTTCGGACCTGTGATGCTTGCTGCCGAGCAAAGATGCCACGACACCATCCATATGGCTTGTTGGAACCCTTACCGATTCCTAGTAAGCCGTGGCAGTCTATTTGTCGTGATTTTATCACAGATCTACCGGTCTCGCAGGGGTTCGATGCTATCTTAACCGTCGTCGATCGATATATGAAGATGGCACATTTTGTTCCGTGTACTAAGGCCATCACTAGCGAGGAAACTGCTGCCCTAGTCATGCGTGAGGTATTTCGGCATCATGGCCTCCCAGACAGTATCATTAGTGACCGAGGACTGCAATTTGTCTCCAAATTTTGGCAGCATCTCTTCAAGATGCTCAAGGTCTCTTGCAACCTCTCCTCCGGCTACCATCCTCAGACCGATGGGCAGGCAGAACGAACAAACCAAACGCTGGAGCAATATCTCTGGTGTTTCCTGAGTTATCAACAGAACAATTGGGCCGAGATTCTCCACTTTGCGGAGTTTGCGTATAATAATGTTGTTCACTCCTCGACTCGAGTCTCCCCATTCTACGCTTATACCGGTTCTCATCCTCGCTGGTCGGTGATCGACACCCCGAAGCAACCTACCAATCCTCGTGCCGAGGATCATTTGGAGAGACTACGCAAGATCTAGACAGATCTCTCGACTCATCTTCATCATGCTCAACAGACACAGAAGACTTATGTGGATCGTCATCGGCTTCCCCCCTCTTTTGCCATCGGAGATCGAGTATGGCTCTTACGTCGTCACATCAAGACTACTCAACCGTGCGACAAGTTGGATTATCGACGACTCGGTCCTTTCCGTAGTACGGGTAAAGTTAATGATGTCACATTCCGCCTTGATCTCCCTCCGCAGCTTCAGACACATCTGGTTTTCCATTGTTCTCTTCTTGAACCTTATAAAGCAAACACCGTTCCCGATCGTGTTACACCACCGCCGCCCCCGCTGGAGTTGGACGCCGGCCCGGAGTATGAAGTTGCTGCCATTCTCGATTCCAAACTTATTCGCAATAAACTTTATTATTTGGTCGATTGGGTTGGTTATAGTCCGAGCGAACGCACTTGGGAACCCGTCGAGCATGTTGCCAATGCTCAGGATCTGCTTGCTGATTTCCAGCAAAAGTATCGGGACAAACCCGGTCCGCAATCAGCGCCGACTCGTTCCACTCGTCGTCTTTAAGGGGGAAATAGTGTCATGATATGGCAAGACTCGAACCCATGACCTTATGGTATATGGGTCGAGCTCTTAACCATCACACCATCTATTGTAATTCATAGGATATTATTTTCATTTATGTTTTATTATAAGAAAGTAATGTATATTCCAGATTTCTCTGGAACATTCTAGAAGTTTCAGGATTACTCCTTACAACACTATAAAAGAAGGCACTAGGCATTATGTTGAACCAAATTGGTTCAACGCCAGTCTTAAGCCTCTCAACCGCTTTGTACTTATCTTTTCACATAATATATTAGCTGCTGTCATCATCTTTCTCTCTCTCTCCTCTTCTCACTTCCTCTCTCGGGAATCTTACGCAGTCCCGTCCTCTTAGTACTAATAGTACTTCTCTTCTTAGTACTAATTCCATCTCTGCTTTAGTACTATTCTTGACACGTGGGGGATATTTGATGTCCGTTCACATTCAACATGCTTTTCAGAATTGTCAAAGGAAAATTAACTTACATAACAATTATACATGGTATGGTCTTTTCTCTCCTTTGGGCATTTTATTAGGTGCCAGTTCATACATTAACGAGGGTAGAATAAGATTTTATGAGGTTGGACATGGTGGTTTTTTATATTTAGTGGAAGACGAAGCTGAAGTTATGCAACTAGCCTCCCAAAAACCCATTAGGGTCATTGCTAGGTTTGGCAGACCATGCACTAGCAATGGGCCCGGTTCGATTTCGATTCAGTTTGGTTTCGGTGCCTTGAAACCAAACCAAACCCTTTATATAAAACAAAAACCAAACCAAACCATTTATGAACATTTGAACATTTAAACCAAACTATTTAAAAAAACGTAAACTAAACCATTTAAACCAAAATCGTTTAGGGAAAAGTTAAAACCAAACCAAACCATTTAATAAAAAATTTAAACCTAACCACATTTAAGCCAAGCTAATTAAATAAAAATACATAAAATTAAATAAGCATTTACGTTAAAATAAATAAATAAATAAGATTAATTGAGCCATTAGATTAAATAAACAATTAAGTTAAGTGAAATAAACCAATGAAAAACATTAATTAAACCATTAAATTACATAAACATTTTATGGATAAAAAAAGATAGCCCAAAAACCTATAAACCTATAAGCCAAACCTATAAGCCTATAAACCAAACCTATAAACCTATAAACCAAGCCTATAAACCTATAAACCAAACTAAACTGAAACCGAACCGTTTATTATTAATTAAAAGCAAAGCAAACCATTTAATTATTTTGGAACTTATAAACCTTTAAGCCATGGTTTAACGGTTCGGTTCGGTTCGGTTTAAGCCGAAACCGGGCCTATTGCTACCATGCACGACAACGATGGGCATTTCAAAGTAAATTGGTGGAACAATTGAATTGGGATTTGGCTGATAATGCATGGTTGTTGGTTGGAAGGTCCTCGACAAATGAACAAGAAAGTAGAACTATTCCTTTTTTCCAGTATTCCGTGGCCTATGGGAGACGTTTCTTGTTGCATCGACATTGCTTAAGTCATGCTGCACAAAAGTATTGGGAGTCAGGTGCAATATCGTCTCAATATCTAGCAGCTTACTGGAAAAGTTTATGGGCTCTAGTATCTACCATGTTTGCGGAGAGCCATTTCTTTTACGTGGTTATTACATCATTATGCTTTACTTGTAGATTTTCATCTAAAAGGACAGGTTTATAATCGGCATTGTGTGTGCTGCCAATTACAGGAGGAGACTTTGAAACATTTGTTCTAGACTTGTATTACAACTCGAAAATATTGGGGAAGAATATTAAGGATGTTTTCGTGTAAATATAGAGGAGCGATTTTTACATGGGTAGCCATTTTTTGGGGGTCTTTGGATGTGTAGGTATCCATGTACAAAGGGGAACAATATGCGGAAGCATTGCGTGTATCGGAGAATAGAATTGAAGCGGTTTTCCTGAACATTGCGGGTGGTAAATATTTTAAAAAGTCTTTTGTTTGGAATATTGTTTCGATTAATGCTTTATGGGTGTGGTGGAAGTGTCGATGCAGCAAGAAATATGAAGGTATCGAGTATAATGTGGTGGATATGATAAAGATGTTCGGGGACAACTTGATACACACAATTAAGGGAGAGTATGATAATATCAAAGGAACAACAGAAAAGGTGCATAACATATATTGTTGACTCTAATATGGAGAAAAATGATTTACTTAACCTTAAGCCTAATGTCGCGCATCTATTGTTGTCTCTAATATGGAGAAACATGAATACCTTAAGCCTCATTTCGAGCATCGAAGAAACATGACTTATTGATAGTGACAATCTTCCAGGTTCAAGTTTACTTGAACATATTATCCCCATTTCCATATGTTGCACACAATCATGTCGAGATTGTCAGTTTGGAGACTTTCAAGACTGACAAAGTGTGTCTAATATATAATTGTCCATATATTATGGTTCTTTGTCTTCTATTACTGCTTAGAATGGGTAGTGTGTTGATAATGGACGATGCTACACCGTCCCATTAGTTGCACAACCTTGGAGTAACACCTCTCATCAATATCCACATGTTTCATACACTTGTAGTTTAACTAGCGTTATCATTCGTAGTTCGATCCCATGAGAATCACCTAAGAATTAGATTGCATCAACTTTAAACACAAGTATGGAAAGCTTTAATATCTTTGTTATTTCAATCACATTATCCTAAGGTTCACTATCTTACATTAAGAACAATTAAGATATAGGTACAAGTATGGGTCAAACTCTTAATTATAACTCATTTTATTAACATGGATACAATTACGCCTCATAGTATTGCTAAACTTACCAAACAAAGTTAAGTCTTTATCTGAGTGTTTTCCAAAAGTGTGATATTGAGCCATTGTTGGACTTTATTATAATCGCATTAACATATCAACAATTCCAAAGTTGAGTAAATTTCACATGTTCTCTATTCGGAGACCTATCATGTTTTATTAATTTTGCAAATTCTAATCAAGTTGTTGAACATGTGATATTAGTGCAACCAATTTTTGTAGAGAGGGTACATTTGGATAATTACAAAAGGAATCTATAAGTGGAATGCGCGATCCTTCCACTTGTGAACGCAAACGTGTTCACTATCTTATAAGGTATTTGAGGATGTGGTATAATTGGAGCCTAAGAAATGGGTTCTTGTTTGATGGGTTTCATGGAGTACCACAACAAATAAATATGCTGAAAGGGGAGTTGATTTGGTTGTTTTCCCAACTATGTTGTATGGGCACTGTTAATAATAGGTAATTAAGAGGGTTAATTAATGTCTAATTATGTGAGTGGTTGATAAGAGAAAGATTATGAGATATGTGTGTGTATGTGTGTGAGAGGGAGAGAGAGAGAGAGAGGAAGTTGCACTTATGAACAATAATATAAATGGGGGATGATTAACACGAGTGTATATTAAAAAGCATCATCAAATACAAAAATACCAACAATGAGGTATATATACATTTCATGTGCAAAGGTGCACATGTGTGAGTAGAATATAGGTAGGTACAAAGGTGTAAGTCTTATATTAAATGAACATGGGAGTGGAGGATCTACAATGTATCCCACTCAAAGTACAAAATCTTATTTAAGGCTTTAAGGTCAACACACTAACTAGATTCTATCTAGGTAACTACTAAGTTATGTGTGTTGAGTAACTAACTAAATCTAGTTGAGCTTGATATCTCAACACGCCCCCTCAAGCTCAAGTGCGAGGCATCCGACGTCCGCTTTGGCTTTCGTTGTCTTCAGCCTTTCTGAGGCAATCTCGGTTCCTCCCCCTCAAGCCGGTGACAAAGGCTTGCAGTGTGAAATGGGCGAAGGCCAACTGCTCCCACACATTGTGGGTCACGAGCCTCTTTGGTAGAGCTCTTGGTCACTTGTTCGGCCACTACCTTCATCTCGAAGGCATAATGATGGGCCATATACTCGTTGTAGCCGAGCTGAGTGACGAGGTTCTTCTCTCTAGATGAGCGTCAAAGTTTTTCACTTGCTGATGTGAGCGCCTTCTTTATTGCGGGTGTACGCATGATGGGTACACAAAACTCACTGTCTAGTGAGGGAACCGACACATCCGAATCACTGTCGTCGGGGTGGTCGACTTCGTATTCCACCATCTTACCTTTGCCTTTGTCTGATCCGGCCCCTAGTTGAGACGCACTTGGAAGGCTGAAGGCTCGTGTGGTCGTCTTAGCTCGGTAGAGCTTAAATTGTCCTTTGGTAAAGGACCTAACCGAATATCATTATCCGAGTTGACATTCAACTCTTCCTCGGTCAGGTCGGGTGGAGCCGAATTGGGCTTTTACCAAGATGCCGATTTGTCGAAGACCTAGTCTCGACTCACCCGAACCGCTCAGGTCGAAGGGTTATAGCACTTGTATGCCTTTTGCTCGGACAAGTATCCTACGAGGATACATTTCTCCGACTTCGCGTCGAACTTCTTTCATTTTTCACTTGGGACGTATACATTCGCAACGCTTCCGAACATTTTGAGGTGCAATAGGATAGGCTTCCTTCTGACCAGAAGCTCATATGGAGTTAGCTCATGCACCTCATTAGTGGTGCACTGGTTCATGAGATCGATGGTTGTGGCTGCCACTTCGACACAATAGAAGTTTGGCATGTGCTTCTCATGCATCATGGCACGTGCTACCTCAAGTATGTGCCGATTCTTCCTTTCGGCTACTCCATTTTGTTGGGGTGTGTATCGGGCGAGAATTCTCTCCGGATGCCTTCACTTTGGAGGTAGGAGATAAATTCGTCAGAGAAGTACTTCTTACCTCCAATTGATCATCGTTGCCGATTAGGAACACAGTCTACGGTCAGTCCTTCGACCTAAACCTCAAAGTGACTACGTTGCAATGAATGGTACCATCGTACCGTTGTCGCGAAAATACGACGAGGATATGTGAACGTTGAGGCAAGACCCTGGGGCCTTTGACTAGAGGATATCAAATTCGTGTATTTATGTACTAAGAATTAACCGAAATGAGAAAGATTAACAAATTTCATTAACAAGTAGAAAGAAAGATTACAATTAATCTCGAGATTGGGATTACAAAAAGTTTGCTAATGGAGATGGCTAGAGTAATAGATTAGAGGAAATTAAGATATGAATTCTATAGAAATTAGGGTTTTTGGCTTTGATAAGAGATTATGGTTTTATGAGTTGAATAGCTTCCGTATGGAAATTTAGAGTTATGAGTAAGATATGGCTTCCGTAAGGAAATTCGGGTTTTACTTGAGAGATATGGCTTCGATAAGATAAGGGAACTCCGAAAGAAAAATAAATAAATTTAAGATAATATGGAGAGAGCATCCGTGTAGGAAAAAAAATGGAATTTTATATGAGTTCTCCCTTGATCATCTACATGTCCACTTTTTGTTGCACGGCCTCTACTTTTAGTTGCTTAGCTTTTTCTTTTAGTTGCATCTATTTTTAGTTGCATGGCTTTTTCTTTTAGTTGCATGCGACCGTCCACATGACCTTTACTTTTTGCATGCACTCCAACTTTAGTTGCTTGCGTCCACATGGCCTTTACTTTAGTTCTCTTCACTTTACTTTAGTTTGTTGCATGATCCAATCTTCCGTCAGTCCGTGTCCAACCTCGTCCGATAGCCGGTTCCGCCCGATCGCCGAATCCCTCGCCGGCCGGTTTCCGGATTCCAGATTTGCTTACCGGCCGATTTCTGGTTTTGCTTATTGACCGATTTACAGTTTTGCTTATCGGCCGGTTTCCGGATTCCAGTTTTGCTTACCGACTGGTTTCCAGATTCCGGATTTGCTTACCAACCGATTTCCGAATTTGTTTACCGGTTAGTTTCCGGTTTGCATACAAACCGGTTTCCGGATTTGCTTGCCGACCGGTTTCCAGTTTTTTGGGAACCTGGCCACCATCATCCATCAAGACAAAGTGGCCAAAGTGCTCTTAGCACAAATGAAAAATGAGGGAGCTCAAGGTACTTATATAGCCAGGGCCTTAAGTTTCCTATCTATGTGGGATAGTTCTAATTTCCCTATCTTCTCAAACTTTATTTTCACATAACTTGATATTTATTTCTCCATTTTGTATATAGTAAAATACGTTTTGAAGCTCTTGAGTATATCCATCTTTCTATAATAAGCTACTAATCTAATCTATAATAATTATTTCATTTTTTTTTTACATAGTGTGTGAAGATTCACACGACACCGTAATATGTAATGGGATACCTCCCCGTATCCTAGTAGCATATAAGGGAGACGGCTACAACCGAACTCCTTAGACAGTGCACTAGTAATAGCACTCGCACTCACACCTACGCCCTTACGATTACAATACGCCACCAACAATCACAGACACATAGTAGATAGTACTCTATTAAGATAACACTCTATGCACCCAAATTTACACACTACCTCTTACAGAGGATATCTGCCCTTTATATACACATGGTCTTTTAGCCGTTCATGCTTCCCGCGTGAACCGTTACATGCGTTACGTTTTTACTATATTCTATATTTCTGCGCTCCTGTCCGTCGGTTACTATTCTGGCGGACAACACCTGTCACGCCTGTGGGATAGTGCCATGGCACATCGGACCCACCCCTTTAATCTTCCTCCAAAAGGGCCAAGATGTTTGGTTCCGCCCCAGTGTCCAGGTCCAGGGATGGCGTAGTGTCCTTAGGCACGTCGTTGGGTGGTAGAGGAATAGAAAGATGAGAGGGTCAGATCTTGTAGAAGCCATGGCTTCGGCTGTGGATCAGACAATGAGTGCGCGCGAAGGCACAAGCGCCCTCGATAGGGCTATTGAAGCAGTCGTCGGCACGATAGGCCGGTTCGGTGGGAAGGACGCCACGAGCTACTTGGAGGCTTACCGAGCCAAAATGGTGATGAGGGACATCCCGGAGGACAGGCGACTGGCCGGATTCCCTTGGGTGGTGATGTCGGGCATCCACGTGGAGGTGCTTGAGGTACGGGCTGAGAGTCGAACCTGGGAAGAGTTTGAAGGTCGGCTCCTTGAAAAATATGGGCTTGATGATGCGCTTCGGCTATCGAAGCGGGACTTCATGGAATGGGTGGAGACCCCCGAAAAGGGGAGAAACACATCGGTGCTCCTTCGGGAGTTTGAAGAACGCTTCGCACGTCTTTCGGCACTGGACCGAACCGTACCGGACACAAGTTGTGTCCTATTGTTCGTTAAATCGGTGGACGTAAGGGACTGGGAGCAAGTGGGCTTCCTGTTGGAGACCGATGACGGCCTAACAACCGACTGGGCTGTGGTAAAGAGAGTCTACAGCCGTTTTGACAAACGGTGTGAGTGGGTCAATAAAGGCTTGATAGGGGTGGGTTCTATTGCGACAAGGAAGGTCGAGGTACCCCCACCGGCGCGAAGGGAAGAGACCCGAGACTGGCTCGAGACCGGCTCGACTTCGACCAGCATGGTTAAAGGCTCGTCTGGAGGAGCTGATTCAGATGGTGAGGGACCTCCAGATTGCACAAGCAAGGAGGAACGGCGGCAAACAAGTCCGTGACCGAAGGCCTTCGGCTGGGAACCAATGCTTGTGGTGCGACGTGGTAGGCCACGCCCGAAAGGACTGCGGGGACTTCGCCGAAGCGATAAGAGCTAACGTGGTGTACCTATGGAATGGTCAGGTGCATGCTAGCGAGGCCCAAAGGGCCCTGGATCTGAATGTCGGACGAGGGGGTATGAAACGGCTGATGGAAGAAGCGCCAGCTCGCCACGCGGAGACCATCCACTACTCGGCGTCGGCTAGAATCCGGGTCGGAAGTGATGAAATCCGAAAGACGAGGGTAGCCGGATTTTGGCCGTTGATGCTTGAAGGCCTCGCCGGCGTACGACTGAGGAAAGAGGAAGCGGACCAAGCGGAAAGACGGGTCCGGGAGGCAACCGGGTGGAGTGACCCAGTCGAAGAGAAGACGGGCTGCACCTGCATGTTAATAATGTGAAACCTTACCATTACACTAGCATTTCATTAGTGTTAAAAAGTAGATTTCCCACATAGAAAACTAAGTTCACCTAGGATAAACTTTAGTTAAAAGAAAACACATGCTAAAAAAAACAAAAAACTACGCATGCACCTCTAGTGTGTATGAACGATATAGTTTATGAAAAACACACAAGTTAGAAATTTAAGCATGATCACTTTAGATAAAGCATATAGTCTATCTATAGAAAAAGCATGGAGTCTATAGTTAGAGAAAACGCATGGGTTGGAAAAGACTCTCTCATCTCTATATAAGGATGAAGAGCACAATGTAATGGGTGTGAAATATTTGGGAAATTGGATATATTTCCTAAAGCACCAATTAATAAACTATAATCGTGGGATTCACGAGATTTCTATATCTTTCTCTATCAATCTAAATACATATTCTTACATACTCCTAGTCCAAAACCCTAGCGGTTCCCACCCGACTCACGCAACGATCTGGCGCCGAAAGGCACGACACAAGTGGTGAACCCGACGTGAAGAGGGGTGGTAAGGAGGTGGTGAATCAACAAGAAGCAATGAATATGATGATGATGATGATTAAGCGGATGCAAGAAGAGCAACACACAATGTCGGAGATGAAATCGGTAGTAGCGTGGCTTGTGCAAAGAAACGGGGAATTCGACGGAAAGGATGTGTCACGCTATCTATGCGAATACAAGGCCGAGATGATGCGATGTGGAATACTAGAAGGATTGCAAGTGACATCCTTCAATCGAGTAGTCACAGATGAGTTACAAGAGAGAATCCATAAAATAGGGCAACAAAACCCGACATGGGAGTCCTTTGAAGAAGCTTTACGAGAGGCATATGATTTCAAGAGATCGAAGGGACAAGATCGATGAGAATTCGACGAATGGGTGGCATCAGAGAAGACCTACAGGAGTGCAACACAAGTATTCCTAGAGTTCGAGCATCGTTTTGCTCGACTCTCGAAGCGGGAACAAAGATTGGTGAGAGAGGATAAAGTCCTGATGTTCGTAAAATCGATCGATCAAAAAGAAAGGATGGACATCGGAATCGAACTCGAAGACGATGACAGTGCGAATGGTCTTACCGAAGATTGGGCCAAAGTCCAAAGGGTATGCCGGAGACATGATGAGAGGAAGATGAGAATGTTGTCAACGACATGGCCGATGAAGGATGGTCGATTGAGGACAAACGATGGAGCCGATATGAAGGCCGAAATACAACATGATGGTGCGACGGAAGAGGGTGTAAAACAAGCTACCCTCTTGTCTTGCGAAAGAACGACGACGAAGGATAAGGCCGATAACCCAAGTGTAGAAGAAGATTTCGGAATACAAGTGTCCGAAACATCGGGTGAAAAAGGGGTAAGCATAATTGATATTTGCATAATTGATGCAGTGAAAGAGAGCAATGAGGACTTGATTGAGGAGGTCGCCACGAAAGAGGACATCGAATCATGAATCAATGGCGGATGGCCATATCGAGACTTCCTCACCACTGATTCCAGAGACTCCGGCGGTTGCGTTCGAAAGGCAACGTGAGACCGAAGAGATGGAAGGTGGTGGAGAGAAAACAAAGGTCGAAGCCGATTCATACGACGGAGAGATAGCTGAGAAGGTGGCTATGGTTGAAATGATAGAGGATGATAATACCGAGGGTTCATGCGCACTAATCCTAGAGACTTCGGCGGTTGCGTCCGAGAACCAACGTGAGACCGGAGAGACGGGAGATGGCGGCAAGGAAGGTAAAGTCGGAAGCCGGTTCGGATGGAAGATGATCCGTCCGAAATTCCGGTCTAAAAGAAAGCTAAAGCAAGTGGAAGTGGATCCGGACAAAATCCGAGAGTTCGACACGGATGGAAATCATTCCAACCAGAAGTCAATCGAATGAGACCGATCCGGAAAGAAGTTTCGGAAGTCAAACCGGTCGAGACCGGTGAAAACAAAGAAAAGAAAGAAAATCTAGACGAAAACCAATCGGTCGACACAGATCCGGAAGGGGACTGAATCGGTAAAAACCAATCAACCGAGTCCGAAATCAGCCGAATACGAATCGGAATGGAAGCCGATCCAACCGAAAGACGATCAGACGATACCGAATCGGAAAGAAGCTAATCCGACTCAACCGGAGATCCGAAAAGAAATCAATATTGATAAAGACAAGGAAGAGGCCAAGCAAAGACACTACCACGGATGACAAGGACCAAGCGGGCCATAGCAATGCAAAAAGCGAACAAAGACTATGGTGGATCGGATGACGACAATGGTTCGGGTGGAAAGAATGGATGTGTTCAAAATGGAGAGACAAAGCCGACATAGCAAGAGAAACGGAGGGTACTACAAGTAAAGAAGAATTACGAGGGCCGGTAATTGGAGACTGGATAGAACCTGCAACCGAACAGAACTGGAAACCGGGCGGAGTCGACAACCAAAAACCGGAGACCAAACGGGGCCGGCAACCAAAAATGACCGGCAAAGAAACCAACCATGCGGAGAACGGACGGACGAGACTAACAATCATCGACAACTTCGGCACATACCGGAGGATGTGTGGGTTCGGAGGGGGTGAGTGTCGTAGTGTATTTCGTACACTACGTGAAAAACTTATAAAGTACCAATTTAATAAATATGAATAAATAGTAGAAAATATTAAAATATATATAACATACATAGGGCAAGATTCAAACCTTGCACCTCCATGTTAATAATGTAATGTCTTAGCATTGCACTAGCATTTAGAAAGCTAAGTTCCACATAGAAAACTAAGTTCACCTAGGATAAACTTTAGCTCAAAGAAAACGCATGCTAAAAAATAAATAAAAAACTACGCATGCACCTCTAGCATGTATGAACACTATAGTTTATGAAAAACGCACAAGTTAGAAAAAGCATGATCACTTTAGATAAAGCATATAGTCTATCTATAGAAAAAGCATGGAGTCTATAGTTAGAGAAAATGCATGGGTTGGAAAAGACTCTCTTATCTCTATATAAGGATGAGGAGCACAATGTAATGGGTGTGAAATATTTGGGAAATTGGATATATTTCCTAAAGCACCAATTAATAAACTATACTCGTGGGATTCACGAGATTTCTATATCTTTCCATATCAATCTAAATACATATTCTTACATAAATATTAATCAATAAAATACATTATACTTGTGGGATTCACAAGTTTCTAATAATCTATTCATAATTAGAATCGTCTCAAATTCTTCTTCCTCCTAGTCCAAAACCCCAACAGTTCCCACCCGACTCACACAACGATCTGGCGCTGAAAGGCACGACAACGGGAAGGCTTTCACATTCTCACCAGAGGAGATCTGGGGGGACGGTTGTGGAACCAATGGTGATCTTCATGGTACCGCATGTGTCGTGGAATCTCAAACCGATTTCGGTACCCAGAGCTCACATCCCGAAGCTGTTGGAGATGCTGAAACAGAAGGTGGAGATGGGCATCCTCGAACCGTCGAGTGCCCCATACTCGAATCGGTGGTTTACCGTGCCAAAGAAGAACGGCACATTGCGCTTTATTCAAGACCTGCATCCGGTCAACAAGGTGACCATTCGCAACGCAAGAATCGGACCGACCATAGATGAATTCGCGGAGGCCTTCGCCGGAAGGTCGATTTACTTAGTCGGTGATCTGTACTCGGGGTACGATCAGTTCCAACTAGCCATGGAGAGTAGGGACATTATGACGATGCAGACTCCTCTCAGCCTAATGCGGATGTGTACCCTCCTGCAAGGAGGGACGAACTCGGTAGCCCACATGGTGAACGCAATGAACAAAGTGTTGAGGGATTGTATCCCGAACATCACCATGTCATTCTTAGATGACATTCCGATCAAAGGATGCTTGGTGGAGGAAAGGACGAGACAATTGGACCGGACGAATGTCAGAAATTCGTGGCGGCTCACATTGATGATTGCGAGAAGGTATTGCAAAGACTAGAAGGCGTGAGGCTCACCTTCTCCAGGGAAAATCGGCCTTCAGGCAATCGGAGATCATGGTTGTTGGACACCTATGCGGGCGATACGGTCGGAAACCGTCTCCGGCCAAGGTGGAGGCCATCTCTACGATGTAGCAAGACTGCAATTCGGTTACGGAGGTTCGGAGATGCCTGGGAGCATGTGCGTTCTACCATATCTGGATCCCGCATTACACCCACGTCGTAGAGCCACTCTATGGGTTGCTGAAGAAAGGGCGTATATTTGAGTGGGGAGACGAGCATACGGAGTCGGTCCGGAAGATGAAAGAAGCACTTGTCGCGGCACCGGCGCTCCGAAAGGTTGTCTACGGCAAAGACACTCCGATTTACGTGACTGTAGACACGAGTCCGACCGGGATAGGATGGGTGATCAACCAAGAGGATGACGATGGCGCGAGGTTCCCCATCCGGTTCGGCGTGAAAGTCCTCAGTGAGCGACAACGAGGATACGCCCAGGTTAAACGCGAACTCTAGGGTATCGTTTCGGCGGTCAAGGCCGATAAAGACTACCTAATCGGGACAGAGGTGATAGTCGAGATGGACTGCCTGTCGATTCTCGGCATGGTTTCCGGATGCGCGACGTCGGACCTGGCAATGCTCAGGTGGATAACGTACATCAAGTCCCTGAATCCGGAAATACGACACATTTCCGGAAAGGACAATGCCATGGCCGACATGCTTTCGAGAGCGAGGTTTGATGAAGAGGACGGCATGGTTTCGGAGGACAAGGAAGTCGGCGTGGACTTCTTCAAGGTGGCTTACGTAACAACAAGAAAGGGGAGCACTTCGGCGCTTAACGAATTCAACGAGAGCAAGTACGATGGGGAGTGGCTCCAGATCGGCGGGTTCCTAAAGGCAATGACACCAGACCCGACGTGGACGAAGGAAGAGACCAACTGGATTTGGAAGAAAGCGTACTGATTCTTCCTACGGGACGGGAGCATATGGAAGCACCCGAAGAAGAGAAACGGCATCCCACTCCGAGTGGTGGTGAAGAAAGAGGAGTAAGAAGAATTGTTGACGGCATACCACGAGAGTCCCTGGGCCGGACACCGCGGGACGTGGGCCAGATTCGAGAAGCTAAAGGGGAAGTACTGGTGGTCAGGACTATACCGGGACGTGCATCGGTTCGTGACGACTTGTGAAAGCTGTCAGGTGCACTCCATAGTCCGAAATCGAGACGAGCTTCACCCAACCTACCCTCTGACTGTCCACTTTAAGTGGATGGTGGATCTGGTGACGATGTCGATGGGGGTAGGGCAGATGCGGTATCTGGTGCTGGCTTGGGAGGACCTGACGAACGAGGTGGAAGGCCGAGCGTTGCAGAACAAAACGATCGCGGCCGTGTGCCGATTTTTGATCGAAGAAGTGGTATGCCGGGACGGGTGCGTAGGTAAGATCGTGGCCGATTGCGGAGAATTGGACGCGCAAGAGGCGGAAGAGTTGTTTGACTGGCTAGGGATTAAACTCTTGCTCACCACAGCATACAATCCGGAGGCTAACGGGAAGGTGGAGCGCGGACATGGAGCGTTAGTACGGGCGTGTAGAGGCCAAGTCGGGAACTGGCCGCGGCTCTTACCCTATGCATTGTGGGCGGACCGAACCACGCACAGTTCGGTAACCGGGTTTATGCCAGCAGAGCTAATGTACGGGCAAAAGCCGATCATGCCAACAAAGCAGACAATCTCCTCATGAGCCACGGTGGACTAGAAAGACGAGATGAGCCGGGAGGAGCCGTTAGTGGCACAGATTCGGCAGCTGGAGCGAAGACCGGAGGACGTGGACCGAGCCGTGGAGAAGCTACGGGTGGCGAGGGTAAAGAACAAAGCATGGTTCGACCGGATTCACCGACTGAGACCAATGAAGATCGAGGAAGGCGACTGGGTTCTAGTGTATGACAGCAGCCTCGACAACCAGCACAGGGCAATGGGAAGGTTGCAAGAGGGTGGTTCGGGCCTTATGTGGTGACAAGCGCCAACGACAATGGGACCTACCATCTCGCGGTGCTCGATGGGACAAGGATGGCGGTACCGGTGGTGGGGAAAAGAATCAAAGCATTCAAAAAGAGGCACGAGGCTGAACCGCACACCCGGACGACCTGGATGGCGACAACGACCGGCTCGGAACGGATGTTGATCCAGAAGACGAAGGATAAGCGTGGGCCGGTCTTCTCCGGCAAGAGTCTAATTTTGGCGCATACCGGTGGATGCGCGGTTAGGTGGGGGCGGATGTCGTGGAGAAAACCGTCCCTAGGCGGAACCCGGGTATAACGTGCGTAAACCGGCCCTTACACGTGGGCACAAGTTTTGTTGTATAGTACGTAGATAGGTACAAGTCGGCTGAGGCGAAATCCTAGGTAGCACGCATTCATTAGGGAGAAAATCGAGGCGTATCCCTATCCGAAAGGACAGGGAATAAACATGATGTAACGGGTGGTAACGGCCTCCCTCCTTGGGTTATAAAAGAGAGGGAGAGGTATTGTAAAAGGGGGTATTGCGTTTTATGGAGGACGAAGCTCTTCTCCTCTGTCTTCTCCATAGTCGTTTTGTGTAGGCTTTCGGGAGGCTGACCCTGCTCCGCGGAACGCCAAGTCCTTCCGGCAGAGTCTTCATCTCGCGTTGTGTGTTTGTGTGTGCAAGCATCAAACCCTATCACTCACCAGCTTGCCGGTTGTAACTCCTTGAATTGTATATAGCTATACATTCGTTTTGTCTCCATTGTTCAGAGTTAGTTGCAACATCGGTAGTTTCCTTTCCCTCTTCTCATTCGGTTATTTCTCGTCCGAGACACCCGTGGTCCCGCCCCTTCTACACGCACATGCATAACAATGCGACAACGGTTCAAATCTAGTCTTACAATGTAGCGTGATTTAAGGAATTTTATTCCTTTTTGTATTAAAGACGAAATTGGCGACCCCCCTTCTTTTTTTCCTATAAAAGGAGGTCGAGAGGGGCTTATTCGAGAGGATGTTTTGGGAGGAGGAGACTATCGCCATTTTTCCTTCGGAGCTCTTCATCTTCTTATTCACCGCCTCTCTTCATCTCATACCCCTTCATCCCCCCACCGCCACGTGCTCATCTTCTTCACGTCGGCACTCGAAGTGCTCGTGAGCCCCAACTTCGTTGGTTCGACATTGGTCCGCCCCGTTCGTCGTTCCGAGCCCGTGTGCTCGCCGTTCGAGTGGTCGTGGTTCGTTGGGATTGGCATTTTGGTGGTACTCGTGTGCTCATCTTCGCCGTGTTCGGATTTGCTCTTGTCTCTAAGGGCATTTAGTATTTATGTTTTGATTGAGCTTGTGGTTAACTATAAGTTGCCATTGTAATCAAACCCTATTTTATAAAGGGTGCTCTTGAGTATTTATTTCATTGGCCGATATCATTCGTGTTTCTTTCTTTCCTTCTTTCTTTGTTCGTGTCTTCCTTGTACGTTCGGCCGTCTTTTGTGAAGCGAGAGAGTTTCGGGCGTGCCCATGCACCTCTCCTCCTGATAAAGATGTACGAGCATTTGTGCGTGTGTTTGTGTCTTCCTTGTACGTTTGGCCGTCTTGTGACGAGGGACCGTTTCGGGCTTGCCCATGCACCTCTCCTCATAAAGGCGTACGAGCATTTTGTGCATGTGTTTGTGTCTTCCTTGTACGTTCGGCCATCTACTGACGAGGGACCGTTTCGGGCTTGCCCATGCACCTCTCCTCCTCATAAAGGCGTATGAGCATTTGTGCTTGTGTTTGTGTCTTCCCTTGTACGTTCGGCCGTCTTGTGACGAGGGAGCGTTTCGGGCGTGCCCATGCACCTCTCCTCGTCATAAAGACGTACGAGCATTTGTGCATGTGTTTGTGTCTTCCTTGTACGTTCGGCCATCTTGTGACAAGGGACCGTTTCAGGCTTGCCCATGCACCTCTCCTCCTCATAAAGGCGTACGAGCATTTGTGCGTGTGTTTGTGTCTTCCTTGTACGTTCGGCCATCTTGTGACAAGGGACCATTTCGGGCTTGCCCATGCACCTCTCCTCCTCATAAAGGCGTACGAGCATTTTGTGCGTGTGTTTGTGTCTTCCTTGTACGTTCGGTCGTCTTGTGACGAGGGACCGTTTCGGGCTTGCCCATGCACCTCTCCTCCTCATAAAGGCGTACGAGATTTTGTGTGTGTGTTTTGTGTCTTCCTCGTACATTTGACATCTTGTGACGAGGGAGCGTTTGGGCGTGCCCATGCACCTCTCCTCCTCATAAAGACATACGTCATTCGTGTTTGTGTTATCGTCACCTTGTGCGTTCATCTTGCATGCTCATCTTGCTTGTACCCGTTTGATCACTTGGCTCGTGCGGTGATCTCGAAAGGTCAATGAGTCGTGTTCAACGAGAGCCACCGGCCTCACAAAACAAAGGGCAACGAGCCCTTGCTTGGGAAGGGGGAAGTATATTGTCGTAAAGCAAACCTCGGGTCTTCTCTATCCCTTGAGTACTCCCTAGTCCAAGACCCCCGTGGTCCCGCCCAAGTAACACACGCGCGCGAAACTTCGCGACATAAATCGGTGAACCCGACATGAAAGGGAGAACCAAGATGCGAGGAGGAGAATTCGCTGAAGTGATGGCGGCGGCGGTGGACCGCTTGGTAAATGCCCGAGAAGGCATCATCGGCCTAGACCGGGCCATAGAGACAGTGGTCAACACAACGGGTCGGTTCAATGGAAGAGATACCACGAGCTACTTGGATGCCTATAAGGCTGAAATGCTTATGCGAAACGTCCCCAAAGATAGGCGGCTTATCGGATTCACTAGAGTAGTAACGCCGAGTATCCACGCATGGGTACTTGAGATCCAAGCGGACTATTGCAATTGGGTGGAGTTCGAAGAAAGACTCCTCGAGAAGTACGAACTTGATGACTTACTCAGAATTTCGAAAAGGGATCTAATGGAGTGGGTTGAGCTTCCCGGCAAGAGGAGAAATAGTATGGTACTTCTACAAGAATTTGAGAAGTGCTTCACGGGACGCTCGGCTCTCGATAGGATGATGCTTGACACAAGCAAGGTCCTACTATTCATAAATGTTGTTGATGCACGAGACCGAGAGAAGGTGGGGCTCCTCCTCGAAACTGATGATGGGCTCATGACGGATTGGGCTATGGTAAAACGGGTTTGTAGTCGCTTCGATAAGAGAAGGGAATGGAATGACGGGTCTCCGTTGAGCGGCCAAACATCCACAGGCTCCATTAGTCGAAAGAGTGCAAGCAAATGCAAGGTTCGTCCCCGAGAGAAACATGGTTGAAGCACCGTCGGGAGGGTCGGCAATTGACGAGCTCACAAAGATGGTGTGAGATCTCCAAATAGCACAAGCTAGGAGAGAGAGTGGCGGCCCTCAAGATGGACGTCCCCTGTTTGCGCAAAAATGTATGTGGTGCGACAATCCCGACCACCTACGAAGGGAGTGTGGAGACTTTAAAGAGGCCCTAAGAAGGGATATTGTGTATCTTTGGAACAATAGGGTCTATTCAACAGAGACAAGGTGCCCCTTGGGATTGAATCAAGGCCGAGGGGGCATGAGAAGGCTAATGGAGGAGGCCGAAGCACGACATGTTGAAGCCGTCCACTACTCGGCGTCGGCTGGGATCCGAGTGGGGAAAGAGGTGAAGAGGCAAGAGGAGAAAGAGTTTGACTTTTGGCCATCAATCCTTGGAAGCCTCTCTAAGGGAAAGTTCAAAAGAGAAGAAGTGGACGAAGTGGAAAGAAGGGTCCAAGAAGCAACCGGGTGGAAGAAAAGACGGGCTTAGTGGAAGCCGCTTGCCAAAACTACGAAGTAATGGTAGAAGAGAAGAGGGTAGGAAATGACGAGGGAGCCGGTCCATCAAGTAAATACGACGCTCGAGGTGCACGAAGAAGGGAAGAGCCGAACCAGTCTCAAGCACGTGACGAAAGATGGAAAGAGAAGGGGAACCCCCCCAACTTCAAGCTTTGCTCGGAGATCGAACAAGCAATGGACTTGAAGAAGGTAGTGGAGGAAAGGATCCTCGATAGTCGTGTAGAGTTTACTCTGCGAGAGGTCCTCGGAATTTCCAAGAAAGAATTCCACGAGGTCATCATCGACCTAATGAAGAGGAAGCGGCTCTCAACGGAGCAAGAAGTGGCAAAGCCCACGATTGTAAATGCATAATGATACCCCCACACACACGATCAAGATTGGGGTGTATGCTTTGGATCATGTGTGGGATCATTCCATGTCTACCCTACTTGTTACGGACATGACCATTAATTATCCCGTTCTCGCAAAAATCCATGGCTTTGCGGGTCGGCTTGGGTGGGACCATCAAGGTCTTGGACTAGGGAGAAACGGTGACAAGGGAACCTAGCTTCGTGGGTATCTAGCACTTCGACTAGGATGTTGGCCAAGTCGTCATCTCAACCATGACGGATGCAACCAATTGAGAGAGAGAGAGAGGTACACACACGCACACATACCAGTGAAGAGAGAGAGAGAGAGAGAGAGAGAGAGAGAGAGAGAGAGACCCTAATGACTAACAAATACAAACACGATATGTAACACTATATTCATATATGTATATAACAAGAACGATTGAATCCATGGCATCAAGCCGATCAATACCGAAATGGGGTACTACAACCCAACGAGCAAGCCACCTGCTGCATGTAGATCTCTTCATCCAGTTCCCCGCGCAATAATGTCGTCTTGACATCCAACTGTTCCATCTCTAAGTCCATGTTGGCAGCTATGCTCAGAACAGTTCGGATGGATGTCATCTTCACGACTGGTGCGAATATCTCGTCAAAGTCGACACTAGAGTCAGTTTATGGCTACTTATTATTATAGATAATAATAGTAGTGATGTGTAGTAGGAGCTACATTTGTAAATAACCCATATGATGTATGGGTATAAATACATCTACGGCAAACGAGTAGTGTGTTGTGAGTTGAGAAGTGAGTGTGTGTGAGCGTGAGAGAGAGCGGTAGCAAAGTTCAACGAACTTGCTAAGAACCCTAAGTGGGTTATCCTCTGTATGTGTCAGAGAAGATTGTAACTGTTTTTCTATACTCTCTTGTGTATACTGGAATCTCTATTCCCATGGTTTTCCTCATTTAGTGTTTCCACGTAAAACTGTGTATTCATGTATTTGCCGTGTCTCTATCTTTCCGTGATATTGTATATTCCACAGTCGGATTTTCTCACGATTAGAAGGGAGCTAATCCCATCAAACTAGTATCAGAGCTTAAGGTGCAAGCATGGAAGGAGGTGTGAGTGGCTTCCCAGGTTTGATAGTTCTAAACTCATAGAACTATGCAGACTGGAAGATAAAGATGGAGGACCATCTCATAGTCAAAGACTTGTACGAGCTGATTAATAGAGTATAAATACCCATGGGGATATTAGAGTCGGAATGGAAACTTCTTAAACAGAAAGGAGGTGGCCACCATCCGACAGTGTGTCGATGTAAGTGTCCTTTAGTATGTGGTGAACGACACAAATGCTGACGAGATGTGCCAGAAGCTATCAAGTCTATACGAGAGGAAGAACACTCGAAATAAAACCTCATTGATGAGAAAGATCATACGACTGAAATACAGAGATGGTGAGAGCATCATCGAACACATAATCATATTCATGGGGTATATAAATCAACTTGTTGCAACCAAGTTTCCCCTTGATGATGTGATGCAGGCCATCCTACTAATGTGCACACTGCCCGATAGCAAGGAGAACCTGGTGGTTACTCTTAGCACCTCCTGTCAAGAAGAGAACTTGTCTTTACAAGTGGTGAAGACAAGCATCTTGAATGAGGAAGCGAGAAGGAAGGACAAGGGTGTGCAGTCTCATTCAGATGCGAATGTGTCACAACATTCGGATAGAGGAAGGAATCGGCAAAGGAGTCCACAAAGGTGAGAAAATGCCCATGCTAGATCGAAGTCTAGATGTAAGCTAACATGCTTTTATTGTGGAAAGCCTAGACATTTCTAGAAGGACTATCGACATCTTAAGAAGGACCAGAGTGTCGGTAATAATGTCAAACCCAGGAAGATTCCTGATGAAAAGAACACTTCGGCCATTGCTACGACCAATGAAGAACTACTGTTAATTTGTTAATAGGCAAGTGCAAATCTTGCAAGAGAAGAATGCACTTGGGTGATCGACTTCGGTGTCGCGAAGTTTTGCGCGCGTGTGTTACTTGGGCAGGACCACGGGGGTCTTGGACTAGGGAGTAGTCAAGGGATAGAGAAGACCTGAGGTTTTGTTTACGACAATACTACTTCCCCCTTCCTGAACAAGGGCTCGTTACCCTTTGTTTTGTGAGGCCGGTGGCTCTCGTTGATCACGACCGATCGACCTTTCAAGATCACCGCACGAGCCAAGTGATCAAACGAGTACAAGCAAGATGAGCACGCAAGATGAACGCACAAGGGGACGATAACACAAACACGAATGCCCGTATGTCTTTATGAGGAGGAGAGGTGCATGGGCACGCCCGAACGCTCCCTCGTCACAAGACGTCGAACGTACAAGGAAGACACAAAACTCACGCACAAATGCTCGTATGCCTTTATGAGGAGGAGAGGTGCATGGGCACGCCCGAAACGGTCCCTTGTCACAAGACGGCCGAACGTACAAGGAAGACACAAACACACACACAAATGCTCGTACGTCTTTATGAGAGGTGCATGGGCACGCGCTAAACGCGCCCTCGTCTCAAAAGACGGCCGAACATACAAGGAAGACACGAACAAAGAAAGAAGGAAAGAAAGAAACACGAATGTATAGATAAAAGCCGGTGATGCCCATTGAAGACATGATCGCGTCATGGGTAGCGATGTCGTGGGAAGATGAGATGAGTCGAGAATAGCTTCTAGCAACAAGGATAAGGCAACTTGAGAGAAGACCTGAAGACTTGGAGTTCGCAAAGGAGAGGTTAGAAGCGGCTAGGCTAAGTTACAAAGCCCGGTTCGACAAGACACACCGACTACGCCCTCAGAAGATCGAAGAAGGAGAATGGGTGATTGTATGTGATAGTAGTCTCGACAATCAACATAGCTCAATGCGGAAATTCGTAAAGCGATGGTTCGGGCCGTACATGGTAATGAGTGCAAACGATAATGCTACCTACCATCTCGTTGAACTTGATAGGACTAAGCTGGCAGTACCAATAGCCGAGAAGCGGGTCAAAATCTTCAAAAAGCGACATGACAGGGAGCCAAACCTCAAGGATCTTGACGAAGATAAAGGCAAGCAAACAACAAGCCATGGGGTCAATGAGGAGGAAATGAACTATTGACCACCCTCAGCCCACCATTCTTGGCACATACCGGAGGATGTGCGGTTTGGTGGGGGTGAATGTCGTGATGCGGAGTGCTCGAGAGTGGGAAAAACTGGCAAAAAGGGGGGGGGGGGGGGGGGGGGGGGGGTCAAAATGTGCATGTGCAATGTGTGTGCACACAAAGGCGATTAATTGTGCACATGAAAAAGAAAAGGGAAAAGAAAGGGTGGAAAGGATACATAGAAGGCTGTGTCAAAAGTACGAGAGAGGAGAGATAAAAAGTAGAGGGGAGATAGGCTAGAATTTATAGAGATAGAATCATATATTATATAAGAGAGAGTTAATGGGATAGTCGATATTCACATTGACTTCTACTTAGAGGTGCATGATTCAAATTTAGTCTTACAATGTAGCGTGATTTAAGGAATTCTATTCCTTTTTGCATTAAAGACAAAATTGGTGACTCCCCTTCTTTTTTTTCCTATAAAAGGAGGTCAAAAGGGGCTCATTCGAGAGGACGTTTTGGGAGGAGGAGACTATCGCCATTTTCCCTTCGGAGCTCTTCATCTTCTTATTCACCGCTTCTCTTCATCTCATACCCCTTCATCCCCCCACTGCCACATGCTCGTCTTCTTCGCATCAGCACTCGAAGTGCTCGTGAGCCCAAGCTTCGTTGGTTTGATGCTGCTCTGCCCCGTTCGTCATTGTGAGCCTGTGTGCTCGCCGTTCGGGTAGTCGTGGTTCGTTGGGATTGGCATTTTGGTAGTGCTCGTGTGTTCATCTTCGCCGTGTTCG
Organism: Azolla caroliniana; assembly: GCF_043228905.1. Classification (NCBI taxonomy): domain Eukaryota; kingdom Viridiplantae; phylum Streptophyta; class Polypodiopsida; order Salviniales; family Salviniaceae; genus Azolla; species Azolla caroliniana. The sequence goes on along the minus strand of NW_028230447.1, from coordinate 324,137 downwards.
GATTTGCTCTTGTCTCTAATGGCATTTAGTATTTATGTTTTGATTGAGCTTGTGGTTAACTATAAGTTGCCATTGTAATCAAACCCTATTTTATAAAGAGTCCTCTTGCGTTGGAATCGAACACGTATTTATTTCCTCAGATTGAAACATGTCCTCAAATTGACACATATCTAATTGTGTGTTGTGGCCAAGAAGGCAATTATTCAAATATTTTTTTAATGAGTTTTTCATAAGATCTCAAGGGTAAACCAAAATGAGGGCCTTGATGCATCTCAACAAGACTAGTGAGAGTTGAAAGGAAGGGGTCAATGTCCTTAAATTTTTAATTTATTGGTTGATCATTGTTCATTCAAGATTTGTATTTGATAACTTATTTTTTACATGGTTATTGAATCCTACTCATTTTTTACTTTCTCTAATTTATATTATTTTTCTTAGGTTATCTTTGTGGATTTGTTTCTTTTTTATTTTTCAAACTACACTAATCCTCATTATGAATAAAGGGAATGCCAGGAATTTTCCATATTCCTTACAATCTCTTGTACCAAGTGTGATCGGCAAGATAACCCGATCCCACTTTGGTTACAATAGGCCGATATTACACTATAGACACCACAATAGGAGTAGTCTCACAAAGAGGCTCATTGGCACGAACTCTTACAACAAAATGGAAGGCCAACACATGGTAACCATGTGATTCCATGATTGAGAATTAGACTATCTCACCAAGGAATAGAAACCAAGAAGGGTCTCCAAACTCCTTATAATCCATCCCACGATTGGCCTGACATGACACATCGCCAACATCTCACAAGAAGAAGAAGTTGGGAACTCATGAAACCCCAAGTCATTGTAGATTTCATGAAGACGGAAGGATCCATGTAGATACATTCACTTATAATTCACAATAAGGACACTATCCATTGGCAGTAGTTCAACTACTAATGGCAGGAATGGTATGATATATATATATATATATATGACCAACCATTCATAGCAAGACATCAAGGGAATGTAGGGTCTCCTAGAACAACTTCAATCCCCTTTGACCGTAATATTGCGTGAGTTGTGCTAACATTCTAGAGTTCCCTCTAGGGCTCATTGGTACTCATGGAAATTTCTTCCTAGTATTTCTCTTGCTCATTGTAGTGCCCATGTGCACACCTTCCAGCTGAAGTGGTATTAAACCACAATTGGCATCTTCTATTAAAGAAGTGTCTTCTTTTGTGTGCACTTTCTCAATGGCCTCACTTGCTTGGTCAACATTGCACAAACATTGGTGAGGGTTGTTGTATCCTGTGCTACAGCCCAATCATGTAATATTAAAGCCTCGTATTACCCATGTCGGGTATAATTACATTTGTTTCTTGACTGATCTTGAAAGTAGCATTAATATTTCTAAAGGTGGTATCTTGGGCGTCTGAACTCCAATTCACGAATCGAAAATTTCAACATGCTCCTTGTCCTAAGCTCTAGATGGGAAATGTCCTTCTATAGATTTTTGACATTGTCGGGCAATTCTATACAATCAAACAGTTGCCAGCCGAGACTGTCGCAGACTTTAGTTTACGCTTCCAAAATCTACGGCGGAAATTAGAACGGAGCCTGACAGAGGAGGAGGCTCGAGAGACATTTCTGGTAGCCTTACAGTGACCTATACGGACGACGCTCAACAACAATAGCATGAAAGGAGAAACAACCGATATGGTCATAGAGCGAGCGTTACAACTCGAGCTGGATGAGGAAGAGGAAAAGTTTTCCATGTCCTCCTCATTACGACATGCATTACCTCAGGACGAGGAACGACATTTTCGTCAGGCAATCCAATGCACGATTTGCCTCAATTCCGGGCATTCTGCAGTGGAATGCAACATGTGAATCCACTACCCAATCTGTCACTCGAAAGCACACACGGTCGAGCAATGTGAATACAATATGCTGAACAGACCCACGCCCACAGTACGAAGCGTAGAAACACAACGACCACCTCGCCGAAATGATCAAAGGCGCCAAGAAGAACAACCCCGGTATACGGATCAGAATCCACGCGATGACCGGCACTACCGGAATCGCCGGAATAACAACGATTCCGAGGAAGAAGAGCCGGAGGAGAAAGACTACCGGGGCAACCACAGATATAATAAAGGAGGACGTCGTTACGAAAACTACCGTTCGGCGAACAAACGTGGTGGCTTCAATGGGCCTCGCGGGAAACATCGACAATATAGGGACCAACAGAGTTACGACGAAAGTTCGGAAGATGACCGGCATCAGGAGCCACGTCGGGACCAACAACAACCACCGCGAAATTTCAGAAGAATAAACCAAGTCCAGGAGGAGCAAGCCACACCTAGGGATAAGAACACGCCACCGGCTGCCGAGAAAGGCAAATCCAGCATCAATGTCCACTACGCAAGGGCAAAGGCGCCGCCGTCAATACAATTATGGCGGAAGTTCAGCAAGTTACGACAAGGCAGCAAACGAAAAATGTTGATTGGTCCGCGCAAGATGAGATACGTAAGACGGCCCAAGCATGGGTCGAAAAAGTGAACGCGGCCAATACGGAGCGCATGCGGCAGGAGTCCGCAAACAATGTGGGGCCATTGGAGGAAGACATAATATCCCCGGATCCCATATGGCAAGCACTGGCAGGCTGTGAAATAACACTAACCATGGAGAAAATACTTCAATTAGTTCCACGGTTCTGTCAAGCCGTAGAGGATCACATAACGGGCAAACCTGGGGTCACCGTCTCCGTCAATTTTACGGACACCAGCAACGGATCAACGGTGGTGGATCACCACAATCTAGCTATTAAGTTGGTATTATGCGGTAAGGAAATCACAAGATGCGTAATTGACAAGGGCTCTAACGTCAATGTAATTAACGCGAAGACATGCGAACAATTGGGAATTTCAGAATGGGAAACTTGCCCGTTTTGGCTTCGCATGGCGGATACCCGCTCAGTTAGGCCTTTAGGCTTAATCCGAAAATTAGGCATCATCATTGGCGGCCATCGCTTCGACATCTCGGCAATAGTCCTCGCCCTCGACGCTCCAGGAGCATATCCAATGCTGCTTGGCAGACCTTGGCTTCGTTCGGCGAATATCAAACAAAGTTGGCAACATAAGTGCATCAGTTTTCGCCGAGAACGCACCAAGGTTCGCATACCCACAGAGGAAATGACGGCACAACCCAAGGGGATAACACCATTATATGCAGAAGATATAAATATGTTGGATGGGGTGGAGGATACAGAGTTGGAAGCATACCTGGACGAGCACCCCCAAATCATTCCACTATTCGAAATCGACGTAATGGAAACCGCGGCGGAGTATGCTACGCCCTCTTTACTTCACGAAGAGGCTTATGAACCAAACCTAGAGTCGATCATGGAATTAAGCAGAGCACGGGCGGCTTTCGAGAAGGAAATGGAAATTTCACAACAAGTCGTTGCCTCAACCCTAGAAGAAGTTAACGTAGGCACGGCATCAGACCCTCGACTCCTCTCCATCGCAAAAGAGTTACTACCGGATTAGAGAGAGGCGATGATAGCACTACTCATGAAGTATAAAGATGTGTTCGCTTGGTCCCACGAGGACATGAAGGGATTAGATCCGAAGTTCTATCAACATAAGATCAATTTAGCGACCGATGCAAAACCAATCCAGCAACGTCGATACCGCATGAATTCGAATTACGCGGCTCGCCTAAAAGAGAAATTGACAAACTTCTCAAGGCCGGATTCATTCGACCAGTCAAGTAAGCTACATGGCTAAGCCCGATAGTAGTCGTACGTGTGTGCGTGGACTACCGGATATTGAACGTCGTAACCATTACAGATGCGTTCCCTTTACCTTTCACCGACAGCGTACTGGATGCAGTCGCAGGGCATGACATGTACAACTTTCTAGATGGCTTCAGTGGGTACAATCCAGTACACATGCACCCCAATGGCCAAGAGAAGACGACGTTTGTCACGAACTGGGGAGTTTATGTTGCGGTCTTCATGATGTTCGGGCTAAAGACGGCATCGACTACATTTCAGCAGACAATCACAGAGATTTTTGGGGAATATATACCCACCTTCATGCAGGTCTTTTTAGACGATTTTGCGGTGTATGGGATAGCAACCGAACATTTTACGCATCTACAGCTTTGCCTGAAGCATTGCCGAACTTCACGCTTAAGCTTGAATCCCGACAAATGCACCTTCATCGTCACTAGTGAAGCCCTCCTCGGACACATAGTCAATAAGGAAAATTGGCTAGATGGATGTTGTTGCTCCAAGAATTCGACTTTGTAATTTAGCACCGACCGGGTGCGCAACATGCGGTGGCGGATTTCTTGATCAGATAAGATAATGGAGAAATGGCGCAAAAGGATGACGACGACTTTCCAGATGCGGACATTATGCGAGTAGCAACTTTAGCAACAAGAACAGAAAAGACTTTTCCGGATCGGTGGTGGATGGAAAGGACCTACTTCCTGACCACGGGGTTACCTCCACCACAATTAAGGACGGACGAGAAAAAACGGTTGGACGTCCGGAGTCGTAATTTCTGTTTAGTCGAAAACGTCCTATATCACAAAGGTAGTGACGGCATCTAGAGGCGTGGAATACGGCAAGATGAGAAGGCAGCAATTTTACGCGAAGCTCACTATGGTACGGTGGGAGGACATTACGCGGGCAATGTTACAACCTGGAAAATCTGGCAAGCAGGACTGTGGTGGCCGACTATGCAAAAGGATGCGTATGAATATTGCAAACAGTGCGATTTATATCAGCGGATGGGCCAGCCCACAGAAGTCACAAGAATGCCACATCAACCGGTGTTGCCGTTGGATCCTTTCCAAAAGTGGGGGCTCGATTTTGTGGGGCCCTTTACACCGGCGGCTGCCCGAACCGGCAATAAGTATATCCTGGTGGCTACGGATTACTACACCAAGTGGGTAGAAGCGAAAGCACTACGCGAAAATACCGCGGCGGTCACAGCGAAATTTCTTTGTGAACATATCTGGTGTCGTTTTGGTTGCCCTATTGAGCTCATCAGTGACCAAGGGAGTCACTTTTTGAATACGGTGATCAATGAACTGACCCAACACTATGTCGTGGTCCACAAAAAGAATATGCCATATTACCCACAGGAAAATGGCTTGGCCAAATCCACGAACAAAACATTACAAACTATCCTCAAAAAGATAGTCAATGAGAATAGAACAGATTGGGATACCAAATTGCACAACGCGTTATGGGCATACCGAACCAACTATAAGACCAGCATACAATCCATGCCCTTCAGGCTAGCATTTGGGTTGGAGGCCGTAATGCCAATCGAATTTCAGGTACCCAATCTGTGGATTCAAGTACGAGACCGGCTGCCAAAGGACAAATCCGAACAAATACGGCTACAACAACTGTTAGAACTAGGCGAAACACGGTTACGCAGTATGGCCATATTGGAACAAGAATAGCGGCGGCGCAAAGCATTCGTGGACCGACATCGGCATGCGCGTGAAAAGGATTTCACGGTCGGGAAAGCGGTATTGGTTTTCCAAACACGCATGGGACAAATGCCAGGAAAATTAAGATTCCGCTGGACAGGCCCGTACTGGATAGTTGGAACGGAAAACGGCACGTTTCAACTTGGCACCTTGGCCTGAGACGTGCTGCGACAAACGGTGAATCGGTTTCGCTTAAAACCTTACTTGGGGCCTACGCCACCTAACCCGTTCCCCGCCGGACAAGACAAATCCGGAGAATCTACAAAGTAATTATAGAGACCTATTTGTACTATAGTGTAAACATAATATTGTATGTAACCGTTACAAAAGCAGAAAAAAAAGAGAAGATAGCGACGCTATTAAAAGGACTTGATGCATGCACAAACTTCTAGAGCAAGAACACGCGGCACCATAATGGCTCACAGACCAATGAACCCGAGGCCACAAAAAGAAGAAAATAGAAGGTTTTCTGCACAGTACAGAAACCAATCTTCTAACCTTATTGCTTTCATCGCTCTCCTCACTCACCTTCCTCTCCATCATACCACAGAGCCCATGTTCGCCATAGCCAGCATACCTCACCCACTACCCACGAGTCTCACCCACCTACGATGCCGATCACTATTTCTGTCACCCTGCGTCAATGGCTCGTCGAAAAGCGACTGGATGGATACATCAAAGTCGTCGAGGCACCTGCTTGTCCTGAAGCCCTGGACATTGCCAGGAAACTCAATATAGACACGGTCACCAACACATCCATCCGGAAGAAGCTTGACCTATCATCGCTTGGAGAAAGACATTTCGACATCGCTCCTACAGAAACCTTGCAGAGATATTTCGGGGCATATTCGGCGTCCGCCAAAGCATACAGGACGAAGGAAATCCCCAACCCCTTCTTTCGCGAAATAGCCAAGTTCTTGTTGGAGGTAAGATGTGTGCATGTAAATGCCTAAGGGATGCCAAAGCAGAAGGCGGGCATCATCATTGATACTTTCGAAGGGTGTGCGGTCGATTGGGGGGTAATTACAGGACCAACGTTATGGGAAGGCTTGCACGCATATCAAGGTAGAAAAAAGCTAAGCCCAATCATACAACAATATCTGACGATACTATTTCCACCCCGAGGTCTGCCCGCACCACAACCGAGCAAACCCACGCCGCCGCCATGTTTTGCGAAACGGAGGTTAGCGGAGTTGGCTACCACGGAATGGGAGGATGAACCCCAATCTTCCCAACCCAGCACGCGGAACCCATCGCAATACCAGAAAGTGATACTGCCGAACAGGAGGAACCTCAGCCCACTTCATCGAAAATAACAACTACGGTAGGCAGCATGGGACAATGATCGGAGCCCATCGCGATACCGAAAAGTGAGACCGCCAAACAGGAGGAACCTTAGCCCAATTCACCAGAGAGGACAACTACGGCCGGCAACACTGAGGAAGTTACAGACAGGATAGAGCCTCAACCTACCAAGAGCCCGCAGGCAGATGAGCTAGCCACAGTAGAACGGGATGAGCCAGCAGAGCCTAGTCCACCCACACAGGGAGACGTTGACGCTATGGAAAGCCCCACCGAGCAAGTATCAGACATGGAAACGCGCAACGACGCGCGTATGGACACTACGCCATCCTCGAACCAAGACATCGGAGCGGAACCAAACATCCGAGCTATTTTGGAGGAAGAATAAAGGGATGGGTTCAACGTGTCATGGCACTGTCCCATAGGCGTGCCAAGTATTGTCTGCCGAAATAGTAACCGACGGACAAAAGCACAGAAGCATTATAATATAGTAAAGCGTAAGAAACACATGTAACGGTTCACGTGGGAAGCGTGAACGGCTAAAGGCCCTATGTATATAAAGGGCAGAAATCCTCTATAAGAGGTAGCGTGTAATTTTGGTGCATAGAGCGTTTTTCTAATAGAATACTATCTTCTCTAATTTCTATGCATATTTGTGGTTTTATCTATTGTGTTCCTTGTTCTCTGTTGCGTACTGTTAATCGTAAGGGTGTAAGTGTAAGTGTGGATACTAGTGCACTTTCTAAGGAGTTCAGTTGTAGTCGTCTCCCTTATATGCTACTAGGATACGAGGGAGTATCCCATTATGTATTACGATACGACGGTGCCATTGCTTGCAACACGGTCACCTTAAGGTCTACGTCGAAGGACTGACCGTAGGCAGTGTTCCTAATCGGTAACACTTACCCCCTAGTTCTCAGCCAACATATGCAATCTTCGTACTATCTGGTGTGGTATAGAGCTCAAAATGAGACTCCCATCGGCCCAACCACATGCAGATTGCTTCTTCGGTTCTTTCCTTTTTTTCTCCTGTAAATGGCTTAACGACAAACGATGGTTCACCCTGTTGCTCATTAGGTGTATTAGTCTCACGTTGTAAACTAATGACACGTGCCTCGAGAGCACTTTGAGATTGCCGAAGTTCGGTCATTTGTTGAGCAATGAAACTAAGGTATTGGGTTATTTGCGAAAAATACATCTCAATGGACATTTGTCCAGGAGGATTTCCTTGAGTTCCTTCCGCTTGAGCGGATGACATTGGGTCGTTATTTTGAGCCATTAAATGATTATTTCTAGCAAAGAAATAGGATAAGGTCATACAAATAGTCATAACATCATGTCGTGATGTAAACATATCATAGACAAACATTAATCGATATCATGATCTCACGTCAATACCCCTCTAGACATATGAGATGAGGTTCAAGATCAGGTTACTATGGTAACACAAAGGTGCTTTAAAAACCATGAGGGTGACAAATTAATGTCTTTCCCTTATCTCTATATCGATTTTTTCATGGCGGCTCCCCGAGGCTCAACCATGTATGTTCGCGTCATGAGTAGTTTATACACGACGAAAATGTTAACAATAAACTATGTTTCTGTGCCCACATATGTGGTTTCGACTCTTTAAGTCCTATTACGAGGACCCCGAAGTGCACTTAGACCTCAAGTATAAACATGTGTTATAGTCATATGTAGGAACGATGTTGTATGGTCTTGGTCATATTTGAACTCGAGACCTCAAGAACAAATGCATTAAACACTTCAGCCAACCAAGTAGGTTGCTCTTCTTGAATGTTCAATGTTTTATGCGTATAAAAGATATGCAAGGCATTTGCCCATATATGTTTTTTTCAAAAGAAACATATATGTCAAGAGTCCTTATTTCCCCCTCGTTAACCACAAACTTTGTTATTACGTTACCTAACCTCAAGTCTCGTAATTATGATGACATATGCCAATGCAACCTAATGGTCAAGTCAAATGAGCCCTCTTTTCGTAGTAGGCCCACGTGGCCCATCACATGGTTACGTCATTATGAATGCCTTTCGTAAGAATGATCTCATGGTGGCATCGTATCCATGTAATGAGGGAGGGATGTTGAATATGTGTGTCATAGGAGCGACCTCACATGAAGTGGGTTAAGCCCTACGTACTTAACACCATTGTGGCTATGATTGTTTCATTACGTAACGAAATATCAAAGTGACCAACGGGGATGTCAACAAAAAATTGTTGAAAAAGGGATGGTGAAAACGTCATTCTCACAAAAATGTGAGGACGGCCACCAAGATCCTTTTCCTAACAAGGACAACATTTGATAGAAATCACGTAATATCAAATATACACATATGTTTACTTATCACATATATACCATCAAATACGTATACACGTGACCACATATGCGTACATTAAACAAATCGTTTACATCAAATAGCCAAAAATGATGTAATCGAGATACGTAATCGAGGCATATACCCTCTACGCACATAAAACATCCAAAAATAAGGGTTCATCCTGATACGCAACTGAGGTATTGACCTCTTACGCATACGAGACCAAACGCATATCATTTACAATGAAATCGAGGTATTGACCTCATACGTCCAAACCCTAACAGGAACCGCATAATGAACAATCAACCATCTAAATAGAATAATCTTCTTTGGAATTTGTATAGCCCATAGCCATTTCCAAAATATTGTCATGTGAGTAGGATCAACATTATAAATCAACCATGTTGTAGCTGTTGTTCGCCAATGGGGTACCCTACGTCTTATCATCTCCCTTCCCAATGTGAGTAGAATCTTAAGCACTTGTATTAGGATGAACTACAATTAATTGAAGCATGATGTTTGACCTTTTGTTATTTCATTGCATTTAATTTCTTAAGTGTATCAAGTCTATTGGGGAATTTCATTTGGTTCTTAGTTATCTTCTTTATAAGGGTTTTAGTGTTAGATTAATGATGTGTTCATCAGTGGTAATTAACACCATGCTAGTGGCTAAGGAACAGTTGACATCCACCCCTTCCCGCATCGTCAACAATAGGGTAGACACTAATCTGAACTCCCCAAATGAGGATCTCAGTGTGAGAGGAATAACTCCACCAAGTGAGAAGTGCGTTGAAAGAATCTTGCACACAATGCCCATCAAGTGAAAGATGGGGTTCCACACTATTCAGAGTGTGGATGCCTACATAAGATGTGTGTAGATGTAATACATTCCAACATTTCAACCTTCATCTCACATTTTAGCTTTTCCAATGTGGTCAATTGTAGATAGACCATTGAACAAAATGAGTGATGCAACAAATTGTTAGTTTTAGGGTGTACTCCAATGGTGAGTACACCAACTAGTACTCCAAATCTCATTACCCAAGATCGACCCTAGTAGACAAGGTTAGGAAAGGGACTTTGTTGATCCTCCAAATCGTATATAGCTTGTAAGCTTTTAAGGGGCAAGTGAATGTTGAATTGTCGAATGTGTTTCTCATCTTGTTTTGTTAACAAGTAATTGGCCTGAACTTCATGTGGCCTTTTTATAGGTGAGGGCATTGTTATAATCCTAAGGTATGCCCAGTTTAATGGAGACATGTGTGGTTGAGTTTGGAAACTTGTTCAACATCTACTTCAAATCAAGTGGGAAAGCATCACTTAAATTGAGTCAATGTGAGAAAGCAAAAATCTCCTATTGTATTTAATGATGTGACTCGTGAGTTTGAAAACTTGTTCAACATCTACTTCAAATCGAGTGGGAAAGCAACACTTAGATTGAGTCAATGTGGGAAAGCAAAACTCTCCTTACGGTACTTTTTCCTATTTGCTAGTTGTTTAGTTTTATAAGAGGGATTAGATGTTGAAAGAAGAACAATCTCTTATAATTAATTAACCTTGATTCTCTAGAAGACGAGTCCAACTATTATAATCATTTAACAACCAATTTGGAAGAGAGCGTGTAACTATTAAGGATTCCTTGGCCACCTTGCACTTTGATAGTAAATGCAAATATCCCATCCATTATGGGGAGCTTGTCCAATAAAGCTTGATCTTTTTTTTTTAATTAATTAAAGTTTTTTCTTTTTTCTTTAATTATGTAAAGTCTTTAAGGTTGCAATCGCAATATCTTGAAGTAATTAGGGTAAGAATGAAAATAGTTCCCTTAGGGGCTTCTTTTGTTCTTACCCAAGTTACATTAACATATGGGGTATCTCGATTCTCATGGTGTACTATTGTACTCCCATGCACTATACTTTGATTTAAATATTAAGAAATCATAATAGGTCATTTAAAATAATATCTAGAATAATCCACAATATATTTATTTATTTATTTATTGATGTGATTTTATAGCTCAATTCCTTACTTCTAATACAAGTCAATATATGCTTCTCCTAGGTAGATTTGATTTACAATGTCACAAAAAGCAATTGAAAACTTCCAAATAGGAAATCCACTATTACAATCTTTTCCCAAGTGTTAGCCCAATAGACAATATGTGAGAAATTACCTATGCAATGCCACAATTTAGCCCTACATTGCTACGCAAATTTGTAGTGTTATCTGCAAGTAAGCTTACGAATACAAGTTATAGAGATGTAGATACTATATATTAACAATGATCATTCGAATGTGGATAGTGGATGTGGGAATTCACAATAAAGAATTTCGTATAGTAATGTATTTGACAACGACCATGCAAATACTTTAACATCCGAAGGTTTATGTGCAAATGGACGGAAATGAATTTAAAGATATATGCAATACAAGGCCAATGATGGAGAAGTGACCACTCACTTGTTCTTCTTTGTCTCAATCATGAAATAAATAAATGTGAATGTGAGTATGCTAAGTGTGTTAGATTGACTAATGTCTAAGGTGGGACCCGCTTTAATAAAATGAAGATCAAGTGATATAAACTTTAGCATGATGCCAATATATAAATATGATTCTCATATCCAAAAATGTGAGCTCGTCAAAATTACCGAATTATGTGTTGCACCAATTATAAAATTGGTGTGTTTTTCAAAGAGTGGCTCCAAAAAGTAAGAGTGAACTTGACAATGGCATCGTCTATAACTAGAACAATGATTTCGTTGCTTCATGATGAATCTGGGGTATCCATAGGAAGAAGTTCTCTGAATCTATGATAACCAAACCAATCTAAATATGGTTGCAATATTTGCATTGTATCACATGCATGCCTTTGGGATGCTTCTTAAGAATCGAGACATCTCTATCGTCCTCACTTTAGAACTTTACAAAAAAATGAGTATGAACTATAGAGATTGAAACAAAATATGTCATTATAAATTATAATAAAACGTTCAAAAACATATAAAACGTATATTTTAGAATATGAAGAAAACATGACATAGGCAATAGTAGCATAACAACTTACCGTTAGGGTGAGCTAATTTCTAATAACAAAGAAAGAAAAAAAGAAAAGAAAAACGAAACTATCAAAAACATATCAAACGTATATTCGAGAATATGAAGAAAACATGACATAGGCAATAGTAGCATAACAACTTACCACTAGGGTGACCTAATTTCTAATAACAAAGAAAGAAAGAAAGAAAGAAAAAGGAACATGACACTAACATAAAATTTTGCCATGACATAGGTTGTAGTAGTATAACAACTTATCATAAGGGTGAGCTAATTTCTAATAACAAAGAAAGAAAGAAAAAGAAGAAAAAGGAACATGACACTAACATAAAATTTTGCCATGACACTAACAAGAGGATATGAGAAAGTTAGGAATTGAACCCAAGACACAAGTAATAGTAGCACAACAACTTACCACTAGGTTGTGCTTAATTCTAATAATAATAAAAGAAAGGGAAAAGTACCAAGATAGCACTAGAAGTTCGTTTATTTACCAAAATGCCCCTGGAAGTTCACAATTTACCAAACTACCCCTATGTCCAAAAAAATACACTTTATAAAGTAATTATACACTCAAATCTTTGGTAAATAGGGCTTGTAGATTTGAGTGTATAATTACTTTATAAAGTGTAATTTTTTAGACATAGGGGTAGTTTGGTAAATTTGGAACTTCTAGGGGCATTCTGGTAAATAGATGAACTTCCAAGGGTATCTTGATACTTTTCCCTAAAAGAAAAGAAAAAAAACAATTATAACACTAACATAAAATTTTGTTAGGACATGGTACTAATGAGAGAGAATGAGAGAGAGAGAGAGATGAGAAAATTGGGAATCGAACCCAAGGCATAGACAATAAAAGCATGACTCCTTACCACTAGGGTGAACTGAATTGTAATAACAACGAAAGAATATAAAAAATAGAATCTATTTTTCCCATTTCAAACGTATTCGTTTCCAAATGTTTGAATGCTTGCACGAACATGAATATTACGTTCTATGATTGGGATTATAATTTTTGTCTATTGTCATCACAAATCATCACTGAGCAAATGTATATTAATATTAAATCAGTCATGGGAAATAAATGATATTCATTTGGTGGTGAGGTGACATTCATGTTTACTAGGATGGTTGATGATATTTAATCATGACATAATAAGGGGTAGTATGGGCTAATTAAACCCACATTAATGTGCCAAATGTATTAGACACCAATCATTGATGTTCTTACAACTTACTTAGCCTTCCACCATATTGATGTGACATGGATCGGTCACAAGGGAACCATCGACATCAACGTACTCTTCTGTGCACTCTTCCTTCACCCCCCCCCCCTTGGTATTTCTTATCGGTTTTCATGTCATCGCAAGGTTTCCCACTAGTTATAAAAAAGTGATACTAAATTAGGAAACATTTCATGCGGGAGCTTGGTCATTGAGCGTGTCAGAAGCATCTCGTTGATGGAGAGCTCCAACATCTATGAGATAGTGACATGACCATGTTGTTCAATGTTGTCAATGAGAGAGAGAGAGAGAGAGAGAGAGAGAGAGAGAGAGAGAGAGAGAGTCCCATCTCTAGGGTCAATGCCTACATTTGCCTTTGACCGATTGTGTTACATTGTATGATTCAAGCCCACCCCAAGAAAAAGGGGTTATGATTCATGGGAATCCAAGTCCCATAGGTTGTGAATCCTCTTTTAAAACAAAAAAGTTAAGTAGGGGGGTGTCATAGATGTTGAAGAATTTGATTATATACAATAGCAATGACACAAACTAATGAATACATTAGAATCATGATTGATCAAACCGCATTCGACCAAATTTGATCATATCACCACATTGCAACATTTGGTACTTTTGTGGTTAAAGATCCTACGACTTGTCAATTTACACTCATTTGATCATAATTTCCTTTGCTTGGAGGTGTTGCCATCTTCCCATCTTGGATGTTAAGATGATGGTAAAGACATTTTAAGACCCGATCAAATCAGATGGCTCAACTTGACTTGGAATTGTACCAATACATCACTCTTTAATTCTCAATTATCAAAGGGACACTTACAAGAAATGATATGATACATCCCATTACAATTATCATCCTCCTAACACAGTTCCATTGCAATCAAATAATGTTGCACACATGTCTTACAAATTTCCATCCATCTTATAACAAATTTCAGAAAATCTCTATGTTTTGAGAAATATCAAATTTGACAGCCCTTAACAAATAAAATAAAATACAATATCAAATTTGTTGAATATTCATATTATAAAAATCGTAGCTACTTTTTCATAATGTGTGAATTTCATGATGTGATGTTTTACTACTAACAATGTTGGAGAACTATATTGCTCCTATGCAAATATTTTGTAATTTAGATTTAATATACAAATAACTATAAATCAAAACCTCATTTAGAAGCCTTAAAAGCACAACTCTCGCAAAAATATTTGATCCACTTGTTCTGCAAGTAGTAGTAGCTAAAATGAAAATTTTACATAAAAGAATATTCAAAATTATTGTATGGAAACAATTGGGCATGTACAAAAATACTTAGGATTCAAATATAAAAAATCGACGATAGGTTACAGTCGTGCATTTGTAGCCAAAACTTTATTTTTCATTTGGAAACCAAGATTTGGTGTGAGGCATAGGATGTTGATGTTATGCATTACCTAGCAAGTTTTTGCCTCGTTTGATTGCAGACAGTAACTTAGAATCTTTCTAAGCAAAAAGTATGATAGATTAGTTCTAACATTGAATTGATTGTGATGCATTTTCCTCTCAATGTATTGCAATTTTATGTTAGACATAGACTTGGCATGTATTTGGAAGTAAAATAGGCCAATCGATGCATCACACCAAATTTTACTTCCTTGAATGGGATGGTCGGAGGACAATGCATGCAATTTGATTGTACACGTGACCATAAATTTCCTTTAGTTGGAAGTGTTGTCTTGCTATCTTTGCTTGGCTTGGCTTGGCTTGTGAAGAGGCTCACAATGCTTGAATCACAAATCAAGCATGATAAACATCACACGCTTCAATGCGTAGATTTCCCAACCATGGGTCAATGTTCCCTCGTGTGAACTTCTAGATGATTACAAGTTATTATTAGACTAGTGAAATATAAGCTTCTTAACATGAACTAGTCTTTTATGATTGTTCACTTTGGAATACTATATGTACTTATCTCAAATGTATGACTTTTATGCCATACTATGCTGCTTTATTTATTTCATACTTGTATCATGCCTCAATCAATTCGGTTACATATGAACACCCATGAGTCTTTGCCTTTTAAAAGTGTAATAAAAGAGAAGTTGCCCAAAAGGTTGTGCTATTGTGCATAGACCTATTTACCAGTATACATTGCATGTGCAAAACTTTTGAATTTTCCTCGTTTTGCACTTGTATTTAGATCTAGGTTGCCAAGAAACATGGGAATTGGGCATCCTTGAGGATGACTTCTTGCATCAAATCTAGGTCAACCAACATGGGGGTGTGGCATCATGGGGGATGAATTGTATTATACTTTTACAATGGCGATTAGAAGCAATACCTTTATACAATGTTTCAATGACCTTACAAATATTAAGATTTCGCATACAATAGGAATGTCTTAAAAGAAATCATATTCCAAAATTCAAAAGGCCACAAGTATGAGAAGTGGTTGAAGATGAGATTCATTGCATGCCACCACCCACAAATATTGAAAATGTCTTCTCGACCAACGTCGTGTCTAATTGTCTTCACGACCAAGATTAGCTTTGCAATAGCGAAAGTGCAAGGAAGTCTTATCCATAGTGTGCAAGACATGTGCAACATGTAAGCAGAACTATCATATAGACATCAATCATGTCCCTTTACTATGTTTGATTGGCGAGGTCTTGAAGATTATTGTGTATTAATTCTACTTTCTTCCATTACAAAACATAACAAGAGCATATAATAATAAAATGACATGTGAAGTGATTGCTTAAATGAAGTGCACGTTCATGATTTTTTATTTCTTTCTTTAAATGCTAGCATAATTTGCTCGATAAATTATGAATACGAGGTATGTTAGGAAGGAGAGTATTTTTGAGCCAAGGAGTGACAATTTTTTATTATGTATGCAAGCTTCATAGGGCAACATTGTTTCATAAGAGAGTTTTTTCTCTCCATACCATCATCCAATAAGCAAGATTGGCTTAGGGGTATGTAGCATGGTGCCCATCCATTGGCCATGCTCATACGACAATGTTCGGAGTCATACATAAGCATCTCGCCAAGTTGAAAAGGCGAATGGTAGCATTTTATAGCAAAGACAATTTGTGGATGTCTTATCATAAGATACAAACCTACACATAATTTATTTTGCAGATCATCTAAAAGTCGGCATTAAGTGAGGCTCCATGTCCCTCGAAAGGCATGGGTAAATTAGATAGTAGACAACAATGGTGAAGCTCCATTATACGTGAAGATAACTAGGGTTTAATTAGATATAACATCATAGTGGATCCCTTGTTCATAATCTCATTCATATGGATCTACCAATAAATTTCTCCTTGAAGATACTGATTGGAGAGCAAAATGGGCGCTCAAGTAAGTGTGCACATTGTGGTTACGTGTCAATGGGCTCGAAGAAAGATTTAAGTGGTCAGGAATGAGTCAATACTAAATAAATAAAGGCTTGCCAAGGCTTACAAGTCAATGGAGGGGGTGCCCAATTCCTTTTATTCAAAGCAAATAAGAATTAAGAAATGGAGAGAAACCGTGTGAATGAGAGGGGTAATGGAGAAGAGACAGCTCACCTGTCTGTCTGATTGATGATGAGGCCAAGCAGTTACTAGTAATTAATCCCCCATAGAAACTCTGTACATCAGAAAGACAAGGAGATGTGTGTGAGAGAGAGAGAGAGAAAGAGAAATTATGGTTTTATACTTGTTTTCGAACTCACAGAAGAAAAGGGAAAAAAGAAAAAAGAAAAAAGAAAAAAGAAAAAACTGCTCAGTTCTGAACTGGGATGAATATATACATATGACAAAAACCGTGAAGATTCGTGCATCAATAAGTCAACATTCCTCTTTTTCTCCCTTTCCTGCCCCTATTTTTAACAAGCTTCTTCCTCTGGAGATCTGAGCCTATCTGCCCCACCCCTCTCTCTTTCAAGAAGAAAACAGGCTACATATGCATATGTTGATCATGCAACGAATCCAATGTCACCGGTGTGGTGCCATGTGGCCTCTTTCTCAGGAAAGATGGTAAGAGAGGAAATATATACAAATACTAAGAGAAATATACACACCCATATAGACAAATCCTGATATGGACAAAGCATACGAAGGAAAAAAAGACCAGTATAAATATATATATATATATATGCATGTATGTATGTATGTATGTATATTTATATATATATGTGTGTATATATGTATATATATATATATAGAGAGAGAGAGAGATGTATGTATATACAAATGTGCTATTGGCTAGGTACCTTGGTCAGGAAGGTCATCACTTCTCTCTCTCTCTCTCTCAAAGATCAGGAATAGTAGAGAGGGTCTGCAGAGATCAAAGCAGGTGGCAAGGCAATAGTTTATACAGTACATACATATTATGTATATAGACCATGAAATTAGCTCTAACAATTGCTGCTGCCAATTGACCACAAATAGATAAACATAGCATTGCAAAATCAATCAGGTGCATCATCCAAAGGCAAAACAGATATATATCAAGAGTCTATACAAAGATTAGATCATGCAGGGGTATAATGCTTGGGGAGGCTCGGCATTCGAGGTGGCCGATTCGGTAACCGACGATGAGAGCCGGGGGCGCCCAGACCCTGATGTTGATCGAGCCTCCTTACAACGCCTTGAAGATCAAGCCACCCAACGGAGTTGGCTTCTTGGCCCCTCTGAGCAGGCAAAGAAAAGGAAGGAATATGTCGATTTCGGGTGCATGGTTTGTAGCAAGAAGGTACTCAAGTATATCGGCTTGGCTCTCCTCGTTGCCACTATCATCATTGTCATTGTTGTCCTCGTTGTGAAGCTCGTCCCACACCATCACCCCCCACCTCCCCCTGAAGACAACTATACCCAGGCCCTCCATAAGGTTCTACGCTTCTTCGATGCTCAAAAATGTGAGTCTGATCAATTAGCCCTCTACCTAATAAGAAAGGCATAACATAAATACTGCCTTCTAATAAGCATGGCCATCCACCTCATAAGAAGGGGTTTTAAATAATGGCTGCCTCTAAGAATGCTGCTGCGAGAGTAAGATCAGACATCCTAATAGTCCTAATAAAAATTTCAAAGCAGTTCTTTTTCTTAAAAATAAATAGATGTTTTTGGAAAAATATATTTTACCCTTTCGAAGAGACAGGTTCGTTCTTCCAGTGTATTATCTATGTTGCACTTAATGTCTTATCGTTTCTTTTATTTTTATGCAATGCCAATATTTTCAAGTTTCACACACCCACATGCTCTCATTTATTTATATCATTCACATCAGGGAGAGTGTGGCTTGCCTAAATTCCAACAATGAGCCAATTCTTATGTTTGTTAACTAACCATCGTTGACATATTTAGGGATATCTTGTGCACAACTTAACTGCCCAATATTTCCACCAATGATCCAATTTTTATGCTTGTTGCCCATTCTTAATATATTTTGGGATTGCTTGTGCAGCGGGTGTGCTGCCCAAGAGCAACAATGTGTCATGGCGTGGCAATTCCGCAGTGCGTGATGGGCAGCCGAATGCAGATCTGTCGGGTGGCTACTACGATGCCGGAGACAACATCAAGTTTGGGTTCCCTGGTGCCTTCGCCATGACAGTTCTCAGTTGGAGTGTCATTGAGTACGGCCCCAAGTACAAAGCCATGGGAGAGCTCAGCCACATCCAGGATATCATCAAATGGGGCACTGACTACATCCTCAAGACCTTCAATAAGACTGCTGACAGCATCAACCAAGTTTATGCACAGGTCAATATGGTTTTCAGTCTAATAATAATTTAGCGTACCAGTAAGAAACCTTCACCAAAAGAATATTTGTATCTAAAATGCCCTATGGACAATATGGAAAGCTTTGACTTTCTCAAAGAAAACCTGAAAGTTGTGTTGTGGAAGCCACATATTCCTCCCGAGTCCACAGCCCAAATATGAAGAGCTTTCATATGCATTTCAATCTCATGACAGTCATATCAGAGTATTAGAACTATTCATCTGCATTACAGATACACAAATCATCCTTCCTTGGCTCTTCACTAGCCAACCCACCTGAGTCAGCCCTTCCATATAAACAATAAAAGCTGGTTCTTGCCCATTGCTGGAATAATCAATTAATCAGCAGATTTATCTCCCAATTTAAGAAGCATGAAAAAGGCTGTGCAAAACATGCTTTGCAAATTACATGTGAAATTCATCTGAATTAAAATTCATCTCATTCAGGTCGGTATCGGCTACACCGGCGGCGAGGGTGCAGGTGTAAACAATGACCATAGCTGCTGGGAGAGGCCAGAGGACATGGATTATGAGCGACCAGCATTATCATGCAGTGCATGCTCAGACCTGGCAGCAGAGATGGCAGCAGCACTGGCAGCAGCATCCATCGTATTTAAGGACAATCGACAATACCACCAAGAGTTGGTTCACGCAGCTGAAGTAGTCTACCGATTTGCACGAGGGCCACGCGCCCGCTACACTGAAGGTGTGACAGATGCAAAGTACTTTTACAACTCCTCCAGCTACTGGGACGAGTATGTGTGGAGCAGTGCCTGGATGTACTATGCCACTGGCAATACCTCCTACATAAGCTTAGCCACAAGCTTGACATTGGCCCAACATGCCAATTCCATCGATAACAGCCTGCACAATCGTGTCTTCAATTGGGACAATAAGATTCCTGGTGCACAGGTAGGGCATTAACAATTTGATCACTCACCAATAATACTTTACTATATGCAATTATGTGCTGTACCTATAAATGCTTCTGTTCGCAGTTAATTTTAACTCGATTTCGGGTCATGATGAATCCGGGGTATCCATATGAAGACGTCCTCCGAATCTACAATAACCAGACCAACCTCAATATGTGTGCGTACTTGCCTCAATTCCAATCCTTCAATGTAACTAAAGGTAATTACATCTGCATTATATTTGACTAAAGTGACATCAATTCAATATATATCATGTATTATTGTTGATGTTCCAGGAGGGTTGGTGTGGTTTGTTTATGGACAACCACAACCACTGCAGTATAACGCCGCATCAGCATTTTTGGCAGCGCTCTACGCTGATTACCAAACTGAAATAGGTGCTCCAGGGTGGACTTGTGGACCCACTTTTTTAAAATCAACGGAACTACGCAACTTTGCAAGATCACAGGTAACATCCATTACAAAACATTACCTGGAAAACAAGACATGATGTCATGTATACTCGCCCAGATGTTGCTTACAACATTCAATCTTTAAAATATATGCGTGTGTAGCCATGTGCATGCTTTTCATAATCAATCTCAAAATTATAATATTACGAATATATATGAGCACAACACAAAAACTTGTCTATTTCTTATTTAGATAGCTTTATTCAGACTTAACAGATAACTGATGAATCTAGGATTTCGCAAAATAACACTGACTATCTCTCAGAGAGATCGTGCTAGTACCATCATTCATGACCCAAAAATGTGAGAAAATATCCTAGCTTGACTATACTTAAAAAATCTCTTGTATTTATTTCACAGATCGATTATATATTGGGCAAAAATCCCAACAGCATGAGCTATGTGGTGGGCTTTGGCGACCGCTACCCCTTGCGTGTGCACCATCGAGCATCATCAATTCCAAGCAACGTCAATTCCAAAGGATGCACACCAGGATTCAAGTACCTCCAAACCAGCTCACCCAACCCACACGTGCTGGTGGGTGCCATGGTGGGCGGCCCTGATGCCCAAGACCGTTTCTCTGATATCCGATCCAACTATAATTTCACTGAGCCCACCATCACTGGGGCTGCCCTCCTTGCTGCTGCACTTGTTTCCCTCTCTGGCGGTGACACTGGCACTATCGACACGAACACCCTCTTCTCTGCCCTACCTCCTCTCTCTCCACCTTCACCCCCTCCACCCGCACCTTGGACGCCTTAACCCCAATCATCATTATTGCTTTCCTTTCTTCAGTTTTCCTTATTCCTTTCTAATCATCAGCTACTCCAAAACAATAATGCTACTACAATTTCATTTCATTCTAGTTGAAATTCCCATTCATTGTTACTTATATGAAAGTTGGATCATGATGTTTACGAAGCATACTAAACATATACAGAATTCTATTATTTATTACATGGCTAAGAGAACTCTATCTTGTGTTCTAAGCGGAGAATATCCAATGCCTCTTGCTCCCTTATTTACTGAAATATTTACATTACTATAGATGATAATATACAAAGTGCCACATACAGGCTGCAACAAATATGGCTGATCATAGGGCAGCACATAAGGACTATAATGGCATAAAAAGTTTTATGCACAGCAAGAAATCACTCCGGAGGGCTATAATGGCATAGTGCAACATTCACCTGCAAAGAGCAGGTTCCAAACGTCCCCAAACTCGAAGAAATCAGTAGCAATGTTGTTGCACATCACAAGATGAACCAGAAGAAGACTCCCATAAGCTATGAGTATGGATCAACTCTGTTCAAATACGATTGAAGACTGTTGCAGTGAAGAAACAGTCTCCTAGAATACTTTGACAGCAGCAACATTCCGAAATGCATCATGAACCGATAGAAACAATCATAGAAACATATTGTGTTTGTGTATAGCATAATTCTTCTTGGCCCATTGAATGCATCATGTCTAATGACCCTAAAAACTAAATTGCTGATATATGAAAGAAAACATGGTCAAAATTGTCCACCTCGTACAGAAAGGACCATATTTTGTCGTAAGCCAACAAACACTCCCAAAGCATGCCTCGCAACTCGTAAACCAGCCTTTAAAACAAAAGAGCTATGCCCTTCCATACCAAATGAGCATGTATGCAAGTCTGAAATAGTGTAATATATTCAGGCAACCCTGAGCAGCATGACTAATTTCCACCCAGAAGTTCAGCATGCGCTAACATACACATGAAAACACTATCTTGTGAGAGATCTTCACACTTCAAATGTGCACTGATATTTGCGCGTAGAAATACATGGGATAAATTTTCAGCCTCTCATGCTGGAGAACTCAGTTAGGAATTCAATATTGCGAATGCCAAAAATATGGCTCCGAATCCTAGTGGTATATGGAAAGAAAGGTACTGGTTAGATGAGATAGCATCAACAGAACACCATTCACCAGGATCATCCCAAAACTAAAGACTGTACCACATGAGATTGGGCATTTTGACAAGTAGGATCAACGAGTGCCATTTTCTTTTCTCCGCAACTCTCCCTGGTTCCTAAGACTGAGGCAGAAAGGCACATACAAAACCAAACCGATGGAGTCTAAATTGTGGTCCATTCAGCTGAAAGAAGCCAGCTCGCCCACCATAACCCCTCGAATTGAACCCAAAAAAATGCACTACATGCTCATACGCAAGAACAAACCAGTTCTTTTTCTTTTCTCTACCAGAAAAAAAAGCCTTCGAGTTCATTAACCTAGGCAAAACAAGCTTGTAAAGATACCACCGACCTCTCTCCACGTTCCACCATTGAAGGAAGCTTCTTGAGCAGGGAGCATCTGAGCAGATGAATATTGTTGCCCATTTGAATAAACTACAAAAACAAAACTGCAGAGAGAAGCGAAGGAAGCGTGAATGCTTTAATCAATGAATGATCTGCTCACGAATTGAGAAGAAGAGGATTGGACTCAAATCCAATCCATATCTTGTATGTGTTTTGATCGCTTCACAATCAAATCAAAAAGGTCTGTTTCTGATCAAACTCCCACAAATTACCAGGTTACTGCAACATTGTTAAACCATCTCCTTTCCTAGTGTCTTGTTTTATGTACATGGAAGGTGTTAAATATGTAGAAAGTTTAGAGTTTAGGGTTTTAGGGCTAGAGGAGTTCACTCAAAAATAGAGAGGAGTGTGCCAAGATAGGGTAATGTGGTAGAATCGGCAAGGGCTCCGCTCAAGCCTAAACCGAACTGCCAAACTTGGCGGTTTGGTTTGGTTTGGTTTAGGCTTGAGTTTCCTTAACCGGTTTGAGCTCAGTTTGTGATTGCTCAAAATTGTTAAGCCTAAACCGGTTACCAAGCCAGAATCGCGTGGCTAAACAGTTTAGAAACCGATTCGGTTTAGGTTTGGAAACCGCCAAACCGGTTTGTGCTTAACCAGTTGGTCTCCCAAACCAATTAAAGTCTAAGACGAACTGTTTTCAATTCCTACTACTAGATAGAACTGTTGAGTGTTTATGATTACATTAGTGGTGTACATATCGAATTGTAAAGACACACCTAACTAGTGGAAGGACCCTTTCTTCAGAAAAATATATATGTAGAAGGTGTATATATTATATTAAAGATCCATCGCGATATTCATCTTATTTAGATTGTATACCTTTGACTGATCGTGAAGCCCAAGAACAAGTTCTGAAAGCAAATGGAGGTGGCAACTAATCGTTGCAAGTTGCAAATCCAACGCGATCATCACACTCATCATAACGTTGAAGTTGGAGATATGGAGGGGTCAAGCACATGAAGAAAAAATAGAAAATATGAAAAAAATGGTTTGGAGTATGGGTTGTTGCACAATTACTTCATTATGCATCAATAGATTACTTTTTGAATGAGGCCTTTTTACAATGCCAATATATCATGACATGGGAAATATGTGGAGGCTCACACTTCACACTTTATGACCACATATGTTGCAACTTGCAGCTAACCACAAAACCATATTCTTTGCTAAAAGAAGAAATCGCACACATCAATACATGTTAGAGCCCAATCTCATTGTATACCATCCGAACCATTGCCTCCATGCAACTTAGCTCACACTCACTATGATGTGAGATGGGCGTTGGGGTACATGTGATGAGAGTAGCATATTAACGTTTTGCCATAAACAAACTAGGAGACTAAGTATACAATTTCCGTATAATGCTTTGCCTTCAATCACATTCGACAATGCTTTCCAAACATCTCTTGCAAACCGAATCCTTCCACAAATTTCTCTCCCAATCAAAATGTTCACTCTAGATTGGGACATTCATTAGTGAAGTTGTTGAACATCGAGAGCATTTACTCACTTTCACATGCATTACATGAAATGTTATATTTTTTATCTTGAAGGTCATATTTGACCTTCAACGATGATAATAATCTCTCTCTCTCTCCATAAATCTATGTTTGAATTAAAACAAGATGACAATACAAAACCTTGATATATCCACTACTTCAATAAATTGATTTGGCAAGGTAAATCCTCTTAGGTGTTGTAAAACTAGACAACACAAATTGAACTCTTTTAGGGACAAGGTGCCTGTTGAGATATCAAGCTCAACTAGATTTAGTTAGTTAGTCAACACACGTAACTTAGTAGTTACCTAGATAGAGTCTAGTTAGTGTGTTGACCTTAAAGCCTTAAATAGGATTTTGTACTTTGAATGGGATACATTGTAGATCCTCCACTCCCATGTTCATTTAATATAGGACTTACACCTTTGTACCTATATTCCACTCACACATGTGTACCTTTGCACATGAGATGTATATATACCTCATTGTTGGTATTTTTGTATTTGATGATGCTTTTTAATATACACTCTCGTTAATCCTCCCCCATTTATATTATTGTTCATAAGTGTAACTTTCTCTCTCTCTCTCTCTCTCTGTTCCTCTCACACACATATCTCATAATCTTCTAGTTATCAACCACTCACATAATTAGACGTTAATTAACCCTTGCTTAATTACCTAATTATTAACATGGTATCAGACTGTGTGGTTTAGTACATCCACTAAGCCCACCCGACTTCATGATTGTGTGTTCGAGACACCGACGACAAATCTGGTTATCTACTATCGTAGTGCTGCTGTTACGGGCATGACCATATAATATCCCGTGGTAAGAATTTACCGTAGTATTCTATACACGTGGATAAGTGTGAGGGTTAAACGAGAGTGTAAAGAAGGGGAGGATTACTTTTAATCCTCGGGATTGAGACAACCCATTAGGTCAAGTGTGAACTTGCCTGGGGGCCTTGGGTATCGCTATAAATAAGAGGCCTAGCTACCCTCATTTGATCATCTTTTGACTACATCAAGACTTTGCTCGTGTGGTGGGTCAACTCTTGTAGCGAGCGCGCCAGCACCAGGTACGACTCGACGCCACGGCGGTGGTATGGGACGCCGATCGAGGCTCGAGTCCGTCTCGATCCCTTCGCTCGGGGGTGGTCGGGTGGATCGACACCCTTCTTTCTCTTTCTCCTTTCTATCTATTATTACTTTATCCTTATCTTAAGCTTACTTTAGTACTTAGATCTATAATATTTGGTATCAGATTTATGTACTAATGTTTCTTTGTTTTTCATTTGTCTTTTGATTGATGCTGATCGATCGATGTGCGGTCGGCCTTGATCCAGACAACGATCAACAAAGAACTTCGGTAACTCTTTCCAGAATTTTTTTTCTATTCTCTCTTCTCCCATCTAATCATGTGTTTAGTTTATAATATGTCATTTTTTTTCATTAAGTCAATGATGTTGTAGTGGTCTTTAATTGATTATCTAAAACGTTTACATATGTGCACAAGGTCAATACCTCGTTTGACATATTAATAATATGTAATGAGTGTCGTATGCGTACGAGGTTAATACCTCAATTACGTATTACGTTCACGAACATATGTTACGTTTGCGTATGAGTTGTTGATTTGTAGTAAACGATATGCGGTTGGTCTCGTATGCGTAAGAGGTCAATACCTCAATTGCGTATTACGATGATCTCTTATTTGTGGATGTTTCGTGTGCGTAGAGGTATATACCTCGATTACGTATCTCGATCACATCATTTGTGGCTATTTAATATAACGATATGTTTAATATAGGCATATGTGGTCACATATATACGTATTTGATCGTATATATGTGATAAGTAAACATATGTGTATATTCGTTATTACGTGATTATATCGAAAGTTGTCCTTGTCGGGAAAAGGATGTTGGTGGCCGTCCTCACATTTTTGTGAGAATGGCGTTGTCACCATCCCTTTTTCAACATTTTTTTATTGTTGATAACCCCGTTGACGACCTCGATTTCGTTACGTAAAGAAACGCCAATAGCCAAAATGATGTTGAGTACGTAGGGCTTGACCCACTTCAAGTGAGGTCGCTCCAATGACGCACGTATCCAACATCCCTCCCTCGTTACATGGATACGATGCCACCATGAGCTCGTTCTTACGAGAGGCATTCGTAATGACGTGACCATGTGATGGCCCACGTGAACCTACTACAAAACGAGGGCTCATTTGGCTTGACCATTAGGTTGCACTTTGGCGTATGCCATCGTAATTACGAGACTTGAGGTTAGGTAACGTACCAACATAGTTTTGGTAAATGAGGGAGAAATAAGGACCCTTGACATATATGTTCTTTTAAAAAAAAAACCATATATGATCAATTGCCTCGCATATCTCTTATACGCATCAAACATTAAGCATTCGAGAAGAGCAACTTACTTGGTTGCCTCAAGTGTTTAATGTATTTGTTCTCGAGGTCTCGAGTTCAAATATGACCAAGACCATACAACATCCTTGATACATATGACTATAACACATGTTTAGACTTAAGGTCTAAGTGCACCTCGGGGTCCTCGTAATAGGACTTAAAGAGCCGAAACCACATATGTGGGCACCGAAACATAGTTTATTATTAACATTTTTTTTGTGTATAAACAATTCATGACGCGAACATACATGGTTGAGCCTCGGGGAGCCACCATGAAAAAATCGATATAGAGATCAGGGAAAGACATTTATTTGTCACCCCCATGGTTTTTAAAACACCTTTGTGTTACCATAGTAACCTGATCTTGAACCTCATCTCATACGTCTAGAGGGGTATTGACGTGAGATAATGATATCGATTAATGCTCGCCCATGATATGTTTACATCACGACATGATGTTATGACTATATTTCTGACCTTGTCCTATTTCTTTTCCAGAAATAATCTTTAATGGCTCAAATTAACGACCCCATGTCATCCGCTCAAGCGGAAGGAACTCAAGGGAATCCTCCTGGACAAATGTCCACTGAGATGTATTTGGCACAAATAACCCAATACCTCAGTTTCACCGCTCAACAAATGACCGAACTTCGGCAATCTCAGAGTGCTCTTGAGGCACGTGTCATTAGTCTACAACGTGAGACTAATAGACCTGATGAGCGACAAGGTGAAATATCATTTGTCATTAAGCCATTTACGGGAGACAAAAAGGAAAGAACCGAAGAAGCAATCTGCACATGGCTGGGACGATGGGAGTCTCATTTTGAGCTCTATCCCACGCCAGATAGTACGAAGATTGCATATGTCGGCCGAGAACTCGGGGGTAAGGCCGCCGCCTGGTGGCGTGGGCTCCATACTATGGGGAAATTGCCCGATACCTGGACAAATTTTGTCACGGTTTTTAAGGGCCAATTTCTGCAACCTCCCTCTCAAACCGAGGCAGCACAAGCTTTAATGAACCTCTCTAGCAGGAAATTTTCCTCGCTAGAAGACTATGTTCACCATGCTAGAACCCAAATCCAAAAATCGGGTCTAGAAGGGGACAATTGGTTGATAGCTTGTTTTATCAATGGCATCCCCAATTCGGACTATCACTGGATAGTGCACGATAAGGATCCAAAATCCTTCGAAGAGGCCGTTGAAATAGTTCTTCGCTATCAACGCACTTCGAAGAAGGACCATAACAAACCCAACGAAGCGCCCGGGACTAAGCAGTCGCAATTTGTTGGGAAACGCAAGACACCCAACGAATTCTTGGATCGCGATTGTAAGCGACAACATCCTTTTTGTGTATTCTGCAAAAAGAAGGGTCATACAAAAGATCAATGTCGAAAGCTCCAACGGAAAGAGCACGACAACAAAGCTAAAGCTGTAGACCATAAAGGTCAGATTCCTAATGTCCTTCAGGTCTATACACATCATTTAAGTAATTGTCAATGTTCTTTCCCTCACTATGTATTGGGTCCCAATGATTTACTACGTGCAAACGGGTATATCAATGGATCTCCCGTACAATTTTTATTTGATTCGGGAAGCTCACACAATTTTGTGAATGATCGTTTGGTTCAGATATGGGGAATCCAACCCACCGTAAGTGATCACACCTACACGGTGCACTTGGCTGATGGAAGAGTACAATACATCAACGGGGCGATTCATTCGTTAGGAATTTCTATTGATACTTATATAGAGGAAGTAGACTTCCATGTAATGAATCTGTGTACCACTGATGTAATACTGGGTTATCCCTGGTTTTATAATAAAAACTCTTCTTTATTTATTGATTGGGTTCACCATTCCATTTCTTTTGTACTGAACGATTGTACGCAATTTATTCAATGTGTAAAAAAACAATCCCTCTCGATTGTTTCCTCGTGTCCATCAATATCCGAGTTGTCTTGTTCTACGTTATTTTATTGTGTACTTGATCCGGACATTCACGTTTACAATATCAATAATGTCCCGGTTCAATTATCATATTTTGAACAACAACAACTTGATGAAATCTTAAATGATTTTCATGATGTTTTTCCAAGTGAACTACCTGATGGGTTACCTCCTAAACGTAATATAGACCATCGTATAGATATTGTACTTGGTGTTGCACCAATAAGTATACCTCCGTATCGCTTAAGTCGATCCGAAGAAGATGAGGTATCTAAGCAACTCAAGGACTATTTACGAATGGGTTATATACGTTATAGTAAATCTCCATGGGGTGCACCAGTTCTCTTGGTTAAAAAGAAAGAGGGCACATGGCGTATGTGTATTAATTACCGACGCTTGAATAAAGTGACGATCAAGAATTCATACCCATTGCCCCGGGCTGACGATCTAATTGACCGTCTCCAAGGAGCTCGGTATTTTACGAAACTTGATCTCCGTACTGGCTACCATCAAATACGAATAAGTGAGGACGATGTTCCTAAAACGGCATTTTGTACGCGCTATGGCCATTACGAGTTTTTGGTTATGCCTTTTGGTTTGACCAATGCTCCGGCTACTTTTCAACAAGAAATGAATGACATTTTCCGAGAACAACTTGGAAGATTTGTCGTTATTTTCTTGGATGATATTTTAGTTTATAGCCGTACATTACAAGAACATGCTAGACATGTCCGCTTTGTTTTACAAACATTGCGTGACAAACAGTTTTATGCAAAGATCTCAAAATGTGAGTTCTTCAAGAAATCAATTACTTATCTAGGACATCTCATAACCGAACGAGGAGTTGAAATTGATCCTTCTCGCACTGAGAAAATCAAGCTTTGGCCCACTCTTCGGAATATTCGAGAAGTTTGATCATTCCTTGGTTTTGTCGGGTTTTTGCGAAAGTCTCTTCGTAATTACTCCCAATTGACGACACCGTTTACTGATCTTTTAAAAGGTCAAACACGTAAGTCTACAAAACCTATTGTGTGGAATGGTACACTAGACCTCGCCTTTAAGGAACTCAAGGACCTAGTTTGCAAGGCTCCTTCACTTCTTTTACCTGATCCTTCAAAACCTTTTGAGGTTGAAACCGATGCGAGCGATTATGCTATAGGTGCTGTCTTATATCAAGATGGTAAACCAATAGCGTTCGAGAGTAAGAAACTTGATTCTGCTCAATGTCGGTATACCGATCAAGAAAAGGAATTATTTGCAGTTATACATGCGCTCAAAACATGGTGCCATTATCTTTATGGAAATCGCTTTGTGGTAACTACGGACCACGAGTCCTTGAAATATTTTTGTGACCAACAAGACCTGAAAGGTCGTAAGGCACGATGGGCTGATCTCATCCAGGACTTTGATTTTTCCATACGATATCGTAAAGGTTCCATGAACATTGTCGCTGATGCACTAAGTCGCATCCGTGAAGTTAACACGCTTAGCTTCACTGAAATATCATCAGATCTTTATGATCACCTTCGAGGAAAGTATCCTGATGACAGTTATTTCGCAAAATACTGGGCAAGAGTTGAGTCTGGAACAGACACCACCACATCCTTGAAGGAATACTTCCACATTGCTAACGGTTTGCTCTACCGTAATGGGAAGGTTTGTGTTCTAGATTTACCCGAGGTCAAAAAGAGGATTCTTTTTGAATGCCATGATGCACCCTCAGCAGGGCACCCTGGAATACATCGTACACTCGTTCTCATCTCCACTCAATTTTATTGGCCTAAGATGCGTCCTGACATACATAGCTATGTGACTAAATGTCACCAGTGTCAGGTTAACAAAGCCGAGCGACTTAAAGCCGCAGGACTTTTACATCCCTTGGACATTCCCAGTAATAAGTGGGAAAGTATATCCATGGATTTTATTGTTAGCCTTCCTCGCACCCAAAAAGGTCATGATGCCATCTGGGTTGTCGTTGATCGACTAACTAAAATGGCCAGATTTATTGCTACTAAAACCACGGTAACAACTCCTGAACTGGCTTACCAATTCGTTGACGAATTGTTTCGTTTTTATGGGTTACCGATGGATATCGTGAGTGATCGAGATCCAAAGTTTACTAGTGACTTCTGGACGCAAGTCTTTAAGAAGTTAGAAACTACGTTGAGCATGAGCTCCACGGATCATCCTCAATCCGATGGACAGACAGAACGAGTAAATCAAATTATTGAGGACATGCTTCGAGCATACGTTGGTGCAAAACCAACAAAATGGGAACGTTATCTCCCAATTTTGGAGTTTGCTTATAACAGCTCCAAGCATACGTCGACGGGATATAGTCCTTTTATGTTGATGTATGGTTTTCAGCCACGAGCCCCGATTGATGTTAATATACATCATGATGAGTTGCGAAGTACGCAAAACTTTCTTCGGGATATGCAAGATATGTTGCATATTGCACGAGATAATATAAAAACAGCTCAAGATAGAGCGCGTTTTTATGCCGATCATCATAGGCAACCTCGTGTATTCAACCCTGGACAGAAGGTATTTTTACGTGTACCTCACAATTCTAAGACATTGTCTACGGGTAAGTGCGCTAAGTTAGCCCCACGGTTTTGTGGACCTTTTACAGTCCTCAAACGCATTGGGTCATCAGCCTATCGTCTCGCTCTTCCCGATGGTGTCGGAATTCATCCAGTCTTTCATGTGAGTCGTCTAAAAGAACTTCTAGGTTCTTGCGACAATACAATTACGACTGAAACTCTGGTTACTTCTGAAGAAATATCTTCTAAACCACATGTACCAGAAAGAATTCTCGATGTTAAAACAAAAAAATTACGTACTAAAGAAATCCGAGAATTTAAAATAAAATGGATGGATAAATCTATAAAAGATGCCACATGGGAACGCGAAAATACTCTTAGAACTAACTTCCCTAACTTTCCATTGCAAGAGTGCAATGTTTTAAAGAGGGGGAGTATGTTACGGGCATGACCATATAATATCCCGTGGTAAGAATTTACCGTAGTATTCTATACACGTGGATAAGTGTGAGGGTTAAACGAGAGTGTAAAGAAGGGGAGGATTACTTTTAATCCTCGGGATTGAGACAACCCATTAGGTCAAGTGTGAACTTGCCTGGGGGCCTTGGGTATCGCTATAAATAAGAGGCCTAGCTACCCTCATTTGATCATCTTTTGACTACATCGAGACTCTGCTCGTGTGGTGGGTCAACTCTTGTAGCGAGCGCGCCAGCACCAGGTACGACTCGACGCCACGGCGGTGGTATGGGACGCCGATCGAGGCTCGAGTCCGTCTCGATCCCTTCGCTCGGGGGTGGTCGGGTGGATCGGCACCCTTCTTTCTCTTTCTCCTTTCTATCTATTATTACTTTATCCTTATCTTAAGCTTACTTTAGTACTTAGATCTATAATAGCTGCTACGTAGCACGTGTACATGACCAAAGGAAGAAAAGCTAAGAAGGAAGACACTACATCAACATGAACACACAAATGGGTAGCTCGCTCCCTTGTGAAAAGCTAGACCGGAGTAATTATTTATCTTGGGTGTACAAGATGAACCAATACCTAGTCAGCCAAGGGTATTGGAGTTACATCACCGGTGCACTTGAAAACAAACCCGACATCACAAACGCCTACTACCCAACGTGGGAGCAAGGAGCGAGTTGGGTAATGTATTGCTTGGCAACATGTGTCCACGACCATGCCAAGACGCCTAAAGAAGAGTGGGCGAACTTAAAGAAAATTTTCACTGCCAACACGACTACCTGCAAGCTTCAACTCCGACAAGAATTGAACAACATACAACAAAAAGATATGCTCGTGTCGGACTACACCGCCAAGATCAAGAGCATTTGCGACTCGCTTGGCTCCATCAACGTAAACGTCAACGAAGATGAGATGGTTCAAGTATGCTTGGGTGGCCTTGCACATCGGTTCGACCCAATAAGCACAACTATCCTAGCGAGAGAAAACCCTCATTTGTTTTTCGACCTTCAATCAATGGTATTGGTCGAAGAGAACCACGTTGAACCAA
Organism: Azolla caroliniana; assembly: GCF_043228905.1. Classification (NCBI taxonomy): domain Eukaryota; kingdom Viridiplantae; phylum Streptophyta; class Polypodiopsida; order Salviniales; family Salviniaceae; genus Azolla; species Azolla caroliniana. The sequence continues at coordinate 291,276 of NW_028230447.1, read as the reverse complement.
GACCAAGAAGTTGGAAGGACAAATGTTCTTCTTGAATTCGGATGGTGGCCGAGGACGAGGATGAGGTCGAGGTGGTAGAAGAGGTTGATTTGGCCCACCTCATGAAGGGAACTCAAACCTTTGACAAGAAGATGGAAGCCATCTAGGAACCTTCAGAAGAAGGGGGAGCTTCCATGCTGAACAAGCTCAGCAAACGAGGCCCGCCACTACTCGTCATCGGACTTCCGGCATTCGAGTCGAAACAAGTTGACCAAGTGTGCAAAGCATGTCAACTCGCCAACAACATTGACTCCCATTCCTGAAGGAGAGCAACGTATCCAAAGGCCTCCTCCCATACATTCGGATGTATGGGAACCGGCTCAAATGTCGACGATCAGCGGATGTTGGTACTACGTCACCTTCATCGACGACTACTCGCGCTACACGTGGATCTTCCTGATGAAGAAGAAGAGTGAAGTGCTCTCCCACTTCCAAAAGCTCAAGTGCCAAGTCGAAAAAGAAACCAGTCGGCACATTCGATGCCCATGATTGTTGTTCGCCGGAATAGTAACCGACGGACAGGGGCGCAGAAATATAGAATATAGTAAAAACGTAACGCATGTAACAGTTCACGCGGGAAGCGTGAACGGCTAAAAGACCATGTGTATATAAAGGGCAGAAATCCTTTGTAAGAGGTAGCGTGTAAATTTGGGTGCATAGAGCATTATCTTAATAGAGTACTATCTTCTCTGATTCATGTGCATATTTGTGGTTAATCTACTGTGTGTCTGTGATTCTTGGTGGCGTATTGTAATCGTAAGGGCGTAGGCGTGAGTGTAAGTGTTGTTACTAGTGCATTGTCTAAGGAGTTCGGTTGTAGCTGTCTCCCTTATACGCTACTAGGATACGGGGAGGTATCCCATTAAGTATTACGGTATGATGGTACCATTCATTGCAACGCAGTCACTTTGAGGTCTAGGTCGAAGGACTGACCGTAGACCGTGTTCCTAATCGGTAACACTTTTGGCACGCTTGGTGATTTGTGTCTTTTCACAAATGAACAACGACGAATGGATGTTTAGCTACAGATGTCCCAAAGAACCAACACGACAAGACCGAACAATCACAAGGTCCATCACACGCCAGGCAGAGGAACGCGCACAATAAAAACCTCGCCTCAGTGACCTCAATGATACTTGTCGGGACCACAAAGACGTTTTCCCGCTCACCAAATACCCCGGCGACAAGTAGGAAGTGTGGTCGCCACTGAAGCACTGTGGTCTTTCCCTGCCTGCCATAACGTCCATCATGGCCTTCTCTTATCCCCGCTTCAACGGCGAAACCGACGCTGCAACCCACATTCGCCTGTTCCTGAATGTTTGGAATGCAAATCACATGGCGCAGAAACTTCCCGAAGAAGTAGCGCACCAGTCCAAAATGACATAGTTTGGATTAATGCTGGATGGGAGAGCGGCGTTTTGGCATTTGTAGATGGATCTGCTAGCAATCATGACCTTCAACCAGCTGCAGTTGGCCTTTTTGTGTTTCTTTCATCGGAGGGTGCCACAACGCGAAATCCTCGGGTAGTTTTATACAATTAAACAGTTGCCGGCTGAGATTGTAGCGGATTTCAGTTTACACTTCCAAAATCTACGGCGGAAATTAGAACGAGGCCCGATAGAGGACGAGGCTCGGGAGACATTTCTGGCAACTTTACGATGACTGATACAGATGCCGCTCAACAACAATAGCGTGAAAGGAGAAACAACTGATATGGTCATAGAACGAGCGCTATAGCTCGAGCTGGACGAAGAAGAGGAAAGGTTTTCCATGTCCTCATTACGGCAAGCATTACCTCAGGACGAGGAACGACATTTTCGATACGCAATCCAATGCACGATATGCCTCAATTCTAGGCATTCCACAGTGGAATGCAACATGCGAATCCACTACCCAATTTGTCTCTCGAAAGCTCACACGGTCGAGCAGTGTGAGTACAATATGTTGAACAGATCCACGCCCACAGTACGAAGCGTGGAAACACAATGCCCACCTCGCCGTAATGAGCGAAGGTGCCAAGAAAAACGACCCCGGTATACGAATCAGAACCCACACGATGACTGTCATGATATGGCAAGACTCGAACCCATGACCTTATGGTATATAGGTCAAGCTCTTAACCATCACACCATCTATTGTAATTCATAAAATATTATTTTCATTTATGCTTTATTATAAGAAATTAATGTATATTCCAGATTTCTCTTGAACATTCTAGAAGTTTCAAGACTACTCTTGAGACCACTATAAAAGGAGGCACAAGGCATTGTTTTGAACCAAATTGGTTCAACGCCAGTCTTAAGCCTCTTAGCCACTTTGTACTTATCCTTCACATAATATATTAGTTGTTATCATCCTCGCTATCTCTCTCTCCTCTTCTCTCTTTCTCTCTCGGGAATCTTACGCAATCCCGTCCTCTTAGTACTAATAGTACTTCTCTTCTTTAGTACTAATTCTCTCTCTGCTTTAGTACTAATTCTCTCTCTGCTTTAGTACTATTCCTGACAGTTTGAACCAAATTTCTCCTCAAGCCTACTTGTCGTTCTCCCTCATCCTCTTACCCTTTTCCCTATACTATGGCTACTGTTAGCGCCCAAGAATATCAATCCGTTTTCTCCGAGTTACAATGCCTAAAAGAAAAATTTGTTGCCTTGGAACAAGAAAACCAACGGCTGATAGGGGATCTGCAACAAATCGCTCTAGAAAAACAACAAACGCAGCAACAACATGGGGAGTTAGCGTTACGGGTACAACAACTCGAAGCAGCATTGCAACAAGGATCAAGTCCCCAAGGATTTCATAAAGAGCCGAAGATTGGACTTCCTGTGCAATTTGATGGAACACGATCGCAATTCAGGGGATTCCTTAATCAGGTACGATTAGTCATCCAAATGCATCCTTCCCGATACCCCACTGATGCATCCCGAGTCAGCCTAATAGGCACGTTGCTTAGCGGCTCAGACTTAGCATGGTTCGCTCCGCTTCTAGAAAAACAATCGCCCTTGCTTAATAACTTTGAAGATTTTATTAGTGAGTTTAAAGCTTGCTTTGGAGACACCGACAACATCAGGACGACGATCAACAAGATTCGACGATTGCGTCAAGGCAATCGTCCAGCCTCTGCCTACGCGGCGGATTTTCGTCTACTCGCCTTAGATAACCCCTAGGATGATCAGGCACTAATGGAGCAGTTTCCCTATGGCCTACGAAACGATCTAAAAGATTTACTTTTAACCTTACCCAAAGAACCAAAATCTCTTACGGAGCCAATCTGTCAAGCGGTCCGATGTGACAACCGCCTTTTCGAACGACGTTTCGAACGTCAATTACAAATACCACGCTCTAGGACAGAGCCCACTTACGCCTCAGTCGCGACTAAACCGTTTGCACGAGACATACCTCAAGAAAATACTCCAATACCGATGGAGATCGATACCATGCATCGACGTGGCCCGTTATCGGAAGAAGAAAAGTAACGACGACATGCAAATCGGTTATGTCTTTATTGCGGTGGACCAAGGCATATCGCAATCAATTGTCCCCATAGGCCAAGAAGACAGGTAAATCAAATCGTAGCCTGTACTAAACCCGAGTCAATTCTTCCCTTAGGAGTGTCTGATAGTATTAATAGTACTAATAGAGTGTTTGATAGTATTAATAGTACTAATAGCCCAAGTATCTCAAACAAATTTGAAATCCTTAGTCAATTAGATGAAGAGTTAAACGATTGAGTCTAGCCAAAATAGGAGCCGTTTGGTTGGACAGCCCTAGATTTGTACAACCCATTAGTGGTTCCATTCCCTCTAAGCAAGTTAGCAACGTGTTCCTAGCCCAAGTCATGGTTAGTACTAAAAGTACTACCCTAGTACATGTCCTAACACTTCTAGATTCCGGAGCTAATTCCTATTTCATGGATCGAAATTTTCCCCAAGCTTCTCAGATATCCTTAAGAAAACTTCCTTGCCCCGCATCTGTAGTAGTCATTGATGGTTGTCCCATTGCTTCCGGAATATTTTAGAAGAGTCAGAACCCATTCAGGTTGTCCTAGGTAGTTTTGTGTGTGTAGTATCATTTAATATAATTGTTAGTCCAGAGCATCCCATTGTCCTGGGATTACCTTGGTTTGAACTACATAATCCAGACATAGATTGGAGAACAAGAGAAGTCTGACATCGACAACCCCAAGAATCTACTCATCAAATTTCGACCATTTCACTACGTCAACTACGCGAAGAAGGACACAAGGAGGCAATGTTCCTATTTGCCATATCAGTACATCCTTCCAGCACTATTAAGGAAGAATCCTTAGTACAACTTCCGGCGAAATATCATCCTTAGGCCGATGTATTTGACAAGGTAAAAGCCGGTACTCTTCCTCATCATCGTCCCTATGATTGTCCCATCGATCTACAACCGGGAGCAGAGCCACCATGGGGACCAATCTACAACTTGTCACCCACTGAGTTAGAAGTCCTTCGAGCCTACATAGAGGAGAACTTGGCAAGCGGGTTTATTCGTCAATCGAAATCTCCGGCCGGAGCACCCATCTTCTTTGTCAAGAAGAAAGATGGCTCACTTCGTCTCATTGTTGATTACTGCGGCTTAAATAAGGTCACCATCCGGAATAGGTATGCACTTCCTCTTATATCAAGTCTTTTAGAGCGAGTTAATGGTGCCAAGTTTTTTGCAAAAATCGATCTACGAGGAGCGTATAACCTCGTGCGAATCGGACCGGGAGATGAATGGAAGACTACCTTTCGCACGCGGTATGGGCATTTCGAATATACTGTTATGTCGTTCGTTCTAACCAATGCACTCACAGTCTTCCAACACATGGCAAATGATATATTCAGAGACCTCTTGGATATCTATTTGATCATCTATCTGGATGATCTATATTTATTCGAAGACCCAGGAAGAGAACGATTCTCATGTACTATTAGTACTAAACCGACTCCACGAGAATGGTTTTTATGCCAAGCTAGAAAAATGTAGCTTTGACTGCAAGCAAGTGGAATTTCTAGGCTACATTATCTCCTCAAAGGGCATCTCCATGGATCCAGCTAAAGTCCAAACTGTGCTAGAGTGGCAAATTCCACGGTCGGTACGAGATGTACAATGTTTTCTAGGTTTTGCTAACTTCTACCGCAAGTTTATATAGGATTACTTGAAGACTATTTTACCTCTCACACAACTTACGAAGTAGGGACAAGCATTTCTTTGGCCCAATGAAGCTGACATGGCTTTTTGGCATCTTAAGAAAGCCTTTACATTAGCACCTATTCTAGCTCATGTGGATACAAGCAAACCATTCATCATGGAGGCCGACGCATCAGATTTCGCCCTCGGTAGCATCCTTTCTCAACAAGGAGATAAAGAAGAGTTACATCCTGTGGCTTTCCATTCGCGCAAATTCGATGTTGCGGAAATCAACTACGAAATACATGACAAGGAGTTATGCAATGGCGGCATTTTTTGGAGGGCTCTCCACATCAGGTCATCGTCTTCAATGATCACAAGAATCTTTCTTATTTCCAGAACGCTCGTGTGCTAAATCGACGGCAAGCTAGGTGGACTCAATTCCTCACACGTTTTGATTTCAAAATCGCATATCGACCGGGGAAGCATCAAGGAAAGCCAGATGCACTATCACGACGTTCATTTCTTGCACCTCGTCCTGGTGATCCAACGCTCGATAATCAAAAGCAAGTAATCTTGGAACCAACATGATTGCACACAACGCGTATTTTTCAGACCCTAATGGATTCCCAGATTACCGACACCATACGTGCGAACTTGAAGACGAACAATTTTGCTCAAGACATTCTAGCGCACATTGATACCTCTCGGGCATCCTGTTCCCAGTCTCAACAACCAGGTATGGACTACTGACAATTCGAATATCATGATGGTTTGCTATTCTTTAAAAAGCTTGTATATGTCCCCAATTGCTCCTGTTGCCTTCAAATCGTCCAAAGTTGTCACGACACCCATATGGCGGGACATTTCGGTAGCACTAAGACGTTGGATCTAGTTCAACGATCCTTTTGGTGGCCCCATATGTGACGTTTTGTCGACAACTACGTTCGGACCTGTGATGCTTGCTGTTGAGCAAAGATGCCACGACGCCATCCATATGGCTTGTTGGAACCCTTACCGATTCCAAGTAAGTCGTGGCAGTCTATTTGTCTTGATTTTATCACAGATCTGCCAGTCTCAAAGGGGTTCAATGTTATCTTAACCATCGTCAATCGATATACGAAGATGGCACATTTTGTGCCGTGTACTAAGGCCATCACTAGCGAGGAAACCATCGCCCTTGTCATGCGTGAGGTATTTCGGCATCATGGCCTCCCAGACAGTATCATTAGTGACCGAGGACCGCAAATCGTCTCCAAATATTGGCAGCATCTCTTCAAGATGCTCAAGGTCTCTTGCAACCTCTCCTCCGGCTACCATCCTCCGATCGATGGGCAAGCGGAACAAACAAACCAAACGCTGGAGCAATATCTCCGATGTTTCCTGAGTTATCAACAGGATGATTGGGCCGAGATTCTCCATTTTGCGGAGTTTGCGTATAATAATGTTGTTCACTCCTCGACTCGAGTCTCCCCATTCTACGCTTATATTGGTTCTCATTCTTGCTGGTCGGTGATCGACACCTTGGAGCTAGCTATCAATCCTCGTGCCGAGGATCATTTGGAGAGACTACGCAAGATCCAAATGGATCTCTCTACTCATCTTTGTCATGCTCAACAGACATAGAAGACTTACACGGATCGTCATCGGCTTCCCTCCTCTTTTTCCATCGGAGATCGAGTATGGCTTTTACGTCGTCACATCAAGACTACTCAACTGTGCGACAAGTTGGATTATCGACGACTCGGTCCTTTCCGTATTACCGGTAAGGTTAATGATGTCACGTTCAGCCTTGATCTTCCTCCGCATCTTTGAATACATCCGGTCTTCCATAGTTCTCTTCTTGAACCTTATAAAGCAAACATTATTCCCGATCGTGTTACACCACCGCCGCCCCCGCTTGAGTTAGACGCCGGCCCGGAGTATGAAGTTGCTGCCATCCTCGACTCCAAATTTGTTCGCAACAAACTTTATTATTTGGTCGATTGGCTCAGCTATAGTCCGAGCGAACGTACTTGGGAGCCTGTCAAGCATGTCGCCAATGCTCAGGATCTTCTTGCTGATTTTCACCGACAAACCCGGTCCTCAATCAACGTCGACTCGTTCCACTCGTCGTCTTAAGGGGGGGATAGTGTCATGATATGACAAGACTCGAACCCATGACCTTATGGTATATGGGTCGAGCTCTTAACCATCACACCATCTATTGTAATTCGTAGGATATTATTTTCATTTATGCTTTATTATAAGAAATTAATGTATATTCCAGATTTCTCTTGAACATTCTAGAAGCTTCAGGACTACTCCTGAGACCACTATAAAAGGAGGCACAAGGCATTGTTTTGAACCAAATTGGTTCAACGCCAGTCTTAAGCCTCTTAGCCACTTTGTACTTATCCTTCACATAATATATTAGTTGTTATCATCCTTGCTATCTCTCTCTCCTCTTCTCTCTTTCTCTCTCGGGAATCTTACACGGTCCCTTCCTTTTAGTACTAATAGTACTTCTCTTCTTTAGTACTAATTCTCTCTCTGCTTTAGTACTATTCCTGACAATGACCGGCACTACCGGAATCGCCGGAATAACAACGATTCCGAGGAAGAAGAGTCGGAGGAAGAAGACTACCGAGGCAACCACAGATATAATAAAGGAGGCCGACGCTACGAGAATTACCGTCCGACGAACAAACGCGGCGGCTTCAATGGGCCTCTTAGGAAACATCGTCAATATCGGGACCAACGGCGGTACGACGAAAGTTCGGACGATGACCAGCACCAAGAGCCGCACCGGGACCAACAACAACCACCGTGAACACTCAGAAGAATGAACCAAGACCGGGAGGAGCAAGTCACACCTAGGGATTGGAACACGACACTAGCTGCCGAGAAAGGTGAATCTAGCGTCCATTGTTTCATTTGCCAACAGCCTGGACATTATGTCATGCAATGTCCACTACGCAAGGGCAAGGGGCCTGCCGTCAATATGATTATGGCGGAAGTTGAGCAAGTCACGACAAGACAACAAACAAAAAATGTTGATTGGTCCACGCAAGATGAGATACGTTAGACGGCCCAAGCATGGGTCGAAAAAGCGAACGTAGCAAATACAGAACGCATGCGGCAGGAGTCCGCGAACAATGTGGGGTCTTTGGAGGAAGAGGTGATATCTCCGGATCCCATATGGCAAGCACTAGCAGGCTGCGAGATAACACTGACCATGGAGAAGCTACTTCAACTAGTCCCACGGTTCCGCCAGGCCGTGGAGGATCGCATAACATGCAAACCTGGGGTAAGCATCTCCGCCAACTTTACGGACACCAGCGTCGGACCAACGGTGTTGGATCACCATAATCCGGCTATTAAGTTGATATTACATGGTCAAGAAATCACAAGATGCGTAATCGACGGTGACTTTGGTGTCAATGTAATTAGCATGAAGACATGTGAACAATTGGGAATTTCAGAATGGGAAGCTTGGCCGTTTTGGCTTCGCATGGCGGATACCCGCTCAGTACGGCCTTTAGGCTTAATACACAAGTTAGGCATTATCGTGGGCGGACATCGCTTCGACGTCTCGGTGGTAGTCCTCGCCCTCGACGCCCAGGAGCATATCCTATGCTGCTTGGCAGACCGTGGCTTTGTTCAGTGAATATCAAACAGAGTTGGCAACATAAGTGCATCAGCTTTTGACGCGGACGCACCAAAGTTCGCGTACCAACAAAGGAAATGGCAGCACAACCCAAGGGCATAACACTGTTATATGTGGAACATATAAATATGTTGGTTGGGGTGGATGATACAAAATTAGAAGTATACCTCGATGAGCACCCCCGGATTATTCCGCTATTCGAAATCGACGTCATAGAAACCGAGGCGGAATATGCCACGCCCACTATGCTCCACAACGAGGCTTACGAAACAGACCCCGAGTCAATATTAGAATTAAGTAGAGCACGGGCAGTGTTCGAGAGGGAAATGGAAATTTCACGATGAGTCGCTGCCTCAGCCCTAGAAGAAGTAAACGTGCGTACGATGTCAGACCCCCGATTCCTCTCCATCGCAAAATAATTACTACCAGATCAGAGAGACGCGATTGTTACACTAATTAGGAAGTATAAAGATGTGTCCACTTGGTCCCATGAGGACATGAAGGGATTAGAGCCGAAGTTCTATCAACATAAGATCAATTTAGCGATCAACGTGAAACCGGTCCAGCAACGTCGATACCGCATGAACCCAAATTACGCAGCTCGCGTAAAAGAGGAAATTGACAAACTCCTCAAGGCCGGATTCATTCGACTAGTCAAACAAGCCACATGGCTAAGCCCGATAGTAGTCGTACCAAAGAAAAATGGCAAAATACGTGTGTGCGTGGACTATCGGAAATTGAACGTCGTAACCATTACAGACGCGTTCCCTTTACCTTTCGCCGACAACGTACTGGATGCCGTCGCAGGGCATGTACAACTTTCTAGATGGCTTCAGTGGGTACAATCCAGTACACATGCACCCAGACAACCAAGAGAAGACGTCGTTTGTCACGGTCTGGGGAGTCTATGTCGCGGTCGTCATGATGTTCGGGCTAAAGACGGTGCTGCTTACATTTCAACGGACAATCACAGAGATTTTTGGAGAATATATACCTACCTTCATGCAGGTCTTTTTAGACGATTTTGCGGTATATGGGACAGCAACCGAACATTTTTCGCATCTACAGCTTTGCCTGGAGCGTTGCCAAACTGCACGCTTAAGCCTGAATCCCGCCAAATGCGCGTTCGACGTCACCAGCGGAGCTCTCCTCGGCCACCTAGTCAGTAAGGAAGGGATAGCAGTCGATCCAAACAAAATCTTTGTGATTACTCATGCAAAAACACTGACAAACGCGAAAGCACTCAACCGGTTTTTGGGACAAATACGATGGCACAGTCGGATGATACACTATTTGGCGGATTTCACCACACCATTACATGCCGCCATTCACCGTACTCCTTTCAAATGGACAACAACGGAAGAGAAGGCATATGATGCGCTAAAAATAATGCTAACGTAAGCACCGATCGTACAACCACCAATTTGGGCGAAACCATTTCACGTGTTCGTGGATGCCTCGGATATAGCAATAGGTAGTGCGTTAATGCATCTCACGAAGCTGAATTGGTACCGACCAATGCACTACGCTAGTCGAAAACTATCAAAGGCTGAGCATAACTATTCCACAACGGAACGTGTTGGGTATGATATACAACATCAATAAATTCTGGCACTATATGCTAGGGCGGAAATTCACGTTTCACGTGGATCATATGACATTGCTATATCTGGTGGGGAAACATGCACTGACGGGAAAATTGGCCAGATGGATGCTGTTGCTCCAAGAATTCGACTTTGTAATTCACCACCGACCGGGGACACAACACATGGTGGCGGATTTCTTGAGCAGACTAGATAATGGAGAAATGGCGCAAAAAGATGACGACGACTTTCCGGATGTGGACATTCAGCGTATAGCAATTTTAGCAGAAAGAACAGAAAAGACTTTTCTAGATCGGTGGTTGATGGAAATGACCTATTTTCTGACCATGGGGTTACCGCCACCCCAATTAAGGACGGACGAGAAAAAACGGCTGGCCGTACGGAGTCGTAATTTCTGTTTAGTCGACGACGTCCTATATCACAAGGGCAGTGACGGGATCTGGAGGCGCGGAATACGGCAGGATGAGAAGGTTGCGGTTTTACGCGAAGCCCACTGTGGTACGGCGGGAGGACATTACGCGAGCTATGTTACGGCCCGGAAAATCTGGCAAGCAGGACTTTGGTGGCCAATACGCAAGAGGATGCGTATGAATATTGCAAACAATGCGATTTATGCCAACGGTTGGGCCAGCCCACGAAGGTCGCGAGAATGCCACATCAACCGGTGTTGCCGTTGGATCCTTTCCAAAAGTGGGGGCTGGATTTTGTGGGACCTTTTACCCCGGCGGCTACTCGAACAGGCAATAAGTATATCCTAGTGGCTAGGGATTACTGCACCAAGTGGGTAGAAGCGAAAATACCACGGCATTCACGACGAAATTCCTTTACGAACATATCTGGTGTCGTTTCGGGCTTATTGGTGACCAAGGGACTCACTTTCTAAATACAGTCATCAGCGAGTTGACCCAACGCTACGATGTGGTTCACAAAAAGAGTACGCCGTATTACCCACAAGCAAATGGCTTGGCCAAATCCACGAACAAAACATTACAAACTATCCTAAAAAAGATAGTCAATGAGAATAGAATAGATTGGGGTACCAAATTGCACAGCGCGTTATGGGCGCATCGAACTAGCTATAAGACCAGCATACAATCCACGCCTTTCAGGTTAGCATTTGGGCTGGAGGCCGTGATGCTTGTCGAATTCCAGGTACCCAGTCTGCGGATTCAAGTACGAGCTCGGCTGCTAGAGGGAAAATCTGAACAAATACGACTACAACAATTGCTCGAACTAGGCGAAACAAGGTTATGCAGTATGGCCATATTGGAGCAGGAACAACGGCTGCGCAAAGCATTCGCGGACCGACATCGGCATGCGCGTGAGAAGGATTTTACGGTTGGGAAAGCGGTATTAGTTTTTCAAACACGCATGGGGCAAATGCCAGGAAAATTAAGATTCAGTTGGACAGGCCCGTAGTGGATAGTGGGAGTGGAACAAGGCACGTTTCAACTTGGCACTTTGGCCGGGGAAGTGTTACGGCAAAAGGTGAATGGGTTTCGCCTTAAACCTTACCTGGGACCTACGCCACCTAACCTATTCCCCGCCGGACAGGACAAAGCCGGGGAATTCGCGGAGTAAGTATAAGGCCCTACTTGTACTATAGTGTAAAAATAATATTGTGTGTAACCGTTACAAAAGGAAAAAGAAAGAAGAAGAAGAGAAGATAGTGATGCTATTAAAAGGACTTAAGGCATGCACAAACTTCTAGGCCAAGAACACGCGGCACAACGATGGCTCACCGACCAATGAAACCTAGGCCACAAAAAGAAGAAAATAGAAGGTTTTCTGCACAGTACAGAAACCAACCTTCTAACTCTCATCGCTCCCCTCACTCACCCTCCTCTCCATCCTACCACAGAGCTCAAGTTCGCCATAGCCAACAGTCCTAACCCACTACCCACGAATCTCACCCTCCTACTATGCCGATCCCTATTTCTGCCGCCTTGCGTTGATGGCTCGTCGAGAAACGCATGGATGGATACATCAAAGTCACCGAGGCACCCCCTCACCCTGAAGCCCTGGACATTGCTAGGAAGCTTAATATTGACACGGTCACCAACACATCCATTCGGAAGAAGCTTCACCTGTCATTGCTGGGAGAAAGACATTTCGAAATCCCTCCTATGAAAACTTTGCAGAGATATTTCGGGCCATATTTGGCGTCCGCCAAGGCATAGAGGACGAAGGAAATCCCAGACCCCTTCTTACGCGAAATATCCAAGTTCCTGTTGGAGGTCGGATGTGTGCATATAAATGCCTATGGGATGCCCGAGTAGAAGGTAGGGTATCATCATTGATACCTTCGAAGGGCGCACAGTCGATTGGGGGGTCATTACGGGACCAGCGTTGCGGGAAGGCCTGCACGTGTATCAAGGCGGCAAAAAGCTAAGGCCAATCATACAACAGTATTTGACGATACTATTCCCGCCCCGACGACTACCCGCACCACAACCCAACAAACCCACGCAACCGCCACGATCCGCGAAACGAAGGTTAGCAGAGTTGGCCACCACAGAATGGGAGGATGAACCCCAATCAACCCAGCCCAGCAGCGAACAACACAGGAGGAACGGGCGGAGCACAGGGAGGAAACTCTGTATGAGCAGGAAGCCAAGCAACGTTAGGGAAGCCCAAGGCCGAAACCACAGAGGCTGGACAAGAAAGATGGGTGCGGATTAGTTAAAGACACACTCGCGGCCATAGAGACGACCACCGTGGTCGACAGCTCCGTAGCTACGGAGCCCAACACCACCTTCGAAATAATCCGGGAACCATGACCGATCATTTCAGCCCAGTCACAGCGGGGGAAAGGCGTATTTATGGTGAAAAGCGAGATCCTGGCATATCCGGACATTCCAGACACGGCCCATGAGTTCAGCGCACTATTACAGTTCGGAACTACTTTTGAACTCATGGAATTTTTGGCAACACAACAAATAAAAGTCTCCCAACGAATGGCCGAGGAGCATGCGGAACGACAAATGATCGAGCGTGCGCTAACACAAACGACGGAAAGCGATGATGAGGAGCAACCAGCCAGAGTCGGCAGACAACGGAACGCCGGTATACGCCGAATGGGGATGGAACTACCCCCATTAAACGCGGCCCTCGTCGAGGTTCATAGGGGTTCTCTGCTTTCCTGTCGCCACCTTCCTTCTCTTCGGTCTCATGTTGACTCTCGAGCACAACTACCAAAGTCTCTAGAACCGGTGTGGGGAATGTCTCGGCACCATCAATCATTGACGAACTGTCCATTGCCACCTCTACCTTCACATTGTCGTTCGTGGCTATCTCTCCATATGCTTCTCTGACCTTGATTCTGCGGGCTTTCACTATGCTTGCTTCTCCTTCGCTCGATGTTTCAGACCACCATTCCCCGAAATATGCGCCCACTTCCGAAGTGGCCCCCATCGTTCCATTGTTCCTAGCCTTCTCCTCAGCTATCTTTTCTTTGCAAGATGAGAGGGTGTCTTACTCCACACCCTCTCCCATGGTATCTTCGTATCATACTTAAGCCTCTGCATAAGCCCTGTCCTTCATCCCCAAGGAGGCGACTTCCTCCTTGTCCTCCGGTCCTCTTGATTCCAACTACGCATCGGACCTTTCCTCATCATTGACCTTCGTCCTGAAGATCTCGTACATTTCCCTAATCAAGCCCTCGACGTAGAGCATGTTGAACTGTCCTGTGGCATCCTCTCTTCTTGTTGTGATGGCACGCCATCGCGTGTCACCCTCCTTTGGATACCGCTCGTGGGCCATGTCGTGGCTGACGAGCACCCCGTCTACTTCTTATCCAGCCGTCAGCATACCCTCTCTACCTCCGTCCAGTCCTAAGTGAGGCCATTTGCACCGTCTTCATCTTCAAGTTCAAGCTGGATGGCCATCCATTCCTTCCAGTTGATTGACTTCACGAAAAGTAAGACCTTATCCACCCACACCAGTCTTTATTCTCGCTTCGGAAGTTGAGCAAAACGCCGCTCAAACTCCAGGAACACATCTGTTGCGCCTTGGTGGATTTTTGCTGATAACACCCATTGGTCGAACTCGCACCAACCTCGTCCTCTTGGCCTCTAGAAGTGATATGCCTCCAACACTGCCTCTTCGAAGGTTTCCCATGAACTATGAGCTTCCCATACCTCCTTTACCCCCCCGTGTATTTGTACAACCGCCACCCGACAGAAATACTCCAACCTCATTGCATTGTCCACATCCCTCGTCGTCATCTCAGCGTTGTAGGGTTTCAAATACAATGGAATTCTATCCCCGTTGAAATAGCTGACTCAATCGACCATGCTCTCGACAGCTTGTTGCGCCGCGTCTCATTTCAGCTTCGCCCGTCCGAACTCCATCACTATCCTTGTCATCACCTCCACGAAGTCTTCAGCTTTAACCCTCATCCTCCCCTACTGCCCTTTCACATCGGGTTTACCAAAGATGTTGCAGAAATCCGTGACTTGCAGGTTAGCTTAGGGGGAACCACCGGGGTCCTAGACCAAGGAGAAACGGTAACAAGAGAACCAAACTTCATCGGTATCTAGCGCTTCGACTAGGATGTTGGCCAAGTCATCATCTCAACTGCACCGAATGCAAACGATTGAGAGAGAGAGAGAGAGGCACACGCACACACACACGCACATATCGGTGAAGAGAGAGACAAAGACAAAGACAAAGAACGACTAACAAATACAAACACGATACGTAAGACTATATTCATATATGTATATCACAAGAACAATTACATTCACGGCATTGAGCCGATCAATACCGAAATGGGGTACTACAACCCAATGCGCAAGCTACCAATCGGGGAGCACTTGCACCGTAGTCGGAGCAAAAACCCTAATGATTGTTATCGCTAGGGCTGGACAATGGCCTAACACAAGGTGTCCCTTTGAGACACTTCACCAAAAGGGTGTTGCGGTGAGATAAACTTAGACCGAACTATTAATGAAACCCTAATTGGTTACTAATCGGCAAGATCATTAATCACAATACATGCGTAAGATGAATTACACTTAGCACAGAATGGTAATTAACAATGATTAAGATACAGAACAACAACACTCTATTAATTATCTGCTAACGATTACAATCTAACCAGGCCCTTTTATAGGTCTCCGGCTCTAGGTACAAACCGGTGCGAATCCGGATTGGCATACCGATTCTGGGTCCGTCCGTTCGCTTCTCAAAATCATAATAATTCTATATTATAGATAATCAACTCCCGGTTATTAGTTATCCCCCTTTCCCCATTCTGGACTTCCCTTGCCGGCCGGCTAACACATGGCACGCCCGTGGGACAGTACCTTGTACGTTGAATCCCACGATCTTGCCTTCATTCTTCCTCCAAAATGTCCAGAATGCTTTGATCTAAGGGTTCCAATGGTTCTTCGGGAAGCTATTCAGTCGTCTGTTGCTGTTGTTGTTCCTCCTGTTGTGGCCCTAGCTTCTGTCGTTCCTGCGGTTGTGGCTGCTCTTGTTGTTGCTCCGGCTCCAGTTGTGCCTGCTTCACTTCAGTTTCCGGCGGCTCTGTTGGTCTTATCGGCTCTTCCTCCTTTTTTGGCTCTATTGGTCTTGGCGTCTCCTGGTGCTGCTCTCCGGCGTGCACCACTTCTTGTGGATGACCTTCCTTTAGCGGCTCCTCCTGATGCTGGTTTTCAGTATGCCGGTTTCAATCCGTCGGTTGCGCCTCCGGAGTTATGTTTGTCTTCTCCTCCTAAGTTCCATACGGTTGGCTTTCCCCCGTTCTGGCTTCCTTCGCCGCCTGCTCCGAACACTGCTCTTCATCATTGATATTGATCGTCGCAGTTCTTCGGACCACTTCGTGTCGTCGCCATTCTCGTTCATACCGCTTGAGTTGGAGTTGTGTATCCATTTGGTCATCGTCTAGCTACTCCACCAATTGCCTCACCGCCGCCAATTGGTCCCCAGTTAATGACAGGAAGTCGTCCGACAATTCCTCCCTTATGGCAACAATGTTTTCCTTGTCTAATTTATAGAAATCATCGTCGTCCTTCCGCCGATTCTCCGCATCCGATCGTAGCAATTGTAACTCTGTTGCCTGCTTAGCCCATTGAGACCACCATTGAGCCGCACTTTCTTCTACCATTCTTTTCGTCCGGTCTCTCCATGCCAGTACGATGTCCCGGATCCGCCCCAGCCCCATCTTCGACTTGTTCTCTGCGGCCTGTTTTTCGTCCTTCAATTGTTTGATCAGGCTCGCGGTTGCCACTTCTTGGCTTCTGTAGTACATGAGTTGGGTCTAATAGGTCGTCTGAACTTTGTTCAGAGCCATTGTAGCGCGCTCCGTTGCCTCCGAGTGCTGCCGGGTCAACTCTACCCAGTCTTTCGCTGTTTCCGCCAATTGTTTTGTTGCTTCCTTCGTCCGAGTGGGGAGTCTGCTGCACGCGGAGTGACTCCGTGGCCACTCGCCGGATTGCTTTGGAAAATGATCGATCCGCACGGATCTCTTCTGCCGCTTGTTGGAAAGCCTCTCGCTTCCGCAATCGTTCAACAAGTCTTCTTGCTCACTCCGTAACCGGGTCGTTCGTTGGTCTAGTCATCCATTCCCGCCGTTGTTCGCTGCGTTTGTGTAGGAATCGTGGTCGCCAAAAAGTGTGTTATCACTAGGGCCGGACAATGGCCTAACACAGGGTGTCCCTTTGAGACACTTCACCAAAGGGTGTTGCGGTGAGATAAACTTAGACCGAACTATTAATGAAACCCTAATTGGTTACTAATCGGCAAGATCATTAATCACAATACACGCGTAAGATGAATTACACTTAGCACAGAATGGTAATTAACAATGATTAAGATACAGAACAACAACACGCTATTAATTATCCGCTAATGATTACAATCTAACCAGGCCCTTTTATAGGTCTCCGGCTCTAGGTACAAACCGGTGCCAACCGGTTACCGGCTACGAACCGATCCGGATCCGAATCCGGATCCGGATCGGCATACTGATTCCGGGTCCGTCCGTTTGCTTCTCAAAATCATAATAGTTCTATATTATAGATAATCAGCTCTCGGTTATTAGTTATCCCCCTTTCCCCATTCTGGACTTCCCTTGTCGGCCGGCTAACAATGATGTTCCCAAAAGACCAAAATCGGAGAGAGCTTAGAAGAGTCCCCTCACTTCCTTTTATAGTCCAAGGAGGGAGGGACGTTACAATATCGGAGGCAAAAAATTCCCCTCCTTTTCAGAGGAGGATATTTGCCTCCATTTTAGGGGAGTGGTACATTAACTCCCCTTAAATCTCTCACACTCACGCCACTACCTACTTTACAACGTGTGCATGTGCACTAAAGTACACATCACATCTACTTCTCACTAACTTTTTGGTGCACTCTAGCACCTTCCATTTTCCCTTTTATTCCTATGTACATTTTCTCATGTGCATGTGCAAGTCATTGCACATCCCCGTTCTTGCCCGTCCCACTCGTTTATCCCACCGTTGCCAGAAATCTTCACGGCATCATCCCGTGGTAAGTTATAGTGTAGTATTCTACACACGAGGATAAAGTGTGAGGGTTAATTGAGAGCGTAAAGAAGGGAGGATTACTTTTAATCGTAGGAATTGAGACAACCCATAAGGGCCAAGTGTGAACTTGCTTGGGGGCCTTAAGTTCGACTAGAAATATGAGGCCTAGCTACCCTCATTAGAGACATCATTTGACTACACCGAGACTCTGATCTTGTGGTGATTAAAAACTTGTAGCGAGTGTGCTAGTACCAGGTACGACTCGATGCCAAGGGAGTGGTATGGGACCTTGATCGAGGCTCGAGTTTGTGTTGATCCCTTCGCTCGGGGGTGGTTGGGTGGATCAACACCCTTCTTTCTGTCTCTTTTCTTATCTATCTATATTTTATTTCTTTATTTCATGCTTACATTAAGAATAAGCTCTAACACTATTGTTGGCAACATCGGTAGCAACGATTCATGATTGCACTTAAGCTACTTACATCAAGTCAAACAATCAAGAGGAACCTCTTTCGAGTGTGTTTACTTAATGAGCAATCCTATAAACCTAATCACTCACTTAATAAAGTGAAACAAATTAGCTAGAATGCATACTTCAACAAACACATTCCCATATAAATGAAGGGGATCAAACAAATAAAAACATTAGAGCAAGGCTTGGAGTGACGTGGTTAATACTAATCCTTTACGAGAGAAAGAGGGAAAAATGGTTAAGAAACAGCTAAAAGTCTAGAGAATTAGCACTTGACTTAGAAGAAACTTTGAGAGAAGCTAATTCATTTGCTTTTACACCTCTTTATAGCTTAAAAGTGCGTTTTTCTTCATACTATGTGGGGACACCTGACCCTTCTCATAGTTCTGCCAAGTCTCTTCCTCGTAGTACATGTTAATGCCAAAGCCTATGCCAATGAAGCATATGACAAACGAGTACTTAACAAGTAGCGCATCACATGTATGTGCCAAAATATAAATACCATATAAAAACTTTGTCGATATACATTTTGTTGCATCTATAGGTTTGGGTTTTCTTTCTATATTGCTAGGACAAAAAGAACTTGCAATCGTATGTAAAACAATGACCAAAACTATTCCTAATTAACCACCAAAATGGATCATTCTTCTCTCCGACATGCTAAGTTAGCAAATATAATATCATCCAAAAAAATTTATCGAACATGCAAAAACTTTAGAGGCTAGACACAAGTAAGTGAACGTGAACCTAGATTCCATGCAACCTCACCAAAAATTAAAAGAGAATGATGAAAGCATGACTAGCAAATGTAGACAGGACCCCTAAAAAAAGGGAGGTTTTTAGTTGGTGCAATGTTATCCTAGGAAGTTAAAAATAGAAACTCTTGGAATAACCTTTATTGGCTACTAAATCATTGATTGACAAAAGGATATGTATGTGCATGAGAACTTTTTAATAAAGAGAGATGCAATAAAATTACATTACGTTTTCATTTATGTTTGGACCCTTTTTTCTAGCTTAGATGGCTTAACAATAGAAAAAATGTGATATTTTTGCAATATCAACATGTGGAATCCTAGCTCATTCCAAACACTTCTCATATAATGTATTGGAGTAATATTCGTCTTTTTGTACGATACTCCACTTTATTCTAGCTTGTAGATAGGGGCCATGCAGATCATTAGCACCTCTGTCACTCTAGTCCAAGTTCTAATTAATTGTTTGGGTCCTCTATCATTGAAAGTCTGGTCTGGTTTCTACTCCTTTCCATGGTATCTTATTACAATGGATATGGAAACAAAAAGAAGTGGGACTCACAACAAATATTACCTACCTTGACAAATTTATGGTCGTGCAATGAGGAATTCTAGTTACCAAGGATTCAATCGGTGACAGGTGTGCATACGAGGAGAGGTCTTGGGGTGTCAAAACATGTTAGTGACATGTGATTCCACACCTAGATACATATGTGTACCACATCAAAGAGCGGAGGAGTGGATGACTAATAATTTGTAATGTAAGAGCACACTACAGTCCAAACACTTTCCCATTGGATGGGGTGAGGGTCCATGGATGTAAAGAGATAAGGATGGAAGTCATTCCAAACCTCAGCATGACACTCACACTTACCTCACCATGCCTATAAATGTAGAGAAGCACTTGGATCACTTCCATCATATCTTTCACTTGCTCCAACAATTGTGATAGCCTTTTGTGCCTTTTGTGGTTTAAGTCCCAAGTCCCAACACAATGAGGGGAGGAGGAGCAGCTAGTAATGGAGGAAGAGGAGCTACTACAATGGTTGGTTTAAGGGTGGCCATGCTGGCAGCCACACTCATGTTGTTAGTGCTGATGGGTGTATCGGTTAGCAACACTGGCGACGCCATGGGCCATCGTGTAGCTGCTCGACGCTTCCTAGCTGCCGAAGGTATAACTCGTTATATCTTGACCTCCAACATGTTTGATTCTATGCTACATTTGAATGCTCAAAGATATATAAGACTGATTCACCATTAGAAGATACTTGAATCTGCATTGCAATGGTCCTACAATTGTGATTGTGGGGTAAACTAACATGCTTAGTGATGGCTGGGCAGGAGCTGATCAGAGGAGCTCCAACCAAGTGGTGACACTGCCAGGGATCTACGACAGCGCTTCGGCCCTAAAGGTGAAGGTGAGCAATGAGCACATGATGGGGCTCGGCAACGACGAGATCTACGACTTCAAGTTCTTCATGAAAGTGCGCGATATGGGATTCCTTCACGAGTCCAAGATGGGACCCGGGAAGATCATCCAGCGCCACGCTCACAAGGGCGACATTCTCAACTTCGTGCTCGATGGCTCCCTCAATATCAATGGCAAGACCTACACCAAGGGGGATTGGTATCTTGTCACGAAGAACACCCGTTACTCTGGCGCCGTGGGTGACTCCGGTGTCCATGCCCTTATGTTTTGTAGCTTTGCCGAGGACACTGGCGATGCCGCCCATGTGGAGGCATGGGTCTACAATGACGCATCTGTCCCATCACCGCCCTCTGACTAACATCTCCTGTGGGACACCAAATTCCACACCACCCCTGCTTTAGTTTGCCCCATCCTTTCCTAATGCTCTTCGGTATTCCTTTTCTCTAAAAGGAGAAATATGTGTGTCTATGTATGATCATGCTTCCTTTCATGTGCTTATCTTTATATATATATTTTTCCAAGTATGTCCATCCTCTATGTACTAACTATCGAGGTGCCTAATGTCATTTAAGTTTGAAGATTTCTGCCATCAAATAGACCTTCATAATCGATAATCATGATGAAAGGGGTTGCTATCAGAATATTGAGGAGAATAAGAGAGCACGGCCTATGCATAGTCTTTAGCATTGACTGAATTTAGTTTTTGTATCTTTTTTGCACTGTCACTAGAGTTTTGAGGTGAGCTCATTCTTACACTTACGAATCTAATGCCTGATAACAACTACCAAAACCCCCAGAAATGCCTACTAATGTCTCTCATTCTCATGCGTGTCTCTCTTTTGACATATTAATACATCTGTTAAATTTTATACTATTCAATTGCATGGATGTTATGTACCTATCATATGTAGCACAATTCATGAATACATTGGTAATGAGTTTCTCCCATTCATTCTCTTGCTCATGGATACCTTAACCCTAATGGTGACTTCAATGTGAAAGAACTATAAAAGAACTTATAGACGATTGAGTAAGAGATAATACGAGGTTAGAAACTTGAGCGTGAATAACGACCACTCTCACCAAACTCATTATCAGCTTACGATACTAACATAATAAAGGTACAACTCACACAATATTAGGGTGGTCAAAGGTTCAGCATGCCAATGGGACTGAAGTCGTTCTAGAAGATCCTACATTCCCTTAAATTCACTTTTTATGGGTTCAGATGTCTTGCCACGATTTTTTAGTCATGTATATACTATATCATTCTTATCATGTTGGACTAATCCCAATCCATGGTGTCCTCATTGTGAATATATAGAGGACACCATGGGGTGCATGTATTTGCATGGATCCTTCTTTCTTCATGAAATCTGCAATGCCTTGTGGGCTTTCATGGGTTCCCAACTTCTTCTTCTCATGGAATGTTGGCACGTGTCATATCGAGCCAATCGTGGGATGGTTTATCCGGTGTTTGGGAACCCTTCTTGGCCTTGTTCCTTGGTGAGACAGTCTAATTCTCAATCATGGAATCACATGCTTACCATGTTTTGGCCTTCCATTTTGTAGTAGTTCTATCGTAAGAGTCCGCACCATTGTGACCATGCCAATGAGCTTCTTAGTGAGACTACTCCTATCACAGTTTCTATAGTGTCATATAGGCTTATCATGATCGTGATTCGTGGTGGGATTGAGTTCTCTCACCCATCACACTTGGTACAAGAGATTGTAAGGAATATGGAAAATTCCTTGAATCCCCTTTACTCATAATGATAATTAGTGTTGTTTGAAAATAAAAAAGAAACAAATCAACAAATATAGTTACAAATAATATAAATTAAAGAAAGTAAAATTGAGTAGGATTTTATAACCATATAAGAATTTAAGTTATCAAACGTAAATCTTAAATGAACAATGATCAACCAATAAATTAGACTTTTAAGGACATTGGCCCCTCGGTTTCAACTCTCACTAGTCTTGTTGAGATGCATCAACACCCTCATTCTCGTTTACCCTTGAGAGCTTATGTAAAACTCATTGAAAAATATTTGAATGATTGCCTAATTCCTAGGAACAACACAAAATTAGAGATGTGCCAATTTGAAAACATGTTTCAATCTTGGTTGAGATGGAATGATCCCCCCCCACACACACAACAAAGATTGGAGTGTATACATTGGATTCATATGTGGGATCATTCCATCGTCTACCCTATTGTTAGCAACATGGGTAGGAGCAATTCATGATTGCTCTTAAGCAACTAACACCAAGTCAAATACTCAAGAGGAACGTTTTTCGAGTGTCTTTACTTAATGAGCAATCCTATAGACCTAATCACTAAATAAAGTTAAACAAATTAGCTAGAATGCATGCTTCACAACACATTTCCATATAAAGGAAGGGGATCAAGCAATAAAAAAATATTAGAGCAAGGATTGGAGTGAACTTGTTAATACTAATACATAAGTATGCCAAGTGCAAGGCTCAATCAAGTGGGGGAATGTATGTTGGCTATCATGGCAAGCCCCAATTGACAGATATGAGAATCAGGAAGAGGGGATGACTTTGGTTATAAAAGCCCAAGAGGTTTTTTTCTCCACCATCGACAATGTTCACTCAACTCCTATCAATGCCAAATCTCAAGTTGTGTTGGAATTGGTCAGCCCAATAACTCTTTGGATTCTATGGAAACAACGGTGTAGACGGGTTTTCTCCAACCAAACCGTGCAGCCAATAGTGTTAATGCAAGAGATATGGAGTGAAGTTGTAGCCACTCTAAAGAGCCAATATGATGGCCCAAGGGTGACTCCAATGGAGTTGAAAGACAACGACTAGCCTTCATCCAACAATGGTCATCCTCCCCCTTTATTGAGTTGGTGGGCATCCACATAAGATGGACCTATCGTGTCCCTATAGGGATTTGTATATACTAATCTCATCTATAAAATTTTATAACTAATGGAAGGAGTGTTTTTTCGAAAAAAAAACAAAAAACTAATACATTAGGAGAACTTTAGAGGCTATAAACAAGTGAACATGTGAAAACTTTAAAGGCTAGACACAAGTGAACATGATCCTAGATTCCATAGAGCCCTAAGAAAGAGAGGTTTTTGGTTTGGTGCAATGTTATCCTAGGAAGTTAGAAATAGAAACTCCTAGAATAACCTTTCTTGGCTACTAAATCATTGATAGTCAACAATGATAAATGTATCTAAGACTTATCCTTGCATACATTGGAGAAGAACAAGGTGATGACACAAGGATATGTGCATGAGAACTCTTTAATAAAGAGAGATTCAATAAAATTACATTACGTTTTCATCTTTCTTTGGACCCCTTTTTCTAGCTTGGATGGCTTCACAATAGATTAAAAAAAAGGGTGATACTTTTGCAATATCAACATGTGGAACGAATTCTAGCTCATTCCAAACACTTCTCACATAATATATTGGAGTAATGTTCATCTTTTTGTAAAATACTCCACTTTATTCTAGTTTATAGATAGGGACCATGCAGATATTAGCACCTCTGTCACTCCAGTCCAAGTTCTAATTAACTGTTTGGGTCCTCTATCGTTGAAAGTTTGGTCTGGTTTCTACTCCTTTCCATGGTATCTTATTACAATGGATATGGAAACAAAAAGAAGTGGGGTTCACAACAAATATTATCTACCTTGACAGATTTCTAGTCCTGCAACGAGGAATTCTAGTTACCGAGGATTCAATCGGTGATCATAGTAGGAGAGGTCTTGGGATGTCAAAACATGCTAGTGACATGTGATTCGACACCTAGATAACACGTAAAACACTGAGGAATGGATGATTAACAATTTGTAATGTAAGAACACACTACAGTCCAAACACTTTCCCAAGGGGTGGGGGATGTAGGAGATAAGGATCACCGTCATCGCTAACCTCAGCATGACACTCACACTTACCTCATCATGCCTATAAATGTAAAGAAGCACTTGATCACTTCCATCGTATCTTTCACTTGCTCCAACAACAGTGATAGCCTTTTGTGGTTTGAGTCCCAAGTGCCAACACAATGAAGGGAGGAGGAGCTAATAATGGAGGAAGAGGAGCTACTACAATGGCTGGCTTAAGGGTGGCCATGCTGGCAGCCACACTCATGCTGTTAGTGCTCATGGGTGTATCGGTTAGCAATGTGAGCGAAGAACGCAACAATGGTGCCGCCATGGGCCACCGTGTAGCTGCTCGACGTTTCCTAACTGCCGAAGGTATAACTGGTTTTAAGTTGACCTCCAACATGTTTGATTCTATGCTACATTTGAATGCTCAAATATTTAAGACTGATTGACCATTAGGCGATGTATAATCTGCATTGCAATGTTCGATTATGGGGGATTCAACCTGACATGTGTTGTAATTCCTAAGCAGGAGCTGATCAGAGGAGCTCCAACCAAGTGGTGACACTGCCAGGGATTTACGACAGTGCTTCCGCCCTAAAGGTGAAGGTTAGCAATGAGCACATGATGGGGCTCGGCAACGACGAGATCTACGACTTCAAGTTCTTCATGAAAGTGCGTGACATGGGATTCCTTCACGAGTCCAAGATGGGACCCGGGAAGATCATCCAGCGCCACGCTCACAAGGGCGACATTCTCAACTTCGTGCTCGATGGCTCCCTCAATATCAATGGCAAGACCTACACCAAGGGGGACTGGTACCTCGTCACGAAGAACACCCGTTACTCTGGCGTCGTGGGTGACTCCGGTGTCCATGCCCTCATGTTTTGTAGCTTTGCCGAGGACACTGGCGATGCCGCCCATGTGGAGGCATGGGTCTACAATGACGCATCTGTCCCATCACCGCCCTCTGACTAACATCTCCTGTAGGACACCCAATTCCACACCACCCGCATTAGTTTGCCCATCCTTTCGTAATGGTCTTCGGTATTCCTTTCTCTAAAAGGACAAAAATGTGTGTCTATGTATGATACGCTTCCTTTCATGTGCTCCATGTATGCTTATCTTTATATATATTTTTCAATGTATGTCCATCCTCTATGTACTATCAAGGTGCCGAATGTCATTTAAGTTTGAATATTTCTGCCATCAAATAGACCTTGAGAATGGTATAATCATGATGAAAGGGGTGGCTGCCAGAATATTGAGGAGAATAAGAGAGCACGGCCTATACATAGTCTTTCGCATTGACTGAATTTACTTTTTGTATCATTTTTACGCTGTCTCTAGAGTTTTGAGGTGAGCTCATTCTTATCTTTTTCTCTCCCTCCTGATAGCATTGCCATATCATAATCATCTTCAAATTTTTGGCCATGATATATCCCTACATATCTCTCTCACGGCCATAATGTGGCCTCTAATTATGATGTTTATTAGGAAAAGTTGTTGGCATCGACAAGTCAATTACCACATGCATACAAACCAAGTAAAACTTTTTACTTCCATCCTGTAAGTCATTTTTTTTTATCTCTATACATATGCATTATCTGATTGTTTTACATACAGAGGCTGTACCCTAACATAAGCCATACTCCTCCTATTAACCCCCATATCTGGTTTCAAATCCAACCAACTTTACTAGATCTCCATTGGGAATGTTAGAGTCGAACAAATCACCTTCAGGTCTCTGATAATAATCACACCAATGGATATCCCTCTCTTTGTGGATACATCCATCCCATCTACTCGCCTTTGCAAGTATTTTCTCTTCCACTATGTCTTTTTAGCAAAATCTCCAAAGTGGAAAAGAAATCAGGTAGGTATAGTTTCATATTACAGTGGATGGCAGCATTTACAGTATGCAAATGTCAAATTTGGTTCATGTCGGGTATACACAATAAATAAAGCAATGGAGTATCTTAAATGTAAGTTCACGTTTTCCTTTCCACATTTCCCCCTTGACATTTTGTTTCAAGATCAACTTGTGAAACAGTGGTATACATGTTCAACATAAACATATAAGCTGCAACACCATTTTCATCCATTCCTAGCGCATGTCCAAAAGCATGTTTCCCAAGATACATGTTCTTCCAGGTCTGACAAGCTCCCAGTAAAGTATGCCATACGACGATATCAGGATGCAATGGCATTTCCTCAATCAATGCCATTGCCATGTCCAAGTGATCAGCACGACCAAAGAGATCAACCATACAATTGTAATGCTCAATACCTGGGATATAGCCATAGGCATTAATCATGGTCTCAAAATACATTACTCCCTTGTGCACTACACCTGCATGACTGCATGCATTTAGAACACACACAAATGTAGCCAGATTTGGTGTGATGCCTTTCCCTGTCATCCTATCAACCATATGAAAAACACTTTCAATCTCTCCAAGTTGGACATATCCAGAAATTAGGACATTCCAGGAGGACACGCTGAAATTTGGAAGTTTCTCAAACATTTGTATTGCTTCTCCAGTGCATCCAGCCTTTGCATACATGTCTATCAGCATGTTTTCAATGGGGGGTGTTTGTTCGTGACCTTTTTGAACAATTTCCATATACACTTTTTGGCCCTTGATAGTAGCACCAATGCACATACACGATTTCAAGATGTAAATATATGTAACAGCGTTCAGGAGAATTCCCTCGCTTTGCATCTGTTCTGTACAAATGATTACCTCTTCCCAAAGCCTAGTTTCCACATATGCTGAAAGCAAGGCATTCCAAGATATCATGTCTCTATCTGCAACGCAATCCAAAACATTCCGGGCCATTATTAAACAACCACATCTAGCATACATATCTATCAAGCTATTTGAGACAAAGACTTCTGTTTCAAATCCCTTTCTTACAATCTCAGCATGCATTTCTTGACCCTTGACAATTGCTCTCATACTGCCACAAGCTTTTAAACATGTTGCAAATACAACAGGATCCAAAGCAATACCATCCTGTTGCATCCAAATAAAATGTTGAAGAGCTTCTTCTGCACGAGCCTGATTTATATACACTTCCAATAGACAATTCCAGGAGACAACATCCTGATTAGGCAAGCTATGGAATGTTTTATTCGCTTCTTCCAGCAAGCCACACTTACCATACATATCTAACAACGTGTTGCAGATGAGAATATCTTTTTCCAGCCCTCTTTTAGTAATCTCAGTGTGTGTCTCTTGACCACAAGTTGTGTCTCCTATATTTGCACATGCTCTTACAATGCAAGTAAGTACAGCAGCATTGATAGTAATACCATCATGTCGCATTTGTCCTACACAATGCAGCACATCGTCACCATTAGCATGGTCCATACATCCAGCAATCAGTACAGACCACGATACAATGTCTCGAGATGGAAGTTTTTCAAAAACCTTCCTCGCATCTTCAAGCAAGCCATATCTACAATACATATCAACCAAAGCGCTTCCAATCAGAGTATCGCTTTCAACAAGCCCTTTTTTAATGATTTCAGCATGAACTCCTTGCCCCTTACTTCTGGCATTAGTGATATTACATGCTTTCAAGTTACAAATAATGGCAACAGAATCTAGGAGAACTCCCATACTCTGGAGCTTTTCTAAACAATCAAATGCTTTTTCACCATATCCATGCTCAACATATCCTCTTACCAGTGCAGTCCATGAAACCAGGTCTTGGGTTGGAAGCTTATCAAACACATCTTGGGCCTCTAAAAGCAAACTGCATTTAGAATACATGTCAATCAAGGCATTACCAATAACGTTCTCCGTCTCAAACCCTCTCCTAACAATTTCACAATGTACGAGTTTACCCCTGTCTGAAAAGCCTACACTTCCACAAGCTTTCAATCCACAAACAAAACTGACAGAGTTAGGGCAGATTAAGTCGTGTTCCATCTGTTCCAGATAGCTGAGTGCTTCTTCACTGTAGCCATGCTCCATATATCCACAGATTAGAGAAGTCCAAGATATCACATCCCTGGCAGTAAGCTTACAAAAAGTCTCCTGTGCATCTGCCACTGAATCACATTTCATATACATGTCAACTAAACTATTTCCTACGAGAACTTCGTCTTCTAACCCTCTTTTGACAATATGTATGTGTACCCATTTCCCCTTCTCTGCGATACCTAAGGTTCCACAAGCTTTCAGTGTGCAAACAAATGTCACAGAGGTTGGGCAAATTTCTTCTCTTTCCATCTGTTCAAAATGGTGTAATGCCTTCTGACCTTGGCCTCCCTCTACATAACCTGCCATGAGCACATTCCATGAAACCACATCCCGCCTAGGAAGCTTCTCAAACAAATATTGTGCCATTGGAAGAGAGCCACATTTAGTATACATGTCAATCAAAGTGTTACCCAATAAAATATCTCTTTCTAAACCTTTTTTAACAATCTCTGCGTGTATCTCTTGGCCTTTTACCATAGATTCAGCCTTAATACAAGCTTTCAAACAACTACCAAGCGTGCTGGCATTTGCAGGGATCCCATCAAGACGAACCCTTTCAAAATAGTAGAATGCTTCCTCACAAAAACCATGCTCAGCATAACCCGAAATGAGTGAATTCCAAGAAACCACATCTCGAACTGGAAGTCGATCAAAAACCTCTTGTGCTTTCATTATAAAGCCACATTTGGCATACATATCCACTAAACTACATCCAATGAATACATCAAAATCGAGCAAACCTCTCTCGTTAATCTTTGCATGCAAAATCTGACCAATCTTCACATTTTTTAGCAGAGTGCAAGCTTTAAGCAACGCCATAAAAGCTGGCACACCCAGATGCAAAGACTCATCTAATTTGCTCATCTTTTGGTACAAAGAGAGAGCACTCTTTGAGTCTTTAAGTTTTGCATACCCCACAATGAGAGAGTTCCACGAAGATTCATCAGGAAGCGAAAGCCTATCAAAAACCTTTTGAGCACAACACATGCTTCCAACGTCTACAAGAAGTGAGACAAGTTGGCTTCCTAGCGACGAAAAGTGTTCTGATCCATGCTTGGAAATATAATCATCATGTAATTGCAGAGCTTGCTGCAAATTCCGATCTTTCCGGCATTTCTTCAAACTGGTCATGAATCCTTGAGACCACTTCTGTAAAGACGCATCCATGGTGGAACTCTGGTTGTCGGGTCTCTCTACAGCACTGTTCCATGAGAAATCCTTAGTTTTTCCTCACATTTTAAAGTTTCTTGCCTAAACGGTGGTGCGTGCTTTTCAGTGTCAAGTTTTGCAGGTGTATGTTGCGTATGCTAGCACCATGGTTGACCATCAAGGTTAATCCTGGATGTCAATGAAAATGGCAGCCCACCAATGTCAGGTGTGCCTAGAACATGTTGTATAGCTTTTTTCTGCACACCTTCTTTTCATGACAATAGTTCTCTGTCTGCATGGCTAGAAGTGATGGCAGCCCACCATATCCTATGTAGGAATCTTATAATTTCGTGATCAACAAGGTTACTGATCCTTCTGGCCCGACTAATATTTTGCGTTGGAGAACATATACGTAGCTAGATTGCAGGAATAGTGCCATGGCACTATTGTCAGACCACATGTGTCAATACTATCTAACTTATATTACAACTACACATGAATGTCAAACCATTCGACCGAATAAGAAGTTTTTGTCCATCCATTCAGAAAGCTCATGCCACAAAATTGCATTAGCGCCATTGCTTTTATGACCAAATTCTGGTTTGTTGTATTTGTAAGTCATGTGACTAGCCCAAATGTAAGCGGTCTTCTACTGAATAATCCAAATAAGGATTCCAATGCATAAGAGTAATGACTACAGTAATTATGTTCTCTTCGTCGTGCAAATGATTGTATTGGTTATAGCATTTTGCTAGGTGGGTTATATTTGACAATTTTGTCTACAATATTATCATGTGGCATGAGAGAGAGAGGCCACGGTGAAACAATTTCATCAAGGCAACATATAATTTTGTGTGTATTGTCAAATTGAGCATTAGGGCTGGCTTGCTTCTCGTCATATTGAAAACCTGATTGGGCTATCAGTGAAAGTTCTAGCTAGGTTCAAATCCTTACATTCACATATCCTTATTTGTTGCGCCATACAAAATTACGTACCACACCACTGTACAGAACAAACAACCTCATAATATGGAAGCAATTGTAGGAATCTCTCTCTCATATTGCACTGGAACTCGTTGAAGAAGCTCATCCCAGTCAATTAATCCCAAGTTCTAATCTCATTTACAGGGGCCAAATAATGGCCCAATAGTCTACCCCCACACACCTAAACAATGCACAGAAGTAATATTGTTCGATTGATTATGTTTAGGAGGAATATGTTGCACATGTATATTGATGAAGCAATAGTATGACATCATTTTCTTAGCGAG
Organism: Azolla caroliniana; assembly: GCF_043228905.1. Lineage (NCBI taxonomy): Eukaryota > Viridiplantae > Streptophyta > Polypodiopsida > Salviniales > Salviniaceae > Azolla > Azolla caroliniana. Next base: position 260,410 of record NW_028230447.1, on the reverse strand, counting down.
TCTGTCAAGATTCAGTAAAACCTGACCTTGTTGCATTGTAATTGTTCCATGCATTAACAGCACCAATGGTGCACACCCACCATTAGAGACTGTGATTAAGAATGCATAAAGTACAGGGAGAGCACAATACACATATGTATATATCATACACATCAGAGTTAACCAATAGAAATGGAATCCTGAATTGCTTCCATTGTTATCCAATAAGTTCACGATGATGAAGATGAGGAGATGGAGAAGGAATACAAAATTTAAGCTAGGAACCCCAGCTTTTCTCCATTCTTCTTGGCAAGCCTGATCAATCCCTGCCTCTGCTTGGCATCTGCACCAATGGACTTGCAGAATTCTGTAATGACCTGAGATTTCAATAAACCAGAAAATGGAAGCCGTTTCTATCATCAGGCCAAAATCCAGCAAAAAGAAAGCCGAAGCCAAAGAGAAGGAAGTACAAACAGTCTGTGAAGATAAAAATGGCATTAACAGGGAGAAAAGGGGGAGGGGGAGTATTCAGAAGGGTTGCCATGGTGGCTATTACCTGTGAATGCAGGGCAATGGCTTTCCCTCGCAACTGGTTGAACTGTTTCTTTCCCACAATGTTACGTGTGATGACTACCAGGGGAGCAAACAATCCTTTCCCTTCGTTAACGTTCCCCATCCTCACGATCTGAGTTCTGCGTCGAGGGGCAATGGCAGGCACAGAAGAAGAAGACGAAGACGAGGTCGAAAAAGACCCAAGATCATTGCCGTAAGAGCGCAGGGATGAATGAGAACAAGGGGCGAGAGACAGAGAAGCCATGGAGGGAAGGGTGGATGAAGGGAGAGGACGCAGAAATGCAGGGCGAGAGTTGAGAATTTCTTCTGTGCTTTGTTTGGTGAAAGAGCAGACAGAGGCAGGGGAGCCCTTCTTCTTCCTTCTTCTTTCTTCTTCAGGTCACACGTGGCCTTACTCTTCACCTCACCTCCTCTTCTTCTTCTTTTTCTTCTTCTTCTTCTTCTTCTCTTTAAATGTTAATTTCACACACAAATCACAATCTCTCTCTCTCTTTTCTGCTCCAGCAAGCAATTCTCGTTCGTTCAAATTCCACACCACAAATTCCCTGTTTCTCTCTCTCTCTCTCTCTCTCTCCTCCTTTCTCAATTGACTGATTCATGTGCCTATAATATAAAGTGTGCCCTGCACACAACTATAGGATCTCTCACGTGGATGAAGGTCAGTCATACGAGATTTGCAGAGTGCCTCCAACGTGGGAACCACTCCAAAATGTGAATCTGAGGTGAACCTGCACACATGGTTCGTGTGCAATTGTAGCCATACGTGGATGTGACTTTAACATATACAGGGACCCACTCCAATAAGGAAAAGCTGCCCCCCCCCAGCAATCAATTCACTCCCAATTTGTCACAAGAAATATAATAAGCTCATATCACAAAAAGAGACACTAGGTGCTTATGGATTCTTCTACTTGGCCATTTTGGGGTGGAAAAATCAAACTAAAGGTCCCAGCATGGACTACAGAAAGAGAAATACACCGGAAGAAGGGTAATAACGAACAATGGATACCAATCTTTCCTTACAAAACAATCACAAGTTGTGGAAGTAATTAGTGTGTAGTGCATGAAGTTCAATATATGTTCTTTTGCAGAATAACTGAATGCAACATGGCTACCAAGTAAATAAAAGTCCGCAATCTAATGTCTCAAACATAATAATTTATTATTATAGAAGAGGATTTGATTATATGTTCCTTACCAAAATATTGCACACAATTAAGAAGCTTCTAAGAAATGACGAATACAATCAAGTGAAGGAAATTGAAAAACACATTTCCAAAAGCTAAAACATCCTTCTCTTGTACAACTTCATCTCAGGTCACCAAAAGAACTCATATTTCAAAATTTGCACTTCCATAATGAAGAATTCCCAATGTATATATAATAGTCATAGGCATTATATCACAAATCTGTCATACAAGGCAATCACCCATAGGACTAGCCATTTAACCTAACCTACTCTATGATTACCTTACTTCAACTATATACCTAGATAACCTACCACTTTCTAGGTCACCCATCATCTCAAAGTCTCAAAAGAACCAGACAAATATCCCCTTAGCCAACAGTTATGTGACTGTATAAATCAAAACAGATTAAGCCGAAGCACTCTGAGGTTTCACTTCTGGTTCCAGAATTTCAGCTTCAGTCACTCCCTGTGAAATTGGACCCGCAGTGGTAGACCTTGATGCTGAAGCATTACTAACTGGGCGATTGCTGGTCACTCCTGAAGACATTAATTCATATATTTTGGTGCCAAATCCAGCAGGGTCCTCAGGCTGCATACATAATACTCATTAGTCCATTATACATAATTAAAGATAATAAGAAATTGCTGAACATGTTCCACCTTCAAGAGGAAATCCATGAACAAGAAATATGTTAAACATATTCCATCCTCAATCAAAAATTATCTATGAACATATGCCATCTTCACAAAGCAAACATTGTAAACATTTTAAAATTTGGACATTATTTTACTTACAACAAAGCCGCTGGACATCAATGCAGTCTCATATAAGAGTTCCACAATCTGATTGGTGCCAGGTTTTCCTTCTTTACGCGCAGCCTGCAGAGAAACCACCATTAACAACAAGTCTCCAGGAAATTTGTAGTCTTCATACTTATAAACAAAATACACCGACTCCCATTGTTCCTACTTACATCTAAATCTTGAATGATTGGATGGTCTGGATTGATTTCTAAAACTCGTGTTGATGCCATGAATTCTCTAAGTCCAGGTGTATCTCCAAGATTTTGAGCTCTCATAATCCTACATCACATATGGAATATGATACGCAAAAACAAACTTCTGCTAAGATTTTACACCATTCAACAACAAACATGATGAAAAAGAAGTTCATAAATGCAATCTTAGTACCTCTCCATGTTTGCAGACCATCCATCCTTGCCCGAAATGAGCACACATGGGGACGCACTGAGACGCTCTGATACCTCTACTCTGTTAACTTTCTCGCCCAACTTTTGCTTCATCCAATCACAAAGCAGACTATATTCACTTGCCAAGCGCTTGATCTTTTCATCATCGCCACCTACATAACGATAACATAAACAATTTAGAAATTTTAAGAAACCAGAACTAAAAGCTAACTAGCTCCCAATTGCATCATGTCAAATGGAATAACAAACGAACTAAATAATACCTAGATGGAAATTCTCCTTGCTAATATCTATGAACTTCTTCCCATCATAGTACTTGAGGTGATGAGCTGTGACTTCATCAAGTGGCTCTGTCATAAACAGAACCTCATAACCTTTGTTGTTCAGCTGCTCCAAGAAAGGAGCATTCCTTGCACTTTTTACAGATTCAGATGAGAAATAATAGATAGCTTTCTGGTCAGGCTTCATATTGTCAACATAATCTCTTAGAGATGTCATTTCCTCCTGGTGCTTAGAGGAATAAAATCTCAAAAAGTTTGACAGACGTTTCTTGTTGTCACTGTCCTCAGTAACCCCCAATTTAATGTACTTCCCAAAGTTCTTGTAAAACTTCTTATAATCCTGATGAGAAAATGGAGTAAATAACATCATTCTGTGGCTGAAATCTTGATTGAAATCTGAGATGCCTGGTATTATAAGCTACATACCTCTTTGTTGTCACTGTTAGCAATTTTATCAAACAAATCAAAAGATTTCTTTATAAGCCTTTTTTTCATCAGACGAACCTGTAAAAAGCTCCAGTCATTCAAATTTAACATTCCCAAAGAATGAACCCAAATACCAATGCAGATTCATAGGATATAACATACAATGCGACTCTCTTGCAAGAGCTCCCGGGACACATTCAGAGGAAGGTCATCAGAATCAACCACACCTTTCATGAAACTCAGGTATCTAGGGAACTGCACAACCAACAACAAAATGACAAATTTATCTTCTGTGAGGAATAACATGATGCTCAAATTTGGACACCTTAGCATCAAATCTTACCAGTTCACCATGGAACTCATCAGAGATGAAGACTCTCTTCACATACATCTTAATATTCTTTTTACCTCCATCATCTGAACCAAAAGGAGCCATTCCAGGAACATACAGCAAAGTTTTGAACTCCACTTCACCCTGCATACAAACAAAGAATAATCTTGATACCTCAAGAAGTTGTGCAATAGAAGACCTTCATTGTTGTGCAAGATTAATAAGACTTACTTCTGTGCTGAAATGTGTATATGTCATTGGCTCAAGATGCTTATCATATGTCTTCTTATAGAAAGCATAATATTCCTCTTTAGTGACTTCCTTAGGGTTACGCATCTGATATGAAGTTTCTGGGTCAGGAAACAATGTGATAAAACAACAGCATAGAACACTTGAACGATAATCCAATACATATCATACCCAGATAGGTTTGTCATCATTCACAATCTCATATGTATAATATCTCTCTAAGATTGTCTTTGTTGCCTCCTGCACAAACGCAACTTAATGCATCACATACACTAAACATATCGAGGAAAATATTTGGCATGAAACAAACTCTTAGGATCTGAACCTTCTTCTCTCCTTCAGCTCCTTCTTGAGGTGCTGCATTCTCATCCTTCACCTACAGCATATACCAATAATCTTACACAGGGTACATGTTACAGAACATCAGAGGCAAAATATAAGCACAGAAACTAGAACCCAACCTCCACTTGGCGATGCTTCTCTGTTCCAACATAGATAGGGAACGAAATGAACTGAGAATAGTTCTTCACAAGTTCCTGGATTTTCGATGAGCTTAGATATTGCTTTGCATCCTCCTGCAATCAACATTATCATACCAAGAATCAGATTTTTTGTGTACTACCAAGTTGTTTGACAAAAGGTTTTCTAAGAACAGGACCAACATCCAAGAAAATGGATTGTCCTTACCTTCAAGTACAGAATGATCGAGGTTCCTCTGGGAACAAGGAAATCAGGATCTGTTTCTTCACGAACAACAAATGAACTACAATCAGCTTCTGCCTCCCACACATACTGTTTATCCGAATTAGGATTCTTTGTAGAGACAGCTACCTGCACAATAATATATGTCACGGAGGCATCCTAACAATACTAACATATATAACAACTCCTATACACACTCTTTCACATCAAAGCAGCATGCATGTCATAGCCATCATACATCCACTCCTTCACACAATAGAAAACCATGTTCATGATTTTGTGAATTAGTTCTCACCTTGTTAGAAACCAAGAAAGCAGAGTAGAAACCAACTCCAAACTTCCCTATAAGATTGTTTCCACCTCCCAAGGCATCCTTGTTTTCCTGCGAAGTATATAATTTCAATGTAAGATCTCTGAGTGATTATAAACACAACTGTTTACTAACTTAAGGATACATTGATTGTATACCTTCAGGGCCTTTACAAAGTTAGCAGTGCCACTCTGTGCAATAGTCCCTAGACTATTAATGAGCTCATCCTTTGTCATACCAATACCAGAGTCCCTGTTGAGGCCAAATTGCACATGAGGAGGTATGCTTCAGATGTGTGGTTGACATAGTTAACATATTCCCTTTGCTTACTGTTCTTATAGATGAGACAAGACTTTGTTATAAGGCATGTCCATTTATACATCTTTTGTACATCATTTCATTTACTGTTGTCTTTCCACTATCCCAAATAGGGCCAAGAGCAAGACGATTTGTTCAAAAACGGATTCTGTACTTACGTAATAATAAGTGCTCCCCTTTGAGTGTCAGGTCGTATCTTGATTGCAAGTTCCGTTTCACCACCTGCCAAGTCCGGCTTTGTCTGACTTAGGAACCTAAACTTATCCAGTGCATCGCTTGCATTGCTGCAATGGCACATGATCAGAAGAGAAAGGTCATACACATTCAGTGCAAGATTTGACTGTGACAAAATGAGTTGTCCAGATAATCAACAGGAAATGATGAATAAATCGTCTATACTTACCTCACAAGTTCCCTCAAGAAGACCTCTTTGTGACTGTACAAACTATGCACGATTAGGTCAAGTAGCCTGCTCACCTGTTTAAGTGCCAAAAGAGAATACCTATGATTCACACGAATCCTAGCTAAAACACACACACATCCGGTAACAATGCCTTCTACAAAGAAATTAATGAAATGGAAAAGGCTTAAAGAATTAAATGGAAGGACAATGGGATACTGAAACTGATGCTTGAAATTTTCTAACCCATAGAGAAAGTAAAAACGAAAAAGGTCGAAAGATATGAAGGATTTCATTCCACATAAATGGAGAAGGTGATACTTGAAAGATCAGAAAACAAACAAAGAGACAAATATAAAAGAAAACTTGCTCTAAAAAAGAGAAATTTTAAACAAGCAGCCAATTCAACCGCTCAAGGAAATCCATTTGAGGGAATCAAACACTTTAAAAAGGAAGAATCCCGTTCCATAGAGAAACAACGAATCAAATATATGCAAATGTTCGGCTTACAAGAAAAAACAATCTATAGCTAATGAAACAACCGGAAGCCTTGAATTTAGAGCCTACAGTTCCACATGAAATCAAACGATTAAGAAAAAACAGCGGAATAATGAAGAAAAAGAATTTGAAGAGAGTTAAGAGACGACAAGAGAGATTAAAGTTCCATAGAAGTACCTCGGCCTGGTAGGTGTATTTCTCGACAGGAGCTGAGGCATCCTCTCCCGAATTAGGAGGGGGCGGAGTAGCCGTTGACGTCGTAGTAGCAGTATTTTCTGATTTCTCGACTGAAGCTACGGTGGCTTCACCTCTGACACATCCATAAGACCAAGCGCTAGTACTCCTTAATGGCAACTTCAAACAATCAGATGATCGAATCGACGTCTGAGCAAACAACGGCTCCTTGGAATGCAGAGAAGAAAACTTCCTTCTAGTCCCACCATATGCCTAGAAGAAAAGAGAAGAAGGCATACGGTTATACAGAGGAGAACTAGCAAAAAAGGAGAAGCGGTCGAATCGAACGAGAGACGGCTTCAAAAGGGGATTTGAAATGAAAAACACATATCCAAAATAAGATGGAGGGAAACGGGGAGGAGAGGTGCAGGAGAGACCTGAAGAGAAGCATCGCGAAGGACAGCAGAGACATGGCGCAGAGATCTGCGATGCATACTGGCGGCGATGATGGAGCCTGACTTCTCCCTCACTCTACTCTCTGTGTGTTCTCCTTGACGCACACAGGCACACAGAGCAGGGGCTGTCTGTCTGTTCTTCACTCTCTCTCTGGCTGTGTCTCAGTTTAAACCACGCTACTCACTCCCTAAAGCCCTAAACCCTAAAAAAACCCTTGGGGGGGTTGGGGTGCAAGCTGCTACTGCTTAGAAGCCTCTAGAAGAAGAAGAAGAAGAAGAAGAAGAAGAAGAAGACCAACCAATCCCCCGATTCTCGTCTCATTTGATCCCTACAATGTGAAAGGGCCCACGGCCCATAGACAAAAGGATAGGGAAGTCCAATGGAGTCCACAAGAGAATAGGGCGTAGCGCAGGCGTGGGCACCCTTCTTCCATAGATATATGTGGCTTACACAAACACGTATACAATTAGCCCATAGAGCTTTTGATTGAGACATGCTTCAGCACGGGCACTTCGCTGCTCTTGAGCGAAATGGATCATTCTCCGAATTCTACTTGGTTGTGCGAAACCGGCGTGTACGAACGTTTCGCTTGTGAATAATGTTGATGCTGCAACAACTTCAAGCACAACGGCGTGAGCAGAACACTGTCAAAGACACGAGAGTTTAGGCGTGTAAACCTCCCACACTCTGTCCCCTCACTTATGCTCTAGAAAAACCTCCTTACTTGTTTTCGGCCATTCCGTCACACCCCTTGACATGAATGCAAGAGAATCTAACTTCCATTCTGTTAACTTCTGATGTTAATTGGCTCCCCTAGAATATTCTTGCCTTGAAAAATGGCCCCAGTTACATCTATTGTTCACAATGACATTTTCTTTGACATTATTAAATCCTCCCCCCTTTTGTTAAGGTTCATTAATAACTTAGTTACCCTTGATCAATGCTCATATTTCACACTTGCCATTGTGTGATGATGGTGCTTATACATTGTCCTATCAATACTAAATCAATTGTTATTCTTATTGCCATGACTCTTACGATCTTGCTTCTACCTTTGTTCTTCTTCTCTTGGTTTGATCCATTTTTTATCTCATATATCTTAGCTCTCCTTGCAAAACAAACGATTAAAATGCAAAATCTTATCATAGGATGCAATGGTTGATATCCTAGAGGAAGCACTTGCAATTATGTACTTGAAAATGATCAATAAGGTTCTTGATGACTCTAATTTTGTTGCATACAAAGTGGAAGAACTTTATCGAAACTCTTTCTTCAAGACTTTGAGGATATTTATGGGTCATAGAAAGGTCTACTCTACCACATCTCCGAGTAATCATTGTCTTCTTGTACGATATTTCCAAGTAATCATTGTCTCCATGAAGCCATCATGACCTATCTCATGCACTACATTGAAATACTAAGATAGATGCTCATGAAGCATTCCAAGTGGAGAAGATTCTTTGATCTTAAGGTGTCATCTTATTAATCCGTTTCAATGGCATCGACATTGACGATAAACATGTAATCAGCAAACGTTATTGGAACACGCATAAATGCATATTGAACCTTCGCTAAGTTTTTTGACACTTCTAACCTTGATCTCGGCATCCACATAGGTGCATTTCAAAGTCATTTCTGCTAACAAATTTGAAACCAAAGTTTCCAATGGCTTCTATCAGTTAAAGGTTCAAATAGATTGGATATGACCCAATAAAGGAGCGTCGATCATTCAACATGCATTAAACATCACAGTTATTCAGCTAATCACTTTGTTTAACTTGAGGCAATTATGAGGGCCTCGGTATATACATAAGTTCTCGTTACAGAATTCTCGAGCACTTCATTTGCATATTATAATGATGTAGGATGGAAATCTGAGGCATGCTCACACTAGTGCTGGTGAGCAACATGCATTCAATACATCATCCAAGGATGCATGGTCTCCGGTCCCTTCATCTTTCCTAGCAAACACAAGCTGCTTTCCTTTAAACACATAAAGCCCACCCTGCAAAGAATAAACAGAGTTTCTGAGTTACACATCTTGCTAATACACCCAAGAGAAATGAAATAAAATGAAATACTATCTTGAAGGCCAAATGAGCTACGAAACCAAAGTTACATCCAGATGCAATGTAGAGAATCTTAGGAGCACATAAGGTAGGGAAGGACATCCAACAAAACATAATCAAACACCTAAGAAAGCTCGAGCATACAAGCTCGTCAGGTGTATATAAGCATGATCTCATCCACTATTCGTAGGGGATGGATGCCATACTTCATAGCAAGGCTTTAGCCTCACATTTAATTGTGTCATTACATCTTTCGAAGGATTATGTATATACGATTGAAGTTATTATGCACAAAGTTCTAATAACTCCCCACTACTACATAGCTAAACCATATAAAACGTTATATTTAATCATTCACCTGTTGTAATAGGGACGCCATATCATATGGGGTAGCTTCCAGGGTGTATTCTTTGGTGGCTTTTTGAACCGCATCGATTCGGCCTAATATTTTTGCCTGAAAGAAAGAAACATAAGAGTCACCTCAAAAGAGATTTAAGGATCCCATGCATATTTCTAGTCAATTTACTCACACTCGCAGGGTTGAAGAACGTTCGACCTACACCATAATACAGACCAAGAGCATCATATGCCTACAAAAATTAAACGTAAGCAAAACATAAAAACAAATACAAAATCTGATATGGTTTGCATGAAATCAGAGCATTAAACACAACAGAAGGCTTGATTTCATGAATCATCAAATATCACATACCTTCCTTTCTGGGTCCGCAAATAAAACTTCTTTAGGGAATGGAAGCTAGAGATAACACACAAACAACATGATAAGACTTCTGGTATTGATACAGAGAAAATATAGAGGAAGCATACACATACAAGCATATATTGAAAAGCAAATAAGCAACAAAACACAGATTGTAAACATGAAATAGAAAGAAAGAGAAGGGACAGCGTGAAAGAAGACATACCTTCTCTGCCAAAATTTGGGCTTTGTCAGGAGTGCCAACACCAATGGCAATGACTTTAACTCCAGCAGCATCGAATTGAGGTTTTAAATCACGCAGAGATGCAGCAAACTCCCAGCTATAGTATGGACGATGTGGAAGAGAGCCAAATCAGTAGATTGGCCCTTACAGTAGAAAAGGACAAACCAAGACTAGATTGATCTGGAAAGTAGGAAAGGAACAAAGAAATAGCAAATCGAGCACTACACTAGAAAAGCCACAAACCAAAACGGAATTGATCTCTCTATTGGGAAACTGGTACAAAATAGACAACATTTACCAGAAAACGCAACCGAAATGCCTGAGAAATGCCACCACTGCCGTTTCCTGCGAAAATGAGAACCCCAAGAAAGAAAGAATGTAAGAAGATGGATCCAGGTACGAAAGCGAACGGAGAATTAAGAAACATTACATAATGCTAATTACCGAGTTCTGGTTCCAAAGGTCTTTGAACTGCACACGGACACCATCGGTGGTTAGGATGGAGATAGAAGAGAGCTTGGCAGCCTCACTAACAGAAGAAGAAGAAGAAGAAGAAGCGGTGGCCTGCAAGCGAGTATATTTATGGTTGACATAGCCTTGTGCTTGAAGAAGCTTAATCTTGGCAAGGGAAGGCTTGATGGAAGAGGAACAGAAGGGAAGTTTGTTGTGGTGGCTGTGGTGGTGGGTGATCATGGAACCGCAAGATGCTTGCCATGAGGAGATGGCAGCAGGAGCCATTAGGAGGCAGTATACTGCTTAATTCTATGGATGGATACAGAGCTACCTAATGTCTGCTCATGCTGCTCTGTTTTTCTAGTCACCATTCTTTCTGTCCGTCTCTGTCTCACGCACATTCATTTTGTGGTGGTACTGGTGTGGTGCTCTGTAGACCATCAAATTTGGTAAGACCCTTTTCCCCCTGGTTTTCTTTTGGGTTTGGGTGGCTTTAATTTGCAGAGATAAGCACGGTTTGATGTGGGTGGCTCAAGCCTGAACCGTGCTGTTAAACCGTTGGAGTTTCGGTTCAGGATTGAGCTTCCTTAACCAGTTTGAACTCGGTTTTGGATGGCTCAGGCCGAACCAAACCGTTATGGGCCAAACCGGTTAAGCTGAAACCAAGCCCTTGCCAATTCCTAGGCACAAGAAGATGGACACAATGGCATTCATGATTCAAAGGATTCATTGTGATTGTGATTGTAAGTCCACTTTGTTCAAATGATGAAGTACCTCTAACCGAATATGGTAGCGCCAATGTTGCTTAGAAGCCTCTAGAAGAAGAAGAAGGAGAAGAAGACCAACCAAGCCCCCGATTCTTGTTCCATTTGATCCCTAGAATGTGAAAGGGCCCATGGGCCATAGACAAAGGATAGGGAAGGCCAACGGAGTCCACAAGAGAATAGGGTGTGGCCATGGCCGTGGGCACTCTTATTCCATAGATATAGGTGGCTTACACATACACATAATTAACCCATAGAGCTTTTGATTGAGACATGCTTCGGCACGGCACTTCGTTGCTCTCGATCAAAATGGATCATTCTCCAAATTCTACTTGGGTGTGCAAAACTGGCGTGTAGGAACGTTTTGCTTGTGAATAACGTTGATGCCACAATAACATCGAGCATAAAGGTGCAAGCAAGACACTCTCAAAAGACACGAGAGTTTAGGTGTGTAAACCTCCCGCACTACGTCCCCTCACTCTAGAAACCCTTTGTTCTATGCTCTAGGAAAACCTCCTTACTTGTTTTAGGCCATTTAAATTAACGTCATAACACCCCTTTGACATGAATGCAAGAGAATCTAACTTCCATTCCATTAACTTCTTATGTTAATTGGCTCCCCTAGAATATTCTTGCCTTGAAAAATGGCTCCGATTACATCTATTGTTCACAATGATGTTTTCTTGATGTTGTATTGATTCAATATGAATCTCTTTACAGAATTCTCGGAAAAATCATTTGCACAGCACACGTGTAGGATGAAATTCTCCAAGCACTTATGAGGGCAACGGTCTGATGTATACATAAGCTCTCTTTACATAATTCTCGAGCATTTCATTTGCATATTATAATGTAGGATGGAAATCTGAGGCATGCTCACACTAGTGCTGGTGAGCAACATACATTCAATACATCATCCAAGGATGCATGGTCTCCAGTCCCTTCATCTTTCCTAGCAAACACAAGCTGCTTTCCTTTAAACACATAAAGCCCACCCTGCAAAGAATAAACAGAGTTTCCGAGTTACACACCTTGCTAATATGCTCGCATGCTGTGCAAATGTAAACGAAAGAGAGAAATGGAACGAAATACTATCTTGAAGGCCAAATGAGCTATGAAACCAAAGTTACATCCAGATGCAATGTAGAGAATCTTAAGAACACATAAGCTAGGGGAGGACATCCAACAAAACATAATCGAACACATATAGTGAGTGAAAAACAGCTAAGAAAGCTCGAGCATACTAGCTTGTCAGGTGTATATAAGCATGGTCTCATCCACTACTCGTAGGGGATGGATGCCATACTTCATAGCAAGGCTTTAGCCTCACATTTAATTGTGTCATTACATCTTTCGAAGGATTATGTATATACGATTGAAGTTATTATGCACAAAGTTCTAATTACTCCCCACTACTACATAGTTGAACTATATAAAACGTTATATTTAATCATTCACCTGTTGTAATACGGATGCCCTATCATATGGTGTAGCTTCCAGGGTGTAATCTTTGGTGGCTTTCTGAACTGCATCAAGCCGACCTAATATTTTTGCCTGAAAGAAAGATAAAGAGTATATTTTTGGGTGGATTTTCCTGATTCAACATAGAGTCATCTCAAAAGAGATTTAAGGATCCCATGCATATTTCTAGTCAATTTACTCACACTGGCAGGGTTGAAGAACGTTCGACCAAAACCATAATACAGACCAAGAGCATCATATGCCTACAAAAATGTTTTCATATAGTTTAAACGTAAGCAAAATATTAAAAAAATAATACAAAATCTGATATGGTTTGCATGAAATCAGAGCATTAAACACAACAGGAAGCCTGATTTCATGAATCATTAAATATCACATACCTTCCTTTCCGGGTCGGCAAATAAAGCCTCTTTAGGGAATGGAAGCTAGAGAAAACACACAAACAAAATGATAAGACTTCTGGTATTGATACAGAGAATAAATAGAGGAAGCATACACAGAAAAGAAAACAAGCAATAAAACACAGAGTGCAAAACATGAAATAGAAAGAAAGAGACGGAACAGTGTCAAAGAAGACATACCTTCTCTGCTAAAATTTGGGCTTTGTCAGGAGTGCCAACACCAATGGCAATGAGTTTAACTCCAGCGGCATCAAATTGAGGTTTTAAATCACGCAGAGATGCAGCAAACTCCCAGCTATAGTGTGAAAATGTGGAAGAGAGCCAAATCAGTAGATTGACCTTTACAGTAGGAAAAGGACAAACCAAGACTAGATTGATCTGGGTAGTAGGAAAGGAGCAAAGAAATGGTAAATCGAGCACTACACTAGAAAAGGCACAAACCAAAACCGGATTGATCTCTCTATTGGGAAACTGGTACAAAATAGAACAAAACTTACCAAAAAGGGCAACCGAAATGCCTGAGAAATGCCACCACTGCCGTTTCCTGCGAAAATGAGAACCCCAAGAAAAAAAAAAGGGACGTGAGAAGATGGATCCAGATACGAAAGCGAACGGAGAATCAAGAAACATTACATAATGCTAATTACCGAGTTCTGGTTCCAAAGGTCTTTGAACTGCACACGGACACCATCGGTGGTTAGGATGGAGATAGAAGAGAGCTTGGCAGCCTCACTAACAGAAGAAGAAGAAGAAGAAGAAGAAGCGGTGGCCTGCAATCGAGTATATTTATGGTTGACATAGCCTTGTGCTTGAAGAAGCTTAATCTTGGCAAGGGAAGGCTTAATGGAAGAGGAACAGAAGGGAAGTTTGTTGTGGTGGCTGTGGTGGTGGGTGATCATGGAACCACAAGATGCTTGCCATGAGGAGATGGCAGCAGGAGCCATTAGGAGGCAGTATACTGATTAATTCTATGGATGGATACAGAGCTACCTAATGTCTGCTCATGCTGCTCTGTTTTTCTAGTCACCATTCTCTCTCTGTGTCTCACACACATTCATTTTGTGGTGGTACTGGTGTGGTGCTCTGTAGACCATCAAATTTGGTAAGACCCTTTTCCCCCTGGTTTTCTTTTGGGTTTGGGTGGCTTTAATTTGCAGAAGATGGACGCGACCATAGGAGTCAGCGATGGCTCGGCTCAATCCTGAACCGAGCTGTTAAACCGTTGGAGGCTCGGTTCGCCTCGGTTCAGGTTTGAGCTTCCTTAACCGGTTTGAACTCGGTTTGGTATGGTTCAGGCCGAACCAAACCGTTTTTGGCCAAACCAAGCCGTTGCTGATTCCTAGGCACAAGAAGATAGACACAACGTCATTCATGAGTTGAAGGATTCATTCTGATCGTGATTGTGACCACACAATGGTGTACCTCTAATCGAATCTAGTAGCACCAATGTTGTCGATGAAATTAGTGTGGCGGCATTTTATGAAGGACATGCGATCCAAAAGCCTTGCTCCTTTGTCATGGTTCATATCAACTAAAAATGAATGAATGAATGCAAGGTTTTTTGCTTTAGGACTTGAATCTGTGTCACCTCAACACATGTTTTGGCATTTGAACCAATCAATGTGACTACAAATATCGGTGAGATGTTCTACAATCACGTTCAATTTTTGCTTAAGAAGTTATTTAACTCCTACCACTATGAAAGATTTAGAAAGGAAAAAATGAGCAATTGTAGAGGTGTTGTCGTAATGTAATTAATTCCAGCCTACTGGTTTGGTGCCTTCATTCACCCCAATAACTTAGAACTTGTTCTCACATTCACTAATGTAGAAGTGTTTCAATCACCGATGCACCTTTTTGGAAGTGAATTGTTTTGCAACTATTATGTGCATGTCGTTTGAAGGTGAGATATAACACAATGTGTTTCTATATAGGAGGGGATGGCAAACATAGAACCGAGAATTTCCACAAAGATAAAGAGCATAATACACTAACCATGGACCATGGACCATGCCTTTTCTCGATCCTGCTTTACTATGTTTGTTTTTTACGGCTGTAATGCTATTATAGAAGGGGATGGCACACGTAGAATTTAGAATTTCCACAAAGATAAAGAGCATATATAGACAAATCAGTCAAAGATGGCCCTATCCTTGTCTCAATCATGCTTTACTAAGCTTAGACACATTTGCCCATGTTTATCCCTCTTCAACTCCCCCCAACTCTGGAAATCTAGATTTCTGTTGAATTCCGGCCCAGCCCAGCCGGATGAAGCGTTATGCGCGAGGAGGAAGCGCTTCTTCATGAAGCACATGAAGGGATTGAAACCGTAGACCAATCACGGATGAAGCGGTTAACAGTTGAGCTACCAGCGCGGGAAGGGAATAACCGCTGACTGAACACAAATTCATGGGCAGGTACCGATGAAGTGGCTCACTTACCACCGGCTCGCACGTCGGAACCTCAAGTTCGTCAGAAGCCAGCCCATGTTCTATGTTCTGTGGGGGCCTAATGTCAACCTGAATTATTTGTACTTGGATTGGTTTCTCGACTCACTCTTTGTTGGTTGGAGAATGTTGGACAACACCACATTTTACTTCAGCCCACACCTCAATACAAAGGGAAAGAACCATCACTAATTGAGCAAGAAAATCAAGCAAGCCACTTGCTTTTGTATCAATTTCATAAGAAAAAGCATGTGTGTGCGCACACACACACACACACACACAATTGGAGAGAACTTATGAACATGTTCGTTGGTCCTTTGTTTTCGAGTAAATGCATAAAATGGGCTTTGGACCACTTATGTCTCACCTTATACTTTTATTAGGTCAAGATGTGGTGTCCTAAATAATGCTTAATTGGGCAACTACATCGATATTGCACTCATGCGTCTACTCCTTAACGATGCCCACTTAACCCATTGTTGTTTGGTATTGTTACTCTACCCCTTGTTGGTGATGTTATCAAAGTGTGTGGATTCCAAGTGCTTAACACTGGAACCCGTCTATAGATCAATGGAGTTTTCCCTCCCGTTGATATCGTTGGGCCAAGGATCTGGATTGGTGTATAATACCCTAATGGTAGCGAATCAGGCAAGAGTGGTCGTCGATGACTCTTGAGCTACTAGTTAACTAACCTTAGTATTAGCATTTACTCTCTCTCTCTCTCTCTCTCTCTCTCTCTCTCTCTCTCTCTCTTGTTTTGGTAAAAGCACACAACTATATTAATTGTATGTAAAATCCACTTAGTTACAACACTTCTTAGTCTCCCCTACCTATCATATGCTATGTAGGTAGAGGGGCGTCCTGTAATGCCATTAAAAAACCTAAATATGCATTTGAGGAAATGATCCCCACATGCTCTAACATCCAAAAATTCCACATGAGAATACCTTTCAGCTTCTTTATATAAGCTTTCATCCCATGTCTATTATCAAACATGAAAGCATTACACATATTCCAATTGTGTTGTAGTCCCCAATAACGTAAAAATTGGAACAATATCTCCATCTCATCATTTGAACCATTTTGAACATATTGAGAAAAAACACATTGTTGAGGTCTCAAACAACAACGGGTTAAAACATGCCAAATGTCTGATAAGTACTTCCAAATGGTACACGCTATAGGACATTTAATGAACTTATGTGTACTATCCTCCAATGGAACGATGCAAAAGAAATAAGTGCCAGACCCTAGTCCTCGTCTCTTTAAGGCCAAACCTAATGGGAGCCCACCAATCATGACTCTCCATATGAATACCTTTGCACGAAATGGTAGATGGCAATGCCAACCACATTGTAATATTTTCCACCACCTTGCATCTTACTTACATACTTCCACAACTTCGCTGCTTTAGGAGATAGCCAAGATAGTGATTCCATTGGATAATGATACAATATATTTGTACCGACCTGTAACAAGCGTGTATCATCTTGTAACCACTAATCCACCCAAGGTGCAACATTTGTTTTCCATGGCAAAGATCCTTGCAATAATTTGAATATGCTAAGCAATGGTTATGTATTCCCCCAAATTATGGATTTATTTGGGGGAATACATAACCATTGCTTAGCATCTTCAAATTTCGACAACCTTTGAGATTCATTATCAACCACACATTCCAAATGTACAATTATCCCCAATTGAAATAAACGATTGAATTGAGATCTCAACTTCTCTTTCCCATGTCAAAACAACACTGGAGAAGAAACAAGCAATTCATTTTGTAATGAATTACAAGATTCTCGATCACTTGATGGTCTCCATTCAAATAGAGATAATGCATCTTGCCATGATCTTACCAAATGTTGTCCACATACAGAATGTCAAATCTTTAGAGGTATACTTCTATTGAGTAATGGCCACCAGGATGCTTGAATCTTTGTTTTCCCGTGCACCAATCCTTCATGCTCAATAAAATATTGCATCATAGATATCCATGGTTGACCTTGTTGAAATATATATCGTAATAATACAAATCTACAAGCCATGAAATGCATTTCCAGATTCCAATATTGTTGCACCACCTAACCTTTTAAGAGTAGCCAAATGGTCCCATGAAATCCACGTAACTCCCATAATTTCTCCCTTCCGCCACAACATGAACCGAATAGGTTGTTACATGTTTTGTAATGCCTTCTTAGTCCAAGGTAGTAAAGGCAAAAAATTATAATAACATGGGTATCAAGATACAAGGCACCACTTTGAGTCGTACATGAAAGGGCCATAATTGAGACTTTCAATACATAAATTTGTCCTTCAATTTACTACCAATCCAATAAATCAATTGAACACCAATATCAACACCCAATGGATAACCCAAATGTCAATAAATTGATCCTCGTGTAATCATTGACCCTTGCCATCCCAAACACTCCAAATCACTCTTCGTACAAGAAATAAGGCGAGACTTCCTCCAATTTATATACAACCCGGAAGCCAAAGCAAATTGATCCCAAACTTGCATACTCCTTTCAAGATTTTCTTTTGATGCTTGTAAAAACATAAAAGAATCATCAATCAATGCTTGTGCCACCAATTGTCCACCAGAAGGAAGATGCAAACCCACAATATCACCACTAGCCGCAAGATTTGACAACACTACTAACAAAGGACGTGTAACAATAGCAAATAATAATGGGCTTAGTGGACATCCTTGCCGCATGGATCTAGTAAGAAACACTTTCGGAGTAATTCCGCCATGAAGCATCACACGCGAGATTGCATTTTGTCCTAGCAAAAAGATAAGTCGTCAGATACGAGGACCAAACCCCATATTATACATCACACCTGAGAGGAAAGACCAATTAACATGATCATATGCTTTTTCCAAATCTAATTGAACCATAACCATTTCTTGATGTGTATGTCGAGCATAATCGATAGCCATTTGAACATTCAAAACATTATGCAATATATTTCTACCTGCAATAAAACCATATTGAGATGGATGAATAAGTTGAGGTAAGAATTTCTTAAGTCAGTTGGATAATATCTTTGCAAACACTTTGTACAACCCTCCTATCAATGAAATAGGCCTCCATTGATGAAATGGCTCCGAAAATGGTACCTTTGGTATCAATTTGATTAAGCCCACCTTCCAACTCTTGGGCATGAAACCAGAATCCCAACATTGTTGAAACATTTGTGTGAATGGACCCTTAAGCATGTCAACATACTTCTTAAAAACTTCATTTGTAAAACAATCCCAAGGAAGGTGTAACGATACCTTTTCCACCTCAGTTTCTTCAAAATCAACATCCAATTCTTGACAAATATTTGTATTCACGACACACCCAATTACATTATAAAACTCTTGGCGTGCTTTCAACACATCCTCATTAATAATCAACTCTGGCCCAATCAAATTCTTAAAATGAGTAATACATAACTCAATAACCTTGATTGGGTCTACAACAATGTCATCCCCTATCTTAATTTGTACCGCATTTGAATGAGCATATAATGGTCTTAATCCTTAAAAACATATGAGATTGTGATTGATTATCTATAAATCCCTCATTTAACTAACGTAGTTTGGTTAGTGGATAACTTTGACAAGACAAATTCTTCACAATGTCCTGTACTTGAACTTGAAGATCCAAAAGGTCTCCATCATGCGGATTATTCATCATTAGTACATTGCATCGCATAAAAATATATGAAAACTTATCAATCAATTTCTTACGTCTTTAGCATTAGTCATATCATACGTACGATGAATATCACTGATGTTTTGTAGTGTTGTATCCCATGCATGCCATCCTTTTGAAATAACTTGTTCTAAAAACATGCCAAAATTTTGTTGCATATAGGCATCAAATAAGGAATGTAATAATAAAGAAGAATTAAACCTCAAAGGAACTCGATCAAGCAATGTTTTGTACAGATCAATCCCATGTTTATGAAACTCAAAACATATGGAAAAATGATCCGATGTCACAACCTCTTGCATAATTGATATATTAAGCATCTCTGGCAAAAAGGACTCATTATGCATAACATAGATTCTATCTAACCTACTTCATGTTTCCGTATATTGCATAGACTGAAATATAATCCCAACCTCATGTTGATGCAACCATCTCCATACATCCAAATTCAAAACCTATGATGCCAATGTGTCCCAAACTTCTTGGTCAGGAGAATCCATCAATGAGAATCGTGAAGTAGATTGTGAAGCATCAACACACATTAAAATCACCCATTAACAAACCAGCACGACCCACTAATAACCATGGTGTCACGGACCGTGACACATGGATACTTGAAGACCATAACTCGATGCGTTGATTAGCATTATTGCGTGCATAGATTCCTACCAATCATATCAAATCCTCAAAATACTTGACTTCCATTACCAACAAATGTCAATATGGATCATTATAGACTATATGCGGACAAAACAAACCACGAATAATCATGACTACCCCTGCGTAATGATGTGATAATTGTCATGCATAATATGCGAATATCCACACAAATGTTACACAGATCCTGCTAAATCATGACACGTATGTTCAACTACACATAAAACATCCCATTCTTTATCAAATAAAGTTTTCCATAATATATATTTCTTATGAGGAGAAGGTGCCCCTCGCACATTCCATGATACCACTTTCATTTAACACCTTTAGTAAGAACTTGCTCTTTATGAGCATTGTATTCATGAATGTACTAACTACTTGTTCAAGAGCTACATAAGGATTTGTGTGTACTACATCTCATCCACCAATAATACGATTTTGTTGTCTAGCTCCACGAAAATGAAGTCCTTGATTTAATTGAAGTTGCACCACCCTTCGTGAAGATTCGAATTGTAATTGGTTGGACACTCTCTGATTTCGCACTTGTTTCTGCCAAGGATTTTTCTTATAGTCCTCATCCAATCTCAAATTATCTTTTGGTAATGCCTTACCGTTAGTATCTTTTGTGTCCATTTGTATGGCAACACCCTTCCCTTTTATCTTGTGCTTCACTTGATGCCACTCTCCATCTTCAACATCTAGGCCATCATTAATACTTACTCCATTCTCCTCCCCAACACCTCTGACATGACCATGAACTTTAGGATCTTGCTCTAACCCATGAGATGTTCCCTCATCCATGACCATATCAACCATTGAGACAATATCGTTCTCAACATCTTCCTTATTTTTCCCTTTGACACAACTTTTCAGGGATAGTTCACCATGATATTGGCATTCATCCATAAAATGCCCCAATTTACCACATTTAAAATAATGTCTTGCAAAAGTCTCCAATTGAAGCTTAAAACGAAATCGACCAAATCGAGATGTATCTATACTTAATCATCCTGGAAGTTTACAACTTGTATCCCATAACATGCAAAATCTACATTTGTTCAACGAATTAACATGAGGAGCAACCAAAACTTTACCAATTTGAGACATCAATCCTGGTAGTAAATCCCAAAAGAATGAGTTACTACAATCAATGGTCACCCAAATTGGACATTGTTGTTTTAATATATCTTTACAATCCACCACCGAACCCATTCCATCACATGCACGAATCTTCTATCAACTGTCAATATCACAATCATCTCCAATAACATCTTTCCCACCAAGAATAGCAACATATGATGTTTTCTCATGTTCTGTAAAATCAATAAATGTTTTCCTCTTGTAATTTTTACAACCATCATTACTACCACATCCATCGACAATCATCAACTCACTTCCTATTGTTGTGTCAGCCATCCTAATAGAGATTGAGAGAACTAACCTGAGACGATGACCATTTTCCTTGTAGCTTCTTGTAACGATAACGAAACTCAACTTCCAAATAATCTTTGGAAAGCCCTATGAATGAATGAGCTTCGCAACGAGCTAAAAATCATCAAAACGGAGTTCTGAGTACAAAGTTACATCAGAAACATGTTTCAACCCTATTATTGACGAAAGCTTAAGCCTGACCTGACCCAAGGATGCTTACAACGGCCCACTCACACGTTTATGCCACAATGCTCTAAGAAAGATGAACAACTTGTCACATTTTTTCATAAGATTGTGATTGTACAGAAGCACGAAGATCTAAAAAGAAATTGGCTCCGGGTACCAGTAACTAGTCTTTGCCAACAATCTACCACGCACACATGCATGATGAAAGCCATCAACCTATGCACATGTTGGAACTACATCCCTTTTGTTTGTTTGCTACAGATGTAGCACGCATCCTCGCTCCACCAATTTTGCGCTTAGATATTAGTTTGATAGGCAAGGGCCAACAATGCATTTTTTACTCAAGAATAATATATATGATTGATGTTGATGTGCAAGAACTTATCCTTGGCTTATGGAAACTAAACTTCTAAGGTCATACTTTCAAGAGCAATATGTGAAACATTCATGATCTCAAACACAAAACGTGAAGATTGTTAAACCCCTTCATTACATGGGACTAGAATCCATATGCAAAATACAAGCTTTGCAACTATACCCTCATCATTGCTAGTTTGTAATCAAAAAGTTTTGGTGAGATGAGGTTGTGAATGTACATATATAATTTTGTTGAACCAAATTGACAAGGAGGGTTAGCAAGAAGATTACTTCAAAACATATCCATGCTATGTCATGGATGACTATATTAAAAACTTTTAACTACCCATCAGTTAATAATGCATCCTCTATGTCATATTGCTGTACCATATCTTTGGCACCAAGATTACATGCAAAGTACCTTTTGACCAAACTTTACAATAGGGTTTTGACCAAAAGGTATTCGTCCATGCTTGTCAACATATTTTCCAAATTTGTCAAGAAGATTCTTGAGCAAGGTTCCTATGGAGAAGATTTTTGAGCAAGGTTCCTATGGATATTTAACATCTAAACACGGCATTGAGAACCTTGGCCAAACCAAGGATTCGTGATCATCAAGCTAGGTTTTCATGCCTTATCAGATGACCACGATAGAAGGGTCATTAGCCCAAAACATTTGGAAAACATGTGATTGAAAAACTGAGACCTCGCAATGATTCAATCAATATCACCTCCTATATTTTATGGACACAAGCGTTATATCGGATCTACATATAACAAGTAGAGAGAATCACCATGATTAAAGAGACCAAAGAAGTATTTGAATAGGAAATGTATAAATTGTTATTGTTCAAGCAAACTGCCTTCATATTAATTCATCAACAAAGATGCTCCCACTGTCTCGCTTCTTCCATTAAGATTAGCAGGACAAACTCATATGCAAAATTGATCTTCTTCTCCTTTGAATGAATAAAGCATAGCTTATACACCAGTTTATGTACATGTGGATCAACTTCATAGTATTATGATTATTATTCTTCCAACTGTACAAATCTTTCGTTTTATATAAAGTAAAGTAGGTCTCCGAAACATCCAACCCAACTTCCTCAGTCGCCCCCCCCCCCCCCCCCACACACAAAAAAATAATAATTATATTTGCTATTTTAAATCTTTGCAGCCCTCTGCACTCGTTTTGCCATTCACCACAAATTTCTTTTAACATCCTGCAGTATATAAGAAAACCAATCATTTGAGTGCTGAAGGGTATAAAATAATTCATTAATATTTTGAACATTGAATGAATCCTGTGACAGAAACAACGTCATAATTATTGAAGTTTAAATGTTTTCAGCTATTGCAGAAATTGATAAGGAATAAACTCCAGAAGTCTGTATTGCGTAGACATGGCTCAACACCATTATTCAACATTCAATAATCAAACCCTGCATTGTCATGATGCAGGAAGGCCATTGTCTAGTAGTTCTATCTCAAACGAAAAATAGGCAGCTATTAACCTACTCCTCAAATCATTTATTCAATTGTGCAACTACCGCTCACTTTACTGTAGATTCCGATTTTTTATGTTCACCAACTTCTGCATATTTCTAACTTCACCAAATTCACTCTCACTAGTTGACTCTAGTTCTGGTGTAAGCTGTATTAGTTTTTACGGCTACTTCCCAATTTTCAAATCATGACATGACACTTCTATGCATGTTATTACGAAGTTTAAGACAAACTAATTTCCTTCTCATTTAAATGTCTGGAACCGAGTGATCATAACCAGAACAAAGGAATACTAGCAGCATAAACACACAAAATCATAACGCTTACATTCAAGTTCTCTTGATCATGAGTTTCTCGACCAGCTACTGTTTTTGAAGCCCCCGTCTTGGTACTGGAACAAGCATAAACAAATTGATAAGTTCGCGAAGACAAACAGAAAAGTGCAGTAAATTGCAATAAGAAAAATTGTTTTCTTCCATAGACTTACACAGTAGAGCGTCTTAAATTGTAACGCTTTGTCCTGGGAGTCTCCTTCAAATCACTTGATAAAGAAATTCCGTGATCTTTACTATGCCGTCTCCTCTTGCCACCTGTTGTGATCTCAGACTCTGCTTCCATGTCTCCAGTTTCTGCTTCACTCATAGTATCAGTAGTCTGACTAAAAGCTCGCTTTCTCGTTTCAATATAAGACATAGTGTCTTTATCATGCTCAATAGCTGATTGAGTGCCTGAATCTATGAACTTTTCCTCATGCATCTGCAATCCTTCTTTGTACTTGTGACTGCTGATAATCTCTTTATGTTGCAATTGAGACTCATATAATCTTTCAGCATCTACATTCAGTGTAGGGGTAGGGGGCGCCCTTCTAAGACTTGGGGTTTTGGCTTTCTGACTCTTCTTGAGTTTACCTCTAGTACTGCTAGGAGTAAAGCTTGCACTTGACCTTGAAACTGGATTGAATCCTACTTGGCCTCCATCAGATCTTGTGTCCAGTTGGTTGTTACCAAGCTCTGACCCCAGAGAAGCATTACTCTCTTCCAAATCCTTGGTTGTTCCATTGGAGTTTGCCATCTTTTCTGGTGATACTGATATACCTGACACACATTTCTGTAGCCAAGAAAGTCGGGCAGGAGACTCGGTTAATTTTCCATCACTGATTCTACCATCAACATTCAGTGGAAACTGAAAGGTTGAGTCTTCAGCTTCACTAGGAAGTAAATCTGGTTCTGAGTTTTGTCTTAGCATTTTGTCTCTATTGCCATGGGACAACAATTCTTCATTTTGCTGACTAGTTTGTTGCTCAATTCTCAACTTCTTAAGTCTTTCAGCCTCTTCAATGTTTTCTTCTCTTTGTTTAATTAAAGCTTCACTTTGCTCCTTAAGCTTCTCCTTCTCAAATCCCAGCTCATTGATATTTTTCCTGATCTCAATCCACTGCTGTTCAGATTCTTTATGTCTTCGAGTAATCTCTTCCCTCATTTTCTCAAGCTCTAGTCTTTCCAAACGGACTTCTTCTAGCTCTTTTCCAACCACTTCAGACGGTGCGGTAATCTTTTCCCTCTCCCTTTCAAGTTCTCTCTTCATTCGCAGCTCTTCTTCCCTTAAATGATTTCCAATGTCCTCCCTCTGCTTTTCTATGTTTGTTTCCAACTCTCTTCTCCTTTGCTCCAGATCTCTTATAAGGTCGTCCTTATCCTTCTCTACGGACGCAAACCACTCTGCCCTTTCATGTTCAATTCTTCTAGTGAACGTCTCCATCTCCAGCTTCAAAGCTTCTGATTCCTTTCTCATTTGATCTTGTAACAGCCTTCTCTCTTCCTTTAACCTCACCTCTTCAGCAAGCAACCATGCAGACACTCTTTGTGCCTCTTCATCGACTTTTTCCATTGATTTTTTCACATTCTCACTCTTCTCATCAAGCATTTCCCATTCTTTCTCAAGCCTCTCTTTCTCTCGATTCAATTCCTCGGCTTCCATACTCATTGATTTTGTTTTAGCTCTATAGTCATCAATCTCCTCTTTCAGGCATGTTTTCAGCTTAAGTTGTTCTTCTCTTTCTTGCTTAGTAAGTGTAAGCCTCTTTTGCTCTTCGATTAATTCTTGCTTCAGCAATTGCTGTGTTATAAAAAGCTGTTCATAGTCTGCCTTTTTGGAGTTAGCCTCCTCTTTTTGCTGTTCCACTAAAATTTGCAGCTCAGTCTGCATGTCAACATAAGCCATTGCAAACATGATATAGCGCACTTAATAAAGCTATGCTTGCAGCAAACTACTCTGCCACCAGAATTGAAGGTACACAAAATACCAGAATGTACATGTGTGCTTGAGCACTTAAACCCTAAACCCTAAGAATAGACTCTATGCTTCAAGTGCTCCAACTGACGATTAATTCAAAACCTCAATAAACAGAAACAACCATTCATAAAATACATGCATGAACTCCAGAAGTTACAAGCTATCATGTAATCGAAGACATTGGTATGCAAAATTATTCACACCATGAAAGGAATGGATCAACCAAGCAAGTTGCAATATAAGCTAATAGCTTGGTTGATTACAATAATAGCTTATCCATCTGGATTGCAATTATTATATTGTAAAGCTTGCACAAACAAGTAGTACATACCCAAACTCTTCAAGTAACGTGTTGAAGAGTTCAAGCAAATTCCACTTCTTAATGTCGCTCTATATAATAATTGTTTAACATCTACACGTGTTTGCATCTACCAAAGTGGTCCCCATCATTGGCTCAGTACATTCCATAAATGTAAATATGTTTTTATTTTCTCTTTTTCCTGACACTTTCTTGATGCAATAAGAGGAACTAGTTATAAAGAAAGAGAAACATTGACAGTTGTTTCCTTTAAATCACAATAGAAGTTAGGAAAAGAAACTTTTACTATGAGTTTTTTCTCTGCACTAGATTTATTAAAAAAAAAAATCAATGATGTGATTAAGGCTTACCAGATTGTGCTGTTTTTCTGACAATGCAGCTTCTCTTTGTTTCAATGTCTTCTCTAAATCTTCTATATGTTGTCTTTCTTTTGAGACAAGAACCTCAGTCGCATTGACATGTTCATCACGCTTCTCTAGTATCTGTCAAACAATCTTGAATAATCAAGGTCAAAGAAAAAATTATGGACTCTAATAATGAGACATCATCTCATTCTGGGATTGATGTATTATACTCTTCCTTACATGATTTAAGAAGTGCATTTCATTAGACAGATTCCACAGTTAATGAGTAAAATGGGAATTATCCATTATATCTTACACGTTCTCTGTTTGAAAGCATCTCTTTAAGCAGTATCAATTCGCGCTCCTTTGTTTCCATTGCAATCTCCTTTTTTACTATTACCTGATTCATCGAAATAAAATTAGAAGCATGAGGATATCTCATTAGGAAAGTCCATACAGCAATATGTTGAGAGCATACCTCTTCCCTAATTGCTACACTAGAGAGCTTTGATGAGCAATCAGCTTCTAATTGTTGCAATGATGAACGTTCATCCTCCATTTGTTTTTTCATAGCTAGTAAATCATTTTTCATTTTCTTCAGAGCAGACTCTGTTTGATTTATACTCTCCTCAGTCTGATTAAGTAATTTTTGCCCTTCTAGCAACCTTGCTTGACCTTCTTCCAGCTTTTTCTCCCATTCAAGAAAGCTCTGTTTCTGACGGTTCAGCTCCTTTTCGTTAGCTTCTTGTCTAAATATGAATATCATACACTTTATATTAGTATATTTTGACTCCAAGTATGATTATACATGCATACAAGTTATGAATCAGCATAACACATTTTTGGAACCTTAGCATACTATAGGAGAAAAAGAGCCCACAATCTGTTACATAAGAAGGAATAGGATTATACAGTCATTAATTGATCGATATATTTGCAATCTCATAAGAAATGCTGAAAATAAGCTCTTATCTGATGATAAGCTAGAGATATTAGAACAATGTGGTCTCCCATTTCTACTATACAACTATATCATTACACAATATAAAAGTAACTAAAAAACTTACTGAGCTTTGAAAGCTAGCCTTTCTCTCCTCAAAATATCTTCCTGTGCTTCAGCTTCCTGTAGCTTCCTTTCTGCAATGCCTTTCTTGTGGCTCAATTCTGCCTGTAAGGCATCCATCATGTGCAGCTTTGACTCAGCCTCCAAAGCTTTATTAGTTGTTCCAGAAATCAATTCTTGTGCTTCTTTCAATTTATTTTCAGCCAGAAGCTTTATTTCTGCAGACTCAGACCTCACTTCCTTCAATGCATTCTCAAGCTGACAATAATACAGTAACAAGAATTAAAGGATTACAAAAAGCCGCTAGAGATTCGGCATATTTGTAATTCCAGATTCCAAGACCAAGCTGAAAACCATAATATAAAAAATGCAAGATACTCACATTATATACACATAGTTTTTCAGCAGCAAGAGCTTGCTTTAAAGACTCTTCACGCTTTTCAGCTTCTGCGACCGCTAAAAGGTGTGCAGCAAGCTCTCTTCGTAGCTTCTCTTCTGCATCTTGAGCTATAGATTTCAATTTCTCAGTTTGTTGACCCCATTCATTCCGTTCCATTAGCAGAAGGCCCATATTGTATTGATAGTCATAAAGCTGCATCAATATTTATTGAAACAAAAACCATTGTATTATTGTTTGTATTGAGAAATCACTGCAACTACTTCATGTGATAATAGTAAGAATTTGCCTAGAAGCGAACCATGAGTTTGTTCTAAGACTATCATTGAAATGCTAGACCAAGAGTGATGGTCAATGATCTCTAACGCTTCCCCTAAATCGCAAGTCCAGACAGCTATCATGCAGACGGTTCAGGAGTCTCCGAAAATCAAGCTCATATGCTGATACATAATGCTGAATAAGTATGCTATCATTCATTTGTTTTCAACTGCTTGTGTTGAACATATTAAAGTAACCAAGTTGAATATAGAGTGTCATTCATATTAACCAAGCTTGCCTAGATTAATCCAGTCATCTAGTCTTATCTATGCAGAATACAAAGCATATCTACATTTACCAAACAAAGACCAAAGCATATGTACGGCAGCCAACACATGATTCTAATTATATCAATGCATAGAATTATTGAAGTACCTCAGATTCCAATCTGGAAATGTGGCCCATTAAAGTAGCTCGATCCTTCTTCTCAATTGAGCCTTCATCAAGAGCCCCTACCTCTTTGAAATGCCGCCAAATGTCAGTTTCAGACTGTCCAACAGAGCACCCATCTCCTTCTACAACTGACCTAATCAATCCTTGCGGAGGGCTTATCTCTCTGTTACTCTCTGTAGCAGCAAGAATGGTATCAACTGGAATAGAACAAACTACCGTTCCTTTCTCTTTCCTTTCTGCATATAATGGAGACCATCTTGGCCATGCCTTTCTCTGTGGAGTAAACATGGCGAACCGAAATGCAACCCTTCTTCTTCAATGATGATGAGGTTCTATCGTTTATTTCTAGGATTTAGAATGAGTCACGGACTTTTTAGGGTTTCACATACATCAAAGCCACGTCTAGGGTTTTGTTTTCATCAAAACCTTTTTCCAGGGTTTATGTATCGATCAACATGAGAAAACTTTGAAGGGTTCTAGAGTGTTTTTGTCTTTTAAGGCGCCGGGGTCTTCTTTAAGGGTTTAGAATGCAGCAGAGGGATTTCTGAGAGATTTTCAGAGTGACGACAAAGGAAGGGATTCGTTGCAGTGGTTAAAGACGATGGTGTATGTGAAGGAAAGGCGGCGCAGGATCCGCCATAGCCATGGCCAAGAAATTGTAGCCAAGAAACGAAGCGGAGAGCAGGCGAGACCATGGGGGTAGATGATTATACATACATACATACATACATACATATATATACATACATACATACATACATACATACATACATATATGTATATATGTATGCATAGACAGATAGATGAACGACATATTATTAAATGAGATCAAGAGAACTTGTTTGTATGTATGTATGTATGTATGTATGTATGTATCCTTCTCCATCCCATGAATCAATCATGAGGCTTCTCCATGGCCCCAGGTCGGTCGGTCTCTCGAGCAGCGTATGCTTGCCTCTCATGCTCCTCACACTTGAATCACAGTATATGATCATCATCATCATCATGCTTCTTGGCATTGGTCACTGAGCAAGGATGGTCGAGCCGTCGCGGCCTTCTCCTATATGTTTTTCAATGCATTTGCTCCTCCTCAACTCTTTTATCAGGCAATGGAGAGTGATTTGTGCTTCGATATATGATGGATTGGCAAGCAATGGAGAGTCCTTATGTATACAAAGGATTGGTAAGCATTGGGTTGACGTAATACTATGTAAAGAGAAGCTGCATTTTATATTCCTCATAGAGAGTCCAACCACTATAATTTGTATGAGCTGCATTCTGACGATCCTCTTTCCAATGTGTGCGCTAGCATTCTTACATCAATGTTAAAGCTCGTAGAAGGTAAAAATGAAAAGGTTTTAATAATATAAAATGATAGGGCGAAAGAAAAGGCGATATTATCAAATGTCAGAGGACAAAAATGCAAATGTTTAAACTCCAACCAAAGTTAGCATAACTCAAAGGCATGCCACTATTATAAAAACTTTATAATTACTCTTGTGATTAAATATAATGATCTTGGAAGCCATGTTTCATAAAACGGATTTTTTAATGTATTAAACAAGTGCTTTGGGCCTCCTCAAGATTTGTTATGTTAGCATGAATATACTTAATCTTGTGTTCACCCCTTGAGTGTTGCCGCGAAGTTACATGCATGCATGTGAAGTGGAACAGATCCACCGAGAACTTGAACTAGGGAGATTAAAGTAGTAAACCTTCATGGGTTTAGGGTTTAGGGTTTAGGATTTCTTGGTTTAAGGAGAATTCTTGGATTTTGTTTGTTTGTTCATTAGTTTGTGTCTATTTATAAGTACGTTGAGGAGATAGATATTTGATTATTTTTTTCTCCAAAAAAACACTACTTCACATTAGTTAGCAAAGATATTTGATTATTATGTTATGTTATGTTATTTTCTATTAACCACTATTATTTAATTGTTTTTTTATTTTTTATTTTTTCCAAAAAAAGATATTACATTAGTATTATAAAACGTTGTAAGGCTATACATACAAGATATACCACAAATCCCCTTTTTCTCTAAATTGTACCCATCAGCTTAAATAAATACGTTGGTGCCAAGTAAAACCACTCCACCTTATTAGACATCCGTTTATAAAATATAACTATGTCCCAAATGGCATGAAACTCAATCGCTTAAGCTCTGCTTGTTGCATATTACCTTTTATACTATCCAACAAACCTCCGAGATTATGCACAATCTCTGTTCAAATCCTAGAAATTATTTGGCATCCATGTTTGAGGTTTATTTGTCTTTATTTGTGGATTCAAGTAGAACCACTCCACCTTATTAGACATCTGAGAATAAAATATAACTATGTCCCAAATGGCATGAAACTCAATCGCTTAAGCTCTGCTTGTTGCATATTACCTTTTATACTATCCAACAAACCTCCGAGATTATGCACAATCTCTGTCCAAATCCTAGAAATTATTTGGCATCCATGTTTGAGGTTTATTTGTCTTTATTTGTGGATTCAAAGGTATCACTTTTTTTCCATCAAACCATGTCTCATCACTATAGCATCTGCAACCTCCTCTTGTTCATATACCATAGGTTTATCTTGTATTATTGCCAATAATACCACTCCCCATGTGTACATTGCTCGAGGTACTGACATTAATAATGTTATGATTCGTTTCCATATGTCCATAACAAAACCACAACTCCACAAACAATGTTTAACCGTCTCTACTACATCCATAGAGAAAGGGCACATCTTGTCTACGTTCTCTTTTTTACACCCCTATAGCTTTATGAACCAATAACAAACGGAAACAAACAAATTTTCTACTCATTTTTATACCCCACAACCATTTCCTAAATAGTTGATGTTGTGGAGAAAGTCCATTTCATCTCCAAATGACATTTGCAGTTGGCTCTTTCCATGATCTAACACCTAATATTTTCCTACCAATATTCACAGAATATTAAAAAAAGGCACATATTTTATCTAATCTTGAGCCCACACCTTGCAATACAATTCTCCAGGACCCCAAGATAATCTTGATATTTGTCTCCTTTTCGTAATCCAAATCCACCAAAAAGATTTTACCTTTTGATGATTCGTATCTAAAACCTAATTTGATCCATCATTTGTAATCACCCTCACTTCTTTATGCAAACAAAAACTAAACAAATTAGTTTCCTTAGGTGTGAAGATTAACCTACCATCATCTTGTACATAAAAAATCATACACTCCTGTTCCCCAATATAGGCTTTTACTATAATCAAACCATCCAATGGAGTAAATAAACCCATCCACTTCTGTGCGACAGTTAATTTGCATCTGAATATTAGAAAGGGTGTTTTGTATTGCAGAATACATTACTTTTCTACCCCTTATATTATTAAGCAGTAACATTTGTTGGTCTATAGGTTTAGACAAAAATGTTGTCCACGCACGCACCTACAAATTGTACTGGTCCACAATCTAGTTCAGCCCATGCACATCTAGTACGCCTTCCCAACCTCTGTCCCCTCTGGTCAGTCAAACATGAATGCCAAATCGGGGGTAATTGTTTACAAAATTCAGAATCATTATGTTTTTGGCAATCTCTTACCTAAGTCAAGAGAAACATCTTTCCATGCATTAAGAACAGATGGAGCAAATTTGTTTTCCTAGTTTGTGAAATAGCCAACTTGTTATGTTCCATAAAACTCCATAAAAAATTAGGCCTCCAATCCCCAGTAGTTTTGGGACAAAACGTTTGCAATTCATATAACAACAATTGTTTCTAAGGTTTTGATCATGGTAACAATCCCCGAATCACCAATTTTGCAAGAAAAGCTTTGGAATGTTGTAATGGATCAATAATCCCACTCCTCCCTGATCAAGTGGCTTAACAATCGTGGACCAAGAGACCTTTGCCCTAGCCTGACTTCCATCATTACCAAACCACAAACAACTCCGGATCAATCTTTGTAATTGTCCCATACATTATCTAGAAAAAGTCTAACATGACATAATATACCAGAGGCTAGACAACAGAACTTGATTAACTACTACCACTCTACTCGCAAATGATAGTTTAGCGTTACCCCCACGCAATAGTTAGTTTTCCTATTTTTCAATAGTAAAGAAGCAACCTGAATTTCTGAAGAAATATTGAAGCCTACTTGGCATCCCAAATATCTAACTACGGTGCCCTCGGAAATCCATCGAAATTTTGGATTAGGACTCCATTGTGGAATAGAATTTGATGACACCCAAAAACCCATTGATTTATTACAATTAATTGATGCACTTGAAGCCATAAAAAAGTTTGCACTTCTATGCACATTTTCTACGAATTATTAACTTGACCATCGAGATACAAACTTGTATCATCAGCAAATTCTACATTGAAATGTTTGTCCCATCAAGGGGCATTGCTATTCCTTATAATCCACAAACCAAACTCATCACTTTAGCAAAAAACAGAAATAAATATGGTGCAAGTGGACAACCTTGTCGTGCACTGCGGGAACTTTGAAACACATCACCTTTAACTCCTCTTGACAAAATAGAACTGCCAGCTAAATTGTACAAAGTAGACACTCTGATCACCCATTTCTCCGGAAAACCAAGTCTTACAAGAGTACCATGAAGGAACTCCCAATCAACACGATCATATGCTTTTTCAAAGTCAAGTAACAAAATAACTAAATCCTCTTTTTTCTTGCGAGCCAAGGCAATGGCTTCCCAAAAAAAGAGCAAATTATCCATTATACTTCTTTCCTGAATAAACTTGTTTGGGTGATATGAATCAAATCATGTAGCAAAGATTGCAATCTCAAAGACAATGTTTTTGCGAAGATTTTATGTATTATATTTGTAAAGAATCCAGAATGATTCTGTGCAGCGGAAGAGATATGTGTGTGTGTGTGTGCGTGTGAGAGAGAGAGAGAGAGAGAGAGAGAGAGAGAGAGAGAGAGGGAGGGAGGGAACACGATGTATACAAAAAACAAGAAAATTGTATTAACGAGAACAAGAATGAACCAATAGTTACAAAGAGAAGGAGAAGGTGCTTATGTAGCCATCTTCTCTCTATGTTCTCTCATTACAACCACCACTTGAAAAGGAGGTGGAGATTTAACTACCTACTAAATATGTGTCATAGGACTTAACTTCTATGAGACTTAGTTAATTGTTCAAGGAGGTGGGATGTTCACACGCTTGGGTATTTCCAAGGGTGTGTTCCCACACTAGGGAATTGAGTTTAATTCTCAACACGCTCCTTCAAATGCAACTTTCAGTCGCTGAATAGTTGGTTTGGAGTGGTCTTCGGGTTGACTCTGGCTTCGGCTTCAGATGGCTGGCTCACTCCTATGTTCGTTCTGCTCCGTTCGACGTCACGTCAGATGGCTCCTTATTCATACTCCCCCTCAAGCTCGGCTAGTCGGTAATAGAAAAACCTAGGTCCATTGTGAATTGCCGCAGCTTGTCAGCTCCCAAGACCTTCGTGAAGATGTTAGTTGTTTGCAAATTCGTGTTGATGTGTTGCAGGTCAACATCTCTGACCAGGACACACTCTCGGATGAAGTGATAATGTACCTCAATGTGCTTAGTTCGAGTGTGGAACACTGGGTGCGAGCTTGGTGGATGTTGCTCATGTTGTCGCAGTAGAGGAGAATCAAATCCTTGATGGGAACGCCCAGATATTTCAAGATTCGTTTCAACCAAACGGCTTCACATGCCGCAATTGCCATGTCCTTGTATTCGGCCTCTGTGCGCGACCGTACGACTGTCAGCTGCTTCTTACTGCTCCACGATATGGCTCCGCCACCGAAGGAGAAAACGAATCCTGATGTTGATCGTCTGTTGGCTTTATCGCCTACCTAGTCGGCATCAGTGTACCCTTCGAGTCGAATCGTCAGGGTGGCTAATTTGTAGAGGATGCTGAAATCCATTGTCCCACTTACATAGCGTAACACTCGCTTAGCATAGTCCAGGTGAATGTTCTGTGGTGTCTGCATAAACTGGCTAAGGAGGCCGACCAGGTAGTTGAGGTCAGGCGAGTAATGGTGAGATAAATAAGGCTCTCGACAAGTGAGTCGACTCACACTCTTATGTTCCAAAATCGGCATCTAGCCTTAGATTTTGATCAAGAGGGGTAGTGGTGGGCTTACACTCTATCATCCCAAACTTGTAAAGAAGATTGAGATTGTAGTGACGTTGGGAGATCACAATGCTGTTGTTGTGCCTTTCGGCGCCGGATCGTTGCGTGAGTCGGGTGGGAACCGTTGGGGTTTTGGACTAGGAGGAGGAGAATTTAAGGCTGATAACAATATGAATAGATTGAAGAAAGATATCATAGAAATTCATGAATCCCATGAATATAGTAAATTAGTTTAACTTAATATTTAAAATCATAGTAATAAATTGAAATAGTTTGGAATAGATTAGAATAGATTGAGAAAAGAGATCAAAACTTGTGAATCCCACAAGTATTATATTAATCAATATTTAGTTCGTAATAAAAAACCCAAGAATCAATCCCCCATCAACACATTTTCTCTTTTCCCCTCCTATAGTGACGGAAGAGGCCAAGTATATCTTCCACATGGAAAACATCATGCCTTTTTCTAAAGTTTTCATGCACACTAGATGTGCATGAATCGCTTTTCCTATTATGCATTTTCTTCTAATAATAGTGTTCATGAATGTGAGATGTGCATGAATAACTTTTTTGATCATGCGTTTTCTTCTAACTAAAGTTTTACGCCTTCTATGTGTAAAAGTAGTTTTTCCTAAAATATATACATAAAATAAGTTTTATATGTGGCATATCTACTTTTTTAATATTTATGATGTGTTAGTATAATAGTATACACAAATTATTAACATGGAGGTACAAGGTTCAAATCTTGCCCTATGCATGTAACATATGTTTTAATATTTCCTTCTTTTCCTCCATATTTATTCAATTGGTTATTTTATACGTTTTTTACGTAGTGTACGAATTACATTACGACACCGTCAAGAGTCCATATTACTTCTATACCCAGAAAGTAATGTAGCTTCTTCATGTCTTTCATTTCGAATCGGTCGGAGAGTAACTTTTTGATATGTTCGATATCTGCTAATTGCGCTCCTCTAATGACTAAGTCATCCACATATATTATGATAAATACCTGCCCTCTAGAGTCGCTCCAAATGAACAGAGAATTGTCGGACTTGGACATTTGGAAGCCGATTTGGTAAAGATTTGGGTTATCTTCGAATGCCATGCTCTCCGTGCTTGCTTGAGACCGTAGAGAGGCTTTTTGAGTCGGCAGACAACAGTCGAATGCGTACTCAACTTGAATTCGGGTGGTTGTATAACTCGCCTCGAAGAAATGCGTTCTTTACATCCGTTTGGTGGAGGTGCCAACCTTTGGCTATTGCAAGCATGATCACAGTTTGTATGGTAGTCATCTTTGCCACTAGGGCAAAGGTCTCGTCGTAATCGATCTCGTGTGTCTGCACATACCCTTTCGCCACAAGCCGGGCCTTATACCGATTGACGGTGCCGTTGGCATTGTGCTTCACCTTAAATATCCATAGACATCCGATTGCCTTTTGATGGGGAGGGAGGATTTTCCCTAGCAAGGACGATCGATCTTATTGCGCCGAACCGAGGTGCTAAGCCACTGAGGCATATCTGCACCATTTTATTGTCATCAATGTTGACATTGATCGACCCGAGGGAGTCACACAACTCCTTGATCTTCAAGGTGTAGTTGTCAATTGATATATCCCTCTATTGTATGCTATTTAACTCTTGATGAAGTTGAAGCTTTCGGGTAGTTGTGTTGGCTGCGAATATCTTTTTGAGGTTCCCCCACGCCTCTTTTGGTGTTTTGGCATCTCGAATGTAGCCGAGCATGCGATCATGAATGCATGATGCAAGGCAATACAACATGCGACTCGCTGCCTGCTCCCAAGCTGGGTGGTCGACATGTGCCAAGTTAGGTTGATTTTCTTGTGCTCCCTCGACATAACCCCAATATCCTTGGAGACAAGGTATTGGTGCATCTTGTACTCCCAAGATGCAAAATTGTTTCTGTCGAGTTTCTCGATAGGAAGAGCGCTTCATATTTCAGTATTTGTTAGAGCTAGCTACTAATGTAAGCATACGATAAGGATAATATAGATAGAAAAATAAGAGTGGAGAGAGAAAGAAGGGTGTTGATCCACCCGACTACCCTCGAGCAAAGGGATCGAGATGGACTCGAGCCTCAATCGACATCCCATACCACCGTTGTGGCCTCGAGTTGTACCTGGTACGGGTGCTTGCTACAAGAGTTGACCACCACAAGGACGGTGTCTCGACGTAGTCGATAAGGTATCAAATGAGGGTAGCTAGACCTCATATTTATAACCAGACCTAAGGCCCCCAGGCAAGTTCACACTTGGCCTAATGGGTTGTCCCAATCCGAAGTATTAAAAGTAATCCTTCCCTTCTTAAATACACTCTCGTTTAACCCTCACACTTTATCCACATGTATAGAACACTATGGTAAAACTTACCATGGGATATTATATGGTCATGCTCGTAACAATATTCATGTTGAGTCTTCTTCTCCTCTGTGATACGAATTGTGCAAGTTGTTGCTACAACGATCGACCGGTTCTTTGTGAATGTGGGCTTCGCCACAACACACACAGATGGGCTTGGATCAAGCTACCATGCGCTCTATTACCATGTAAAGAATCGTGAGTGATTCGTGTGTGAGAGAAAGAGAGAGAGAGAATACAATGTATACAGAAAACAATAAAATTGTATTAACGTGAACAAGAATGAACCAACAGTTACAAAGAGGAGGAAAAGGTGCTTATATAATCACCTTCTCTCTATGTTCTCTCACTACAACCACCACTTGAAAAGGAGGTGGAGACTTAACTACCTACTAAATACGTGTCATAAGACTTAACTTCCATGACACTTCGTTTATTGTACAAGGAGGTGGGATGTTCACATGCTTGGGTATTTTCCAAGGGTGTGCTCCCACACTAGGGAAGTTGAGTTTGATTCTCAACAGTATTTAACAAGTTATTGACCTCCATTTTCTAATATCATCTAATATACCTTCACTCTTAGGTATTAAATAAATCAAGCCAACTGCCATTCTATGAGGCATAGACCCAATATCAAAAATTATTTGATAAGCTTTCCTTAAGTCTACGCCAATATATTCTTGTTGAGAATCAAGCTCAACTTGGTCTAGTGTGTGAACTCGCCTTGAGAGTGAAGAGACACTCCAACGGTCAAGAGTCACCATTATGTCACCACTTTTTATTCTAGCATTTAGTATGAGTCATAAAATCATATTCTATGACACATAACTTATGAGCTTTCACATTCCCCATTCTCCATGAGTCTTGTAGTTAATGAAGAGAGAGGGTGACTACATAAAGCACCCTCCTCCCACCTTGTATTATGTTGAGTCTTTCTCCTTTGTCAATATACTTTTACCTTGCGTATTCTCTCTGTGTGTGTGTGTCTCTCTCTCTCTTACACACACACATAACTCACATCTCTTCCGCTTCACAAGAATCCATCTCTTGATTCTTTAGATGGTATCAGAGCGATTTGGTAGCTCGATCTAGCCCATTCGCCTCATCGTGATCGTGTGTTGTGCTCCACGCCGACGACCAAGAACCGACTCATTGCTATCGTAGCTTCCCTACATAGCTCACATTCGAAGAGAGAAGAAGAAGAAGAAGAATCGACATAAT
Organism: Azolla caroliniana; assembly: GCF_043228905.1. Taxonomy (NCBI): domain Eukaryota; kingdom Viridiplantae; phylum Streptophyta; class Polypodiopsida; order Salviniales; family Salviniaceae; genus Azolla; species Azolla caroliniana. Next base: position 222,056 of record NW_028230447.1, on the reverse strand, counting down.
GAATACTCAAATGGGGAGCGCTCTCCCTACCGAGAAGTTGGATCGAAACAACTTCGCATCTTGGGAGTACAAGGTGCATCAATACCTTGTCGGACAAGGCTATTGGAGCTACATCAAAGGAGCGCATGAAGACCGACCTGCCGAAGCGGCTCCCGGATACGTGACATGGGAGCAAGCCGCAAGCCGCATGATGTATTGTTTGGCGACATGTGTTCATGACCACATGCTCGGTTACATTCGAGAAGCCAAGACGCCGAAGAAAGCGTGGGAAAATCTACGAAAGATTTTCGCCACCAACACGATCGCGAGAAAGCTTCAACTCCGTCAAGAGTTGAACAACATTCAACAAAGGGACATGTCCATCACGACATACACCTTGAAGATCAAGGAGCTTTGCGACTCGCCCGACTCAATAAGCGTAAGTATAGATGATGATGAGATGGTGCAAATATGCCACGGTGGCCTCGCACCACGGTTCGGCGCGATGCGAACTGCCGTGCTAACACGGGAGAAATCTCCCTCCTTCTTCGAGCTCCAATCAATGCTATTGGTAGAAGAAAACCACGTGCGTACAAGGAGCAATGAGTTGGAAGGCCACATGCTCTACACGCACTCTAATGGAGGAAGAGGACGCGGACGAGCGAGAGGCCGATTCGGCCAAGGACAAGGCGGACGAGGTCCGACCTACAACAACAACTCCCAATTTCGGCCGCAAAACGGAGGCCAACGAGGAACCTTTGCAAGAAGGGGGAGCTTCCACTCTGGCCCGAGCCGTCAAAACGCAACCGAATGTGGATATTGCGGAAAGCTTGGCCACCACGAAGAAGAGTGCCGAAAGAAGATGCGTGAATCGGCTTCCACAAGCCGACAACTCACGAATTATGCGCACAATTCCGACTACGAAGAGTATAGCGGAATGTACGGGCACAACTCCGACTACGAGGATCGTGGCGGAATGTACGCATACAACTCCGACCGTGGCGGAATGTTCATGATGAAACATAGAGCAAACTCTATGTCGGGCTCTACCTCAACTAGTGCCCTCAATCCGGAGGACGTATGGTTTGTTGACTCCGGAGCCTCAAACCATATGACATCCCACAAAGAATGGTTTCTCGAACTTCGAGAGCCAGAGCGACCCGGTTATGTTGAAACCGGAGATGACACTACGCACCCGATTCGGCACATCGGCAATGTTCCGTTCGGCGAAAGAGGTAAGCAAACATACATTAAAAATGTTTTGCATGTTCCCACCATCACGAAGAATTTGGTCTCGGTCGGCCAAATGGTTGAGCAAGGGATGCAAGTATGATTCAACCAAGAAGGGTGCTTCATCGAAAAAGAAGGCTGAATCATCGCACGCGGAAGAAGAGAGGGCCGGATGTTCATTCTCGATTCGCACGAGATGAAATCCGTCATGTTCGCGAAAAGCACGAAAGCCGAATCCGACATAGAGCTATGGCATAAGCGAATCGGCCACATCAATCTCAACAAACTCAAAGCAATGAAATCGAAAAGAGTCGTCATCGGACTCCCGACATTCAAAGAGAAGGAGATTGAAGGTGTATGCGAAGCGTGCCAATTCGGCAAGCAACACCGACACCCATTTCCGAAGGAGCGGAATGTGAGCAAAGGCGTACTCGACGTAATTCATTTCGATGTATGGGGTCCGGCTCAAACGGCAACATTCGGCGGATGCCGATATTACGTGCTCTTCATCGAGGACTTCTCTAGGCACACTTGGATCTATCCGATGCGGCAAAAGAGCGAAGTATTCAGACACTTCCAAACATTCAAGAATGAAGTCGAGAAAGCCACGGGCTGACATGTATGTTGTCTTCGATCGGATGGCGGCAAGGAGTACTTCTCGGATGATTTCACGGCGTATCTCCGAAAGGAAGGAATTCGGCGAGAATTCACTTGCCGACACACTCTGCAACAAAACGGAGTAGCCGAGCGCAAAAATCGGCACATTCTCGAAGTAGCGCGGGCCATGATGAACGAGAAGCATATGCCCAAGTCATATTGGGCTGAAGCTGCAAATACGGCCGTCTATCTAATGAACCGATGCACAACGTCTGGCGTGCACGAGGTCACTCTGCACGAAAAATACTTCGGAAAGAAGCCGGACTTATCGCACATCCGGATATTCGGCGCGATAGCGTACGTGCACATCCCCAACGAGAAGCGTCAAAAACTTGACCCGAAGTCGGAGAAATGTATCCTCGTAGGATACTCATTGGAGCAAAAGGAGTACAAGTGCTACAACCCTTCAACCCGAAAATCTCGAGTAAGTCGAGATGTCATTTTTGACGAGTCCGCATCCTGGTACGCACCAGAGACAACTCCGACTCCGACTCCGTTCGACCCGGAATCTGCCGACCAAGAGATCGAGGATGAAGATCGCCCTATGTGCATGATCGAAGAAAGTCCGATCACAACCCGACTGAGCGGACCACAAGAGCCGTTGAGCGATCAAAGCAAATCACGGCCTAGCCCGAAGATGGACAAAGACAAGGCGAAAATGGCGGAATACAAAGACGATCGCTTCGATGACGATGAGTCGACTCACTCACTTGACAGTGAGTTCAGTCGCTTCGATATTCCAATCAGAGCTAAGAAAGCCCTCATCTCTGCAAATGAAAAGCTCCATCACTCCACCCGTGAAAAGAATCCGGTCAGCCGATTCGGCTACAACGACTACATGGCATATCACTATGCCTTTATGATGAAGGTGGCGACAGTACGCAAGCCGGAAACATTCTCCGAAGCAGCCAAGGATCCGCGATGGATCAAAGCCATGAACAAGGAGATGCAGGCATTACGCAAGAACGAGACGTGGGATCTCGTTCCCATCTCACCACACAAAAAGGCGATCGGATGCAGATGGATCTACAAGGTGAAGTATAACGCCAATGGCTCCGTAAACCGCTACAAAGCTCGACTCGTAGCAAAAGGATAAGCTCAGACGCATGGCGTCTACTACGAAGAGACCTTTGCCCCGGTGGCAAAGATGACGACAGTGTGGACCGTAATTGTGATTGCCGCGGCGAAAGGGTGGCACCTCCATCAAATGGATGTCAAGAATGCCTTTCTACAAGGCAAATTAGAAGAGGAGGTGTACATGACCCAACCACCCGGGTTCAACTCAAGCACTCATCCAAAAGCCGTATGCCGACTCAAGAAGCCACTCTACGGCCTCAAGCAAGCACCGCGTGCTTGGCATTCGAAGATAACGCAATATCTTCATCAAATCGGCTTCCGTATGTCAAAATCGGACAACTCCCTCTACATACGAAGCGATTCCGCAAGTCCGATCGTCATCATTTTATATGTGGATGACCTAGTCATTGGAGGTGAGCATCTCGTCAAAATCAATAAGGTCAAAGCCCTCCTTTCCGACAAGTTCGAGATGACGGACATGAAGGAGCTCCACTACTTCCTCGGCATCGAGGTAATTCGGACTCCGGCTGGAATCATGATCTCTCAACGGCACTACATCCTCAACTTGTTATACAAGTTCGGGATGGTTGAGTGCAAATCCGTGGCAACCCCGCTCGATCGCAATCTCAAACTAGATGCGAACTCCAGCACCAAAGCGTGTGAGCCGACTCAGTATCGGCAACTCATCGGGAGTCTCATCTACCTCACGATCACACGACCCGATCTTAGTTATCCGGTCGGTCTCCTTAGCCAATTCATGCAAACACCGCGTGATACTCACTTGGATTACGCTAAGCGAGTTCTACGCTACGTGAGTGGCACAATGGATTGCGGCATCCTCTACAAGACCGCGATGCCAATACGACTCGAGGGATACACAGACACCGATTGGGCCGGCTACAAAGCTAGTAGAAGATCAACCTTCGGATTTGTTTTCTCCCTCGGTAGCGGAGCAATATCCTGGAGTAGCAAGAAGCAGCCTACCGTCGCTCTTTCGAGTACAGAGGCGGAATACAGGGGTGCAACCGTAGCTGCGTGTGAAGCCGTATGGCTCAAGAGGATTTCGAAGGATCTGGGCGTACCCATCAAGGATCCGACTTCCCTTTACTGCGACAACATGAGCACTATCTATCTGGCTCGGAACCTAGTGTTCCACGCGCGAACAAAGCACATCGAAGTACACTATCACTTCATCCGAGAGCGTGTTCTGGATGGCGATGTCAACCTACAACACATTAGCACCAATCTTCAAACGGCCGATATCTTCACGAAAGCCTTAGGAGCCGACAAGCTATGGCAATTCATGACCGATCTCGGATTGACGATCCCTGACCTGCCACGCTTGAGGGGGAGTACTGAAGACACTACGCAATAATGCGTATATTCCACAACCGCGCACTACACAATAATGCGTGGATTTCGCAACCACGCAACAAAGCCGCGAAGAAAGATGCAAGCCGAAGCATAGACTTCGTAACCACGCACAACGCAAGCTGGAGCACGGATTCCACAACTCTGCATAAATGCAAGTCGACACAAGTCGATGCGGACTCTAGAACGCGAGTTGGAGTGGATTTCGGATACCGTCTGAAACCGACCCAACTTGAGCTTGAGGGGGCGTATTGAGAATCAAGCTCAACTTGGTCTAGTGTGTGAACTCACCTTGAGAGTGAAGAGACACTCCAACGGTCAAGAGACACCATTATGTCACCACTTTGTATTCTAGCATTTAGTATGAGTCATAGAATCATATTCTATGACACATAACTTATGAGCTTTCACATTCCCCATGCTCCATGAGTCTTGTAGTTAATGAAGAGAGAGGGTGACTACATAAAGCACCCTCCTCCCACCTTGTATTATGTTGAGTCTTTCTCCTTTGTCAATATACTTTTACCTTGCGTATTCTCTGTGTGTGTGTCTCTCTCTCTCTCTTACACACACACATAACTCACATCTCTTCCGCTTCACAAGAATCCATCTCTTGATTCTTTACAATTCCCAATATTTGAGGAAAACATGTGCAATAATTCCATCCTCCCCTGGACAAGACATAAGACTCAAAGCTCTAAGTGCAGTATGTATTTCCATAATTTCAAATGGCTTAAGTAATACAACCTTCATTTTGTTTGTGACTTTAGGCTTAATTTTGTCCTACACGCGTTTCCTACTTGTCTGAACAAAATCGGTAACAACTCCAACGGACAACAATTTAGTGTAATAAGTGTTGGGAAAACTAGTCCCTCAGGATGGGAAGAAGAGCCGAATCGGTCAATGGTTAACTCAACCGAGGCCAAAAAATTGATTAATTGATTTGAATCGGTCGAAGCCGACTCGGGGCTATAATTGTAAATAGCCTCAATATGTGCCCTTAGTGAGCTATATTTGAAAATAGCTCATGTAGTATATATGAGTATAAATATACATAGGGCAAGTGGTTATTTGTAGAATTATCATTATTGTAAAAGATACAATTACAGTGAGTAGTTGTCTCTATAACTAGAGTGGCCGAGTGTGTGAGTAACTCCATAGCCATCTATGACGAAGAAGAGCTCAAGGTCGTTGCCTTGAAGCTTCTTGTTGTATTCCTCCCATCATAGTGGTTCTGTTCGGAGTTTGTGGACTCCAAGTGGTTTTTCCCTTTTCGGGTTTTCCACGTAAACATATTGTGTCTCTGTGCTTTCTCGTTTTGTGTATTCATTTTTTGTTCTTTCACTTTACTTGTGAGTGAGAATCAGTTGTGGCGGATCCCCTTTACATCAATAAGTAGTAGCAATTTGTACAAATTTTGACTCATCTTCTGTTAAGGAGCCATCTTCTCTCCTTAACTGTTTAATCCCTAGTGCCGACCATTTCAGTGCAACTTGGAAAAAAACATTTTGTTTACTCGGTCACCTACTTGTGTCCATTTTGAAACAGAAGCTTGAGATTGAAATGGTAAAATGTTGTCCTCAATATTTTGTAATTCCCATTCTTCATTATGTAAAGCATTTGCCATCCATTCACACAATGAATCCCTTTCTTGAAAATGTTGCGGTGATGTCAAGGCATGGTGCATACTGATAATTTTTTGTGTATACCTTTCCCTTTCCGCTTGTGCCCAAGAGATTAGGAAACTACTAATATGTAATATTGCCAAGGCCACATTATCTTCCACATTTCCGGTTTGCAATAGGGTTTGTCTCCATATATACATAGCTTGTTTAGGCTGAAGGAGTGTCAAGGCTTTATGAGAATTAATGCTCATGCCAATAATGGGTAAGGTTGAATATAGTCGATAGGCCTTCTTGTGTTATATTGAACCCAACATTTAGGGTTGATGTTTATAGTGTAACATTGTTAATTTGTTTTTTTAACATCTTGTGACTTTTTCTTTAGTGGTTCCATTAATTTCTACATAATAACTTTATTTTTCATAGCATCACTTACAAGTTCTAAGAGATCTTCCACACCTCATATTTTGAACCGTTCATTTATGTCAACTACCTAACCAAAGGAGAGAATTTTGTGCTTGTGATTCTTTTGTATCTTACATCCAAAATTCCAAGCAAAATATGGTAATCTATGGTTTGGCATATTCTTGACTTTTGTAATGTATTTAATACACTCTATGATGCCAATATCTCAATAGGTTGAACTCATGTTTCTAAGAGCATAACCTAGTAGAAGGTGATGGATTTAACACCCAATCGTCTCCTTAAAAGTATTTTTTGAATCTTCTCAATCTTATTCCATGCATTGAGAGGGATAATGTCTCCCACACTTCTACCCCATAAAGTAAGACGTGTGTTACCATGACATTAAATAACATTAATTTCACTTCCCATCCATAAATATCACTTTGGTTGCGTTAATTTTCCAACATATTATAACTTTTCCAACTAGCTTGAAACCTAGATTGAAGGCATATACCCCATTATTTGTGGCGGGAACATTGATACCAAGATGCTTAAAGCTTTGTAAAAATTGTACATGTTCTCCTGTATATGTAAGCATTGAGCATTAGTGATGTTGGATTGTTCACACTACCATCAACCATCATTTTTGTTTTATTCACATTTAGAGTTAGTCCACTACTTTGCAAAAACGCGCATGTTGGATATGGAAGTTGATGTTGCAGAAGGTTGAGGACTTGTTAATGACTCTAGCAAACAATACAAGTAGCAAACAAGATAGAATTATGCATTGTGACAAGATTCATGAAGATGAAAGACAGACAATTGCATAGAGAGAGAGAGATAGATTATATTATCGTCTTTGGAGGTCAAACATGACCTCTGAGACAAAAAAAATTACATTTTCACGTGATATGTGTGAAAGTGAATAATGACTCTCGGTGTTAAAGAACTTTACCAATGAATGTTGCAATCCGAGAATGCACATTGTGATTGTGAGAGAAATCCGCGCAAGGATTGGGCTTGGTCGAAGATGTGTTGAAAGCATGGTCAAATATGATCAAAGGCAGAGCATTGTATCGAAGTGTGATACTCAGACTCTCAAAATATTCACTTTCGAGAATATTCTTATTATTCACAACAAAAAAGTCATGAATAATGAAAAAAAACATTCATTTTGTTAAAATTTTCAAGTTAAAAATAAAGATAAATAGTCAAATAAATTGATTAAAATGTTAGATGTCAGTCAAAAAAATGCAGCAAATATTTCTATAAATATTCAACTCAAATGCATAAACGAGGCATTTTCAATGCCATCAATTCTACTAGAGAAGGATGGAAGAAAGTAAAAGAAAATGAACAAATAAGGAAAAATACGAGATAAGAAGAATTATTTTGTCTATTTATATCTATGAATTAGCAAAAACAAAGTTTTCTTCCCCCATGGAACATGTATCATATCCATTAGATTTGCATATTTAGAAGTGCACCCACAATATCTAAGAAGGGTTTAAAAACGCCAAGAGTGCAACGACACTTTGACCAACCCGTTCAATTCTCCTAACCCTTCATTGACAACAACATCAAAGTCGTCTTCATTAGTTCATGTCTCGGTGGTCCGTCTCTCATCTTCCACACCCTTCTTGTGGATTCTCACTTTACAAGTGTCACTGTTAACCGGTCGGCTACCAAGAATCCAAGAGTTGAATGGTCGGAGTCGGACAAGTGTGAAAGAGAATCGGAATCGACAATGTCAACAAGAGTCGGAAAGTCGAAAGGACAAAGACATGATCAAGATATGAAAAGGATGAGAAATTAATATAATGTATTTTGCAAGTATAAAATATAGTAAGTTAATTAGGACAATTTTGCTATATTTCTTGCTGAATAAGGCAAGTGTAATCTTGGAAGAGATACTCTCGGATCACCTATAAAAAGGGACTGAGAGCACTCTAATATCGTCGTACTATTTTGATTAATATAAGTTTTGGTAGTTAGATTTAGTTGATGTGTAGATAATTACTCTGTGTATTTTCCATATCGACTAGTGTGGTGTATGTTTGAGTTCAATCTCTATTATATAGATTTTATTATATGTAATAGTCAATCAAGTTCGTACTCTGATTACAGTAAATTTATTTGTTTATTACGGTTCTGAGTGATGGAATATCATAGTCGACAAACACCATCTTTCCAACTACAATCATCTTGATAGAACAGTTCGGTTATAGAACGTTCGACCCATTGTGTCTGTCGGTTACGACAATTGGCGGTCGGCAAGTCAACGCAATATTTTGGCACGCTCGGTACGACAGGTAGAGGAGAAGAATGAAGAAATGGGAAAGTTCGAAGAGCTGGTGGTGTATATTCGAATGCACGAGTAGCATTATTCCGACCAAATTGCTCAACTAGTGCTCGAGAAGTCAGAAACGCATATGCAGTATGAGCAACACAAGTCGAAGCTCGAAATGGAGAAAGAAGAAATAGCGAAGAAGTATATGGAGTTGGCTAAATATGAATAGAAGCGATTGGCATTGTTCGTGGCCAAAGCAAAATTAATGTTCGACCAAGGATCGGCAGAAGCTCGACTAGCCGAAATGCGCAAAGAATTGGCCACCATGCAGTACAAAGTAAGCATGGGAGAAGAAAAAGTGTGCCTGATTTTATCAGCACACAAGGCCTGAATGCAGAGGATGGTGGTCGAATCCTTGGACAAGGGCTGGAAGACGTGGTCGATGTCACAAACACACCAACCATGGACTATGACGGAGCACAAATGATGAGGCTACAATTGATAAGGCTACGAACATGGAACTGGAAGTGATGAGGCTAATAACTCAAGAAGTTGTAAGTGATGAGACTATGAATTTAGGAAGCTATGGATAGCATGAAGATAGAGATGAAGAAGAAAAGATGGAATGGAACAAGAATACTAGATTGATGTGTCAATGACTGGTGTTGAATACCTTGAAAGGGACCATGGAGGTTACAAGTATTTATACATGTTCCGAGATTGAATATCTCTAGAATATACTCGAGAAATATCTGTAGAATATATCCATCTAGAATATACCGTTCAATATTTCTAGAATATACTAACGATTAGAATATTCTGATTCTGAAATGTACTATATGCTAGACTATAGAATAATAAACCATTATATACAAATGCATGTTCATATCGAAATGGTTGAGCATGACATGTTGTTGACGTGAGGTCTGGTGTAGGTTCAATCCTCACCAACTAGGAAAGTGACCAATTGTGACCCCCATCGGAACTAGAAGGTGAGCAATTGAAATTGATCCTCGTCAAAAGAAAGTGAAGTGAAATGTAGACCAAAATGACAATGGAGTGCAAGCGAGCAATGATTCGATCCCCACCAAGAAAGTGAGCGGTTGTAACCCCCACAGGAACTGGGAAGGTGAGCGATCAAATCGATCCTCGCCAAAGGAAAGTGGAGTGAAACTTTGTGAAAGTAAACGTCCGGAAGTGTTCGACAAACCGGCTTAGCCGGATAACAACAGAAGATGAGAAGGAAAAACTTAACACACACACACACACACACACACACACAAAGAGTACGCGTACGCAGGAGAGAGGGAGCAAAACATAAACTCTATTAAAGAAAAAAACACTCTATAACTCTGTACATTGAATGTGCTTAGAGAGCACTTTTATACAGAAGTACTGACAAGTATTTCAATGCTCACATGAGCGACTGTCACCTAGGCTGGATCCATAGGCCTCTAACGGCCTACCGGTTTCAATCCGATCCAGCTCTTGGTTCCGGATATCATCCGGACACCGATCCGGTTCTCCGTTCTGGATACCGATCCAGCTCTAGCTTATTCAGCCGATCCGGATCCGGGTTGAGCTTGCTCTCTCAACAAACTTGAATCGAAATGAAAATGGAGTACAAACGAGCAATGATTTGATCCCCACCAGGAAAGTGTGCGATTGTAACCCCCACCAAAGTTGTAAAGGTGAGCGATCAAAATCAATTCGTTTGATAAAGACAATAAGTGGTGTTGAAAATGATGATGAGGAAGCATCTCTAAAACCAAGGATGTTGATGATTGTAACTCTGGAAGCAAGGATTGTGATGATGGTAACTCTAGAAGAAGGGGCGATGACGAAGACGAGTGATGCTTTTAGTTGGAAGGGATTCAAACCGTCATTGACACATCAATCTAGTCTTCTCCTTTCATGCCATATTGTCTCCTTGATCTTCATATTTGTCTTCATGCTCTAGAGTTAATCCTAGCTTCCTAAGTTCATAGTCTCATCACTCACAACTTCTAGAGTTCCTAGCCTTGCCACTTCTAGTTCCAAGTTCTTAGCTCGTCGCTCGTAGCCCCATCATCCGTCCTCCGCCTGAGTTTGCGGTTGGTGTGTCCGTAACAGTTGGCACTGGCAGCTGAATTGCAAGTACTCCGCATCGACAGGGAAAATAGAAAGCAACAAGGAGCTAGTTTCTTCAAGATGGACGAAACAACCATAACTACATTCCAGGAAGAGCTTGCTAAAGATTTATATGAGCTTGCCACAAGCCATTGGGAGGAGATTAAACGCCTCATGGAAGACTATGACGACGACCAGATAGCCACTACCATCCAACTAGACGCTTATGAGAGAGATCGTCGGCAGTAGACTACAGAATTAGGGGCAAACAATGACAATCAACCCTCTCTAGCCAAATCAGGCCACACAATACTAGTGAGCGACGTTGAGCGCAACATCGGGCTGGAGGAGGCGGAGGCAGAATCAACAAGAAGACTAGAAGAGGAGCAACATACAACCGATGCCAACGCTCGAGCAAAAGAAGAGTTGGCATTGTTCGACATTCTGAACGAAGATGCAAATGACGTCGACGAAGACACCGACAATGAGGAGATCCACGACCAAGAGGAACGGGTGGGGTTTGACCGTGCAAGGCATTGTCCCACGAGCGTGCCATGTGTTAGCCGGTCGGCTACCCAAAATCCAAGAGTCGAATGGTCGGATTCGGACAAGTGTGAAAGAGAGTCGGAGTCGGTAATAATAGGAGTCGACAATGTCAACAGGAATCGGAAGGCCAGAAGAACAAAGACAAAATCAGAATATGAAAAGGACGGAAATTAATACAATGTATTTTGCCAAGTATAAAATATAGTTAGTTAGGACAGTTTTGTTGTAGTTCTTGTTGAATAAGGCAAGTGTAATCTTGGAAGAGAGACTCTCGGATCACCTATAAAAAGGAACCGAGAGCATTGTAATATCGTCGTACTATTTTGATTAATATAAGTTTTGGTAGTTAGAGTTAGCTACTGTGTCGATAATTATTTTGTGTATTTTCCATATTGATTAGTGTAGTGTATGTTCGAGTTCAATCTCTACTATACATATTTTATTATATCTAGTAGTCGATCAAGTTCGTACTCTAATTACAATAAGTTTATTTGTTTATTACGGTTTTAAGTGATGGAATATCATAGTTGACATGCACCACCTTTCCAACCACAATCATCTTGATAGAACGGTGCAATTATAGAATGTTCGACCCATGGTGTCTATCGACTACAACTGTCGGTTGTTGGCAGGTTAACATCAACTTCCTTGTTTGTGTATTGGTTTATTAGTAACGGAACAAAAAGTATGAAAATTGCTATATTAAGTTACGTAAAATTGTTTCCTATTAAGTCTATTAATATACTTAATGTTACTATACATTAAGGTATATGTCAATAAAAAATAAAAAATTTAAAGATGTGTCTAAAAATCTTAGATGCTTCCAAGCTTAAGATGATTTGATGTGTTGCATAAAATTTATTGACATATCTAAATATTAGACGCTTACAAACTTAAGATGTTTCGATGTGCTGCATCTACCATACCTCTCTTAACAAAGTATTTGGATGTTGTTACTCTTCAGATTGGGGTATTTCTATTGAATTATTGTATTGGGTTTTTGGGGTCTCCCATGAGCGGTTTTGGTTTGAGTCTAGTTGGGGTGTGACTCATCTAGCTCCAATCTTGCTCTTTGATGCACTCCTCCCAAAGTATGCCCAAGGTTATAACTTGAGTGTAATTTCAATATTATTGTTACAATTCAAATTCGATCTTCAAGGTTCAACTGGGTTGGTTTTTTCACTTGCCTAATGTGTAGTCTACAATTGACATCATGTGCAATTCCTCCTGTTGGGACAACCACCATCAAGTTTCGCAACATGGAACACCTTCACTCGCATTGCCATATTTGAACTCGATGAAGTTGTGAGGATCTCCAACATCATTCTTAAGATTGTGGATTGACGCCCCACACATCTCAAAATTATTCCTTTGAATCACTTTGATAGACACTTTCTTTTCTCCTCCATAACATGCCTCCTTGTTCTTTTCCCAATTCTTCTCAAACATTTTTTCCCTTCTCCTTCATATTCTTTTCATGCTTCTTTTCTTTTTTGTCTATCCCGTTTCATCATCTTTCTTCTTTCTTATAAACTTTGTTGCTCTTTTCTCCTTTTTATTTGTCCTCAAATTTTTGTGCTCTATCTAAGCTTCTTTTCTTCTTCCTTCCTACCTTCTTGTTTCTTGTCTTCTTCCTTGTCTTTAATCTTCATTTTTTCTTTCTTGCTTTCTTCTTTTTCTTTAGCTTTTTCTTCTTTCATTCATTCCTACCTACTTGTTTCTTGATTTCATGAAAAAAAATTATCCTCATTTTCTTCGTGTTATTTTGTTTTCTTGCGTAGTTACGACAAGGGTCCTTGCCCCTTTAGCCATGACTTCACCTAGCTACAATGCAAAATATCGTTGCCAAAAAACTCAACCCAACTATAGTGCAACAAACCTTAAACCTCTCCCTTGGCTTCTATTTTATGGGTTATCTAAATTGGGTCCTCCTATGATGATGTGACAATGAGGACACCCTTGTCACTTGTTAGTTCACATGCCTTCAATGGTGGATAGACCTCTATCCGCTTCTATTGCTTATTCTCATAAATGTGTGTATTATGTCCATTTGATTTTGTTAAAAAACATATCCTTCCATTAGTTTAAAAAAACCATATCAGCTACAAAATACAAAATGATGGAAAGGAGATGATTATCCTTCCCCAACCCGTCTTGTGTAAGACAATAGCTAGCCATGAATCCTTCTTTTGATAGACTTTATTGAACATTTCCTCAATAGTTGAAACATACCATGAATTTGCATATGTTCAAACCAAATCAATCTTCCTCATCATGTTCATATTCAACATTTCCCGATACCACCTTTGGGTCATCACATGCATCCAATATACCTTTGTGTCCATTTGCTTTGCTCTCTCCCACTTCCTTATATTCATACCTCCTTACTTAGGCTCATTCTTTTGTAGCTTTCAATCCTATGTGTACCACAACTTCACAACCATGGTTGACCACTTAGTTCCTAACAATTTTTACATGGTCATCATGGAATCATATGTTCAACTAATGCTTATTAACCGAAAAGAGGTATGATCATGGAATCATGTCAATGAACTAACTTACTATTTATAAATTAAAATGGATTTCAAAACATAACTTGAACTTAAAGATGATAAGGAAAAAAGTTTAACCTATTGTGAGACCAAGTGGCTAGAAAAGGAGAATGTCCACATGAGCCCACACACATAAATATAATGACAAGTTTTGTTTTAATTTCTATGCACTCTTGGGTTGATATACATATATACAATGAAATTTGGATAAAAGATTCATCCACACACCATAACATTTTCATAATAATAATAGTTCCTTTAAGGACTTCAATAATCTTTAGTTTGGTGATAGGAAATCTACATGATAGATGACATATGATTTAGGTGGTCCCTTTTTTTACACTTTTTCATGGCTTTCAATCTTATTCCATACTTCAATTCTTAGGTTGAGTAGAATGCAAAAATGTTATGGAGAAAAAATCCTACATGTGCGACAAATTTGCCATAACCATTTCTAGAGGAATGTCCTAATATTGTTTGTTCAAGTGAGTGGTTATTCCATTGGCTCATGGCCAAATTACAATACCTTAGCGATTGAGAATGGGAAAGTATATAATAATGGGAAGCATATATGAGCTTGAAATTTGCTTGCCTTGTATAGACAATTTCATGCATGTACCATAATTCCACCATACCCACTTCTAAAAGAATTTCTTAAATTTGTGTTCTATATCAATGGATGATTGATTCTATTGGCTCATGAGCTAATTACAAAAGCTTGGGAGAAATAATTGAGAATGTGGAAGCCTGTATTTTGGGGAATTGGATGAGGTGTTAAATTTGAACATAATGTGTGATTCCCTAGACACGACAAATGTTAAAATTGGATGTGGGCTCGATAACTTTGTACATCTCCCAAAGATGTGGTTGTAACATAATCAAGTTTGCAAATGTACAAACACGCTCAATAAAGTGTTGTGGAAGAAAGTCGAGCAAAAAAAGGATGTATTCCCCCTTAGTGTGAAGCCCCCCCCCCCCTTCAACAAAGAGGAAGTAGAGTTATAACATGGAATAGGAATCAAATTCTAGCTTTATTTAACTTCGATTGTTAAACTCTATCCTCAAAAAGTTTAGGTTATTGTTGTAACTTGTGTTCATTGAAAATTGAGAATAGGCAATTATTGACAGAACACTAATACCTTCAAAAGTGATACCGAGTACTTTGGTTCTTCCCATGCATCGTCATTTGAATCTTCAAAGATAATATTAGGTATCATTCTCTTTTGGAGAATGAAATAAATACTTGTAGCTAAAATCCACTCCATAATATGCTTTGATGCCACATCCCAAGCTTTGGTTGTCATCCACATAAAGCCACTTTTAGGCTTAAATTTTATATGCACTATTCATAGATTCCATAGTTAGTTTATACTACCAAAATGGCACACGTTGTGATTACTATTAGCATTGATTATACATTGAACTTAGCTTATGAGTGCGCTTAGGAAAGAGCATGTAAAGCGATAAAAAAAGGTATCACATGTGAAAGAAACCTAAGGAAAACAAAAATGTAGACTAGCTTTATAGCTTTTCTATGTGAAAATAGTTACAACACGGAGAAACATGACACATTAGATGGAGCTTCTATTAAAGGAGTTAAAAAGTTTACGGTAATTTCTCTCAATTTCCCATTTATTTACGTGTGAAAGGAAACTCACTCAGTGAAGAAACAATGTGTCACAAAGAAAAAAATCTCGACAAATCCAATATTAGATCGATTTTCTGTTCATGACAATAAGGGCATGCATGCATGGACAAAATGAAGACATGGAAAGCATTACGGTGGCGGAAAAGTGTAGACACGGAAACAAATCAAGTGGCGATTTTTGTACAAAACTAACATGTCTTTGACACAAGATAGTGCATCAATTACGCGGGTATAAGATGGACGAGAATGACTAAAGTATGGACGGACACTAAGCAAGCTTCTGGGCAGACAAGCTCAAGACGTAGCCTTCGGGTGTTTTTCCTTAATACTAGTGAAGAAAATCGTTGAAGGAAAAAAGAGAAACATGTGGAATCGATTGTGGTACCGGATTGACAAAGTACATAGGAACGGACGAATCTAATAATGGGGGGCAAGCATCATAGGATGGATACATGGAGGCAAATCAAATGAATATATGGAAAGCAAGAGAGGGTAGATGAGAAGCACTGATCTTTGTTTGGGAGATTAAGAGGAGGGGATTGGAGGAGCTTTTCATTCATTCATTCATTGAGTGATAGTGATAGTGATAGAGATAGAGATAGAGATAGAGATAGATAGATGCCTTTGAACAAGAAGCAACAAAAAAGGAGGCCATTGAATCTGTTTACAACCAATTTGGAAAGGTTGTTATCATGCCATATGTATATCTTTCCTTCCTTCCTTCCTTCCTTCAACCTTTAAAGCAGATGAAAAGAAAAGAGCGTGGGTGAGAAAGAAAGAGAAATGAGACTCCGTCAATTCAACCCCATATATGCACATATATATATATATATATATAATTCTTCTAAACTGCGATCAGGTCATAGGGAGAGGGCATGGCATCATCCTCTGCTGCGACGACACTTTCCTCGATACGTTGCTTTCCTTGTTTGGACATGAAAGCAAATAAACGAAACAAAATCATGGTGGGCAGGGATGATCGGACTGCTCTGTTCTCCTCTGCTGCTTGTTACAAAACAAACTCTCGTTTCCCAGATCTCTTGATTTGGATTCTTTGATCCGATCCAAAACCAAGCTTGTTTGCAGATTGATTTTGTGATCTCGGTTCTTTGATTTTATCCATATTAACATCGCCCACTTCATTATCTTCATAAATCTGACGGGGCAAAATAATTGGCTTCTTTCTTATAGAGGTAAACCATACCCCTCATTTTACCATCAATCTTTTCGTGAAAATCTTAATGACGCATGTCTACTTAGGTGAAATGAAACTATACAGATGCTCTTTGCATGCCATTTGAGTTACCTTTTTCTAGCAAAATCAATCAATTTGATTATGTGTATGATTGTCCCCCCCCCCAATGCAATCTGCATAGAAACAGAAAATCCTAATGATGCACGTCTCCATAGGTTATGTAGCTTGTGTTAATTTTCCTTTTCTAGCTTAAATGAGTGATAAGATTCTATTGATGTCGTATTGTGTCATTGTATTCTTTTATAATCAAGGTACCTAAATGAGCACAAAATTATAGCTCTGGCAAGCCTTATTGGCCGTGCTGGAATATTGGAGTCAATTAAACCTAGATCTATGTCGTATAGCATCAAGACTGTAATGGCTGTCCACCGAGCTAATGAGCCTATTTCTGGTCTAATTGAGTTTTATGGATCAGATCAAACTATCTCTTGGAAAACATTTAGTAAACATACCTATGCATTCTTAACAGGGAAGGAATTTCTGACATTCTTAACTTATCACTTCTGAAGTCATTTTGGGTGCTTCATATTCTGAGCCATCTATAAAAGAAAGTATGACCTTCATGATGAGCCACTTGCATTCACTTTTGCACTTATATCCTTCCTTCAGAGAAATGCATCGAATTTTATTCCACTTGCATTTCCTACACTAAAATTGAATAGACAGATACATCAAAGCCATGGATAAGTGAACTTTTTATGTGAGAAACTTTCAGGACTAATATTTAAAGTGGTTGCCGGAGGGTTGATGGAAGAAGTGTCTGAATTCACGAAAGCAATAGCAGCGGTACGATCGATCAAAGATAACCACATCTTAAGTATTGGTGAATTTGAGCCCTACAAATATATTTGTGTTTCCCCTATTTATGATGAGAAATCTGGAAACATCCTGTATCGGACACATGTCGAGCTTGGAAGAACTTTCACTGCAGGAGAAAGAGAAGATGAGAAGGACATTGAAATAAAAAGACTCAAAGAAGAGTTGAATAGGCGGGATCTTGACATACAAAAACAACAGGCTAGGTTGAGAAGAATAAGGCCATCCGAATTTGAAGAGGAAAAAAGCATCGTGTCAGATAAATTTGTTGATAAGGTATCCATTATCATATAGCAGCTTTATATCCAAATTTTTTTCAGAGGTGTTGTTTAAGATGTGGCTGGAATATATAAATTAACACAATAAAAAATTCTGACATTTCACAATGATGATAAGCAGCAGTCAAAAGTAGATACAATTAAACGTAGGCTTTTCAGTGCAACTTCGGTCGATAATGTTGGTGGGTTGGAAAACAGCCCCAACGGTTCACAATGTTCAGCTCAGAGAAAAAATTTAGTTCCAACAGTACCTGTACAAGCTTTGCACGAAGATATAGTGTCAAGAAGAAGAGATGGTGGGGAGGACTCCTGCGCATTTCCTGATTTGGATAGGTCTGCTCTCAACTTGATCTTGTGCACATTCTATATTTACATAATGGTGGTTATTTCTAATGATGCATTATTTCTTTTGGGTGAATCACTTCATTTAGATCTGATCTATCATCAGAATGCTCCGCAATAACTACTAAGGTACAAGAAATTGTCAGTTTATGCTTCTCATCCATCCAACTATCTCCTGAAAACCTATGCAATAGATTTAAGTTGCATGGCATACAGAACAATGATTCATCCCAGATTGGCAATTTGGAAATAGAAGGTAAATATATAAACTAACTATTCTCTTACATGTACCTAGATTCTATGCTCATTGTCCTATCATTAATGTGGTGCAGATGCACTTTCCATTTTGGAGAAAACAATTATCAAGCTGAAGGAGATCTGTCAAGAACCTTGCAATCAAGGTTTTCCTAGCAAGAATATGAACCATCAAATAGATGGGGTGAAAGTAAGTGCTTTCTTGTATATTCTACACAGATTTTGTACTTCTGACATGCTTAAATTGTGATCGATGGTTTGCAAAAACAAATGTCAAACATAGTGACTAGTTATACTTACAAACCATTTCATTTTCAGATAATGAGGGATTGACAAATTTTTAACTCATTATCACATTTTACACTACCACAATGAATTGGCAACAGAGAAATAAACTGTACAAGTTGGATGGATGTAGTACATTTCTTTTACAAATCAGGGTCAAGAATTGCTCACTATTAAAGTTTGATTAATGTTCTTATTAAGGTAATAAATAAGATGGGAAAACCTTGTAGTCGTCCTGTGCTGCACATGAATTCCCGTGAAATGTCTTTCATTATTTGGCACCTCATTGGGGGGTGTGGGTGCCAGAAGGCTGTGTATTTGAAAAATTTACAGTAGGGGTGAACCAAAGCTTTTATCGTCCTTGTTCAGGTATTTTTCTGAAAGCTGAAGGACAGCCTTTTCTATCTTCAATGTTTCTGTGCCTTTCGGTGCTCTCCATGGCCTATTAGAGTCTTTCGAATATCACATCTTAATATTTTTCCTGCCATGTTTTACGCATATAACAAGGATAAAATGATACTTAAAATATTGTTGTGTTAGTGGTACTCACTGTAAGTGAAATCAGGAAACGAAAGTAACCAAGTTTAAATGATAGCTGAGCCATCATGATTCTGCAGGTAGGATTCCAAAATACAATCAATAGAATGATTCAAAAGCTTTATTGTGCCGAGCAGAAAATCACAGCATTAGAATCTTCTTGCATAGACAAAGGCAAGAAAATAGATGAGCTTGAAAACCGGATACAAGCTATGTTGAAAGACAAAGATACACTGGTGGAAAAGTATGAGATTGCATCCGCTGTTAGAGAGATGTGCAAGGAAGCCACCAAACAAAGGAGTGGGATTACTGAGATTCTTAGTTTGAATGAAGCGAAGGTAAAGTAAATGTCTTAATTTATTTCTTTTGGATTGATCACTTAACTTGGTTACAGACTCAGTAATGTTTTGTGGATTTTTTGCTCAGGTGACAAATGAATTCAAACCTACAAAGACAGAGAGCCCTTGCAGATGCGTCAAAGATTTGAAAATCAGGGATATCGGGCTATCACAAAGATTGTGTGGAAACATTATCCAGGAAGAGAATGAAAGTTTACGAAGCAAGAATGAAATTTTGAAGTTGAAATTATCGTGGGCTGAGTTTCAGCTATCACAACAAGAAGTTACATTGCAAAGGTTAATGTCTTATTTAGATTTATACGAAGAACATTCACCCAATGATTTTGAAGATCAGTCGAGATACATGATGACTGAGGATTTATATCATCCAAAGCACATAAAACGGTGTGTAGATGAATCGGAGGACAAATTACTGTCCAGAGAAGCCAAGAGTCCAAAATCGACCAGACACATGCTGATGAAAAAAAAATCGGCATACAGGAGGGATGAAGCATGCAAGTTCTTAGATGAACTCGAACTGAAGATGCACCATATGGAAATTGAAGTCTCAAAGCGCATCAAAGAAATCCGAGCAATCGCTGATGTATTCTAAGCTTTAGAGGAGGTCATAAAATCAAGGAATGTGGTGGCACTATTTATGGATTTGTTAGAATACCATGACAGCTTTATGACTCCAACAGCATCTGGTTTTGTAGTGGTGCTTCATCTTTTCTATTGTAATAGTTCCCACATTTTTATAAGATATATATCCTCCATCCCCCTTGTAACAGCTACAAAAGCAGAGACTAATAGTTAATTTGTTTTTTCCAGATTCGTGAATCCAAAACAATCGTTTCTATCTCAGTAGTCTGAATCAAAACTCTGTGTTTTTTTTTTGTGTTGAGGAAATGATAGTGGCCCAACTCCAGACAAGGTTTTTTGTGTGTTAGATGGACAAGATTTTCGTCACGTGAGTTGTCTGAGTAAGAACTCTTTTCAGTGTAGATGGGAGGAAAGTAGCCTGACTCCAGACAATCTTTTTGTATTTAAGGGACAAGCGATTGTAATCTGAGTTGTCTTTTTTGTGTTTTGGAAAGGACAGGGCTGAGTCCAGGACAGTCTTTTTTGTGTTAAAGTGAAGGACAGTGGTCTGAGTCCAAGCAGTATTTTTGAGATGACGGGACAGTTGTCTGCGTCAAGACAATCTTATTTTGGACTGTCAAATTGAGATGCAGGAGATAAAAAAAAAAAAATCAACAAAAAAAGGGAACTGTTTTCTGGTCCCTTAATTATGCAGTGACAGGTGAGTGGACATATTTAGCCGTTGGAAATTCAAAATTAGTTCCAAAACTAAATTGGCTCATTGCAGCTAAATTAAGGGACAATATGTGTAGGAAATGTTAGAGCTAAGCGTGGGTCTGATAGATTGTAGGCAAGGCGACTTACTACTGCAGAATATCCTTCGAGTGTTTTTCAGGCATATTCTTCGAGATCCCCAAAACCAAATTTGGAACGTTAATAATCTATACATGACAGTAAAATTCTTATATCAAACACTAATCATCGATATGTGGTGGGTGAGTCTCGCTAATTTAAGCGCTAAAAACAGTAGTATATTGTGCGACTTTGATCAAACATGAACCATCCAAAGTTGTGCAACGTTGATCAAAACTGCCCAATCGAACTGAAACGAAGCTTAGAAAGAAAGAAAAGAAATGAACCACATGGCTTTTACGTTAACAGACCTCATAATTTCCAGAATAAGTTCTGAATGTATAGAGAATTAAGGTAACAGATCTCATAGTTTCCAGAATAAGTTCTGATTGTATAGAGAATTAAGGTAACAGATCTCATAATTTCCAGAATAAGTTCTGAATGTATGGAGAGAATTAAGGTAACAAAACCCTTATGAGATCTGGATGATGTCCATCACAAGAATCCAAAAACAAGACGGTTTTACTTGTGATGAATACCAACCATCACCATCACCATCACCATATACAATCAGCAAGTATCATAGATAACAATAAAGCAAGGCAAAACGGCTTTGTTGTTGAAGACAACCAGCTCTTCTAGGTTGAATTCGCCTGCGTCTCCAGCTGCATAGGAGTCATAAGATCCACTGGATGAGAAATCAAGTGGCTGTTGGATGCTGTCAGAGCTACTAGAGGAGGAGGTCTTCACTCGGCCTGCAATAACTCGACATATAAGCATGGCATGCTTGGAACACTCAACTTCATCGTATGAAGACGAAGAAGAAGAGCAAGACGACGAAGAAGCATCTCGGGACACAATAGCAGCATTGTGTGCTTTTCCACTGCCTGAGGTTGTGGTGATACCACCACCTAACTGAGGGAATCCATGTCTCAATACATGGCAAACCCCGCACGAAGGTAATGTGCATAAAGCCGATGGTGACATAGAGGGCATGGAAGGGAAGGAAGGCAACAGTAGCCTTGGGGATGAAGGTGAAGGCCAGGCTCTACCCAGGTTGCATGCAATACTAGTGCCATAGAATCTGAGGAGCTCATTCCCATCTGCCATGCATCTCGAATTCCTTTTGGATATCTTATTGGACCCACCATTCCCACAACTGCTGTTCTTCTTCACCATGTCTCTGTACTTCTCGAACTCGGCCACTGTTTGTGAGGTGTGATGGACTTTGAAGATCTTCTCCAGCTTGCAAGACATGATGGCGGCTCTCGGAGACGACATCTCCGGTCTCCTCACTGGAACTGCCCAGCTTGATTGAAAGATTATCTCCACGATATTTCTGGCCGAATCACCCTCCTTCAGCTCCGTTACTGGAGACAAATAAATTAATACATTTGCACCAAAACCTTAGCAATAATCCACAGATACATATAGTCATAGCACGCTCTTTGAGCAGTAGTTGTATCTCATAAACACTAGTTATATCGCTCTTTGACCATATGGCTTAGTTTTTTATGATTACATCTGAATCCCTTTCCTGTAATTTTGGAATACAACTTTCTTGTAGAATAGACATAGATACTTGGCAGGAATACTAATTATATCTCAAATAGAACTCCTCACAGACCATGGGCCTCTGATCATTATCAATGGGCCTATGATATGAAAGCTAATTGAATTTACAACACCGCACACATGAATTGAATGAATGAATGAATGAATGAATGAAAGATAGGTGAATTAAACCGACCTGAATGATAAGTTAAGTGGTGATCCTCAAATGCTGAACGAGACCCCATCTCTTGGCCACAGCGAGTGCAGAG
Organism: Azolla caroliniana; assembly: GCF_043228905.1. Classification (NCBI taxonomy): domain Eukaryota; kingdom Viridiplantae; phylum Streptophyta; class Polypodiopsida; order Salviniales; family Salviniaceae; genus Azolla; species Azolla caroliniana. The sequence goes on along the minus strand of NW_028230447.1, from coordinate 199,207 downwards.
CATCCCAGAATGTGGGTACATCATAGAGCCACTGTGTGGGGCAGAGAGCATGGCATCCTCAGAAGGGGGGCACTGAAGGAGAAGATCATAGTGACCTGCGAGTGAAGGCGAGGAATAACTTATTACTCTCTCTGACCTACACCTCACGGAGCTAGGGCCATAGCTATGGCTATAACTGTGGCCATAACATTGAACTTGACAATGACTATCGACATAGCCTTGGCTATGAGCACGGCTTTGAGCGTAAGCCTGCTGATCGTGGATATGGCTTATCATGGTGTCCTGCATTTGAATGAGGGCTCGGAGCTGGAGAGGGCTTCCATTAGGGTATTGGACCTGCGCATTCTTCAGGCTGCCGCAAGAAGAGGTACTTAAGGCAGAGGAGGCAGGGCTGCTTCTTTCCTTCCTGTCCTTCTTCCTACTCGCGTTCTTGCATTCTTCATCTTCGTCATGGAGAGTTCCATGGCTTGAACTAATGTTCTTTTTCTTTTTCTTCTTCTTCTTCTTCTGGGTAGTGCACGCAGGTGACAGGGAGTGTGGCTCATGCACTGCCACTGTGCATTCTCTCTTGCAGGAAAGAACCTTTCTCCATGCCATCCATGAGTGTGGTGCTGGCATTTTCTGATCTTGCTCTCTCTCTCTCTCTCTCTCTCTCTCTCTCTCTCTCTCTCTCTCTCTCTCTCTCTCTCTCTCCCCAAGAGACTGGAGAGATTGTATAAGGGATTGATTTATTTAGGCTTGACAGAAATGGAACTGTTAACACAATTCAGAGTGTTTGTTGTTGTTTTTTTTTTTAGGGTTTTCAGGCGACTGCAACTAAACTGCGTGTGTCTTGGGTGGTTGGACAGGGATGAAGCTGTCTGTAGTTTAGTTTAGTTTGGGGCTTAGAGCTTTAAAAATACATAAGAGGAAACTCGATATAAGGATTTTTACAGAGGCGAAGAGAGAGGGAGATATGGATTAGCAAAGCTTCAGGCTTTGAATTGTGCACTAGCCATGCCGTTGAGAGAGGATGCCTGCAGAGCACAGACTCTTTTAAACCACAACACAAACAAAGAACGCACAAGCACAGACAGACAGGCAGAGAGAGAGAGAGAGAGTGATGGGGGGGAAGGGGTTATGAATTATGGTATGGATTATTATTAGTAATGAGGAGGAGGAAGAAGAGCTCTGCACATAACGCCATAGCCATTGAAGCTCCCTCTCTCTCTCTCTCTCTCTCTCTCTCTCTCTCTCTCTCTCTCCTTCTCTCTCTCTTCCGTTTTTGAGCTGCGTGTTCCTGGATTTTGAATCTCTTTAAATGTTTTTTATTTTATTTTGTATATTCATTCATTTATTTATTCATTTATTTATTTATTTATACATATAGAATGTCTTGCTGCATTTATTTATTTATTGATTTTAGCTCGTTTTATTTTTTTGTATATACATACATATGTATGTATTTCTCCCGAGTGTGTTTTTTTGTACATAAATACATACAAATATGTAGTACTCCGCCTGCATGTACATACATACATACATACATACATATATTCGTAGTCGTATTTGGTATTTGGTTTCTTCTTCCTTTTTACTCCAAATAGTAAAGGATATATACATACATACATACATAAATGAACTAATTACTAATTAATTATTTCGTTTTTTCCAGTCTTCTCTTTTTGCGTTATTTATTAAAAACGGGTGAGTGATTTATATGTAAGTTTGTTCTTTTATTATTTGATTTTATTTTGAAAAATTTACTTTACTTTTCGTCGGGACTTCATATATATATATATATATACATATATATAAAATTTATACACACACACACTCACTCATATTTATTTTGTGAACGAAAAAACGAACGAACGAATGAACGAATGAATAACAAACGAGGCTTTTGTTTCTCTCTCCCTGCTTTCTTTCCTTAATTTGTTAAATAAATTAAATACAAACTTTGGAAATAATGCACTTCTGCGTTACATACTTCCTGGCTCCTGCTATTCTGTATTTATGAAGCAGTGACTTACCACGTCCTTCATCACATTCATTCACTCGACCTCCCTTCTTCTTTTTTGTCTTTGTCTTTGTCTTTGTCTTTGTGTGTGTGTGTGAGCTTCTTCTAAAACTCCAATGACCAAGAAGAAGAAGAAGAAGAAGGAGAATGTGTGTGTGTGTGTGTTTTTTTTGGTTTTTTTTTTTTGGGGGGGGGGGGGGGGGTATGAGAGAGAGAGAGTACATATTTCGTTTCTTCTTCGTCTACATTGTCATTACTATTATTACCCAATGATTCATGTCCCTCTTTAAACGTTTATATGTCTACACAACTCTCACACACACACACAATCCATATCCACATTCCCACACATACACGCGCACATGTGCATGCAAGTATGTATGTGTGTAATGAGAGAAAGGAACAAGTTCCCTTGTGAATCATGTGAGCAATACATATCATTCATCTTGTAGTTGGTGCAACAAAATGAATCTCCCCGACTTTGAGATTTCCCCTAGCAAGGGTTCAAGAGGCTTTTGAGTGTTTCGAATATACCACACGTCTCTCAACTATCTATCCAAATATCCACACATTTCGTCCAACCAAGTTGAAGCCCCCACTTCGCACTCACATCCCTAGGGTCCTTACTCTTTTTGACTTACATATTTATTTGTTTTGTACCGTATTAGACATAGATAATGACTCTTGACCTCTATGGGACAAGTTACAATTTCTCATGTTTCGTTTCACGATGTTTATTAAATTTGTATGAACCTGTTTAACTCTCCAAGAGATTGACATAAACCTTCATCGTTGGTGCACGAACGATCACTCTCACCCCTAATTACTAATGACTATTTTGGTTGTAGATAGACGAGCATTACTCTCGAACTTCTCTCCTCATACCATCTCCAAATGGGTACGCATTTATATATTCCCTGTTCCGTACCTTATACCTTTAAGATCTTCATTTTCACTCCAACCATCTACTCTTGCTACATCCCCTCCACTTTATTTGGCATGTTCATACATTCCTCATAGAATGTCCAACTACTATAATTTGTATGACTTAGATCGTGATGATCCTTTTTTTTATGTGTGTTTAAGATTCTTACATATGAAGGATTGAAGAAAAAGTGCTGGTTGTGGGGGATTTTAAAGCTAGAGTTGGAAGTTATGAAAATGTGAAAGTTGATGATAGTGAAAGTTGATGATAAATTATAATGTTGTTGATTCAACACATAGCTCAAAAGATTGTATCATGTTAGATTATGGTAGGCTTCTCATATACATGCTTAATGGCACAAACATGACGATTACTCACGACGCATTTCCAATGTAAAATATTTTGACATGTGTCCTAGCCTTGGGGAGTGGAAGTGTAGTTGACTATGTGTTAGTGAAAGAATGTAATTAGAATTAGAATTGTTATCGTCCATAAAGAGGCCAATTTTGACCTATGGGACCAAAGTATACATGTGTTCTTGATACGTGTCTCCTTCCTAAGAAGGGGTATTCATACATTGAAGCACAAAGTCTCTATGTGTGAATAAAGCATACACATATGAGCTCAACCTTCTAGGTGGTGTCTTAAGTATGGCACTTAAGTTATCACTCCCTCTCAGTATGCCAACATATCTTGAACGAATTGCACTATATGTCGAGCATGTGAAGAGCACATGACATTCATCCTCTACCATGCCTTCATTGCATACTTTACATGTCTTCAAATTTGTTACATTTTGATACCATAATGCAACTTCAATACCTAACTTGTGATATTGAGTGAGAAGTAGTGTAAGGGCTCTATGAGCATTACTACTCCTATTGGTAACGAGATAAGGTTGGATACAATCAATAGGCATTCTTGCTTTATATTGAGACCAACATTCAAGCTTGACATTTGCAATGTAGTATTCTCTAGCTTTGTCTTCTTAGCATCTTCCCACTTCATCCGTAATGATTCCACCAACCTTTCCTAGAGAACACCTTCGATTACTCCTCCTAAGTAATCGGGTCAAGGAATCGTGGTTGTGTAAGAGACTAAGGTAGGGCGAAGTAGGGGCCGAAACGTTACACCCTTCTGCTATGGACACTCAAAGAATTGGCTACAACCGATTCGTACTCACGACTTACAAAACACACAATACAAGTAGAAATAGATTTGAAACGAGATATGCATAGAGATTAACCCAAAAAGTATAGGTATTTGATTACTTAATAGATAATACAATGATAGTACAAGACCTAGTATAATCGGTATCACTCACTCCCTCAATACAATTCTAGGGTTAGGCTTGGTCACTCTGGCTCAAAATAGGTATATATGTCTCTCCTCAGCTTTCGCCACTTCATGCTTTATATTGCTTCCTCTCCTCTTGGCATGCTCCAACTACTTCCTCCTGATCCTCGCCTTTGTTCTCAATTGCTTGTATTTCGGTTACTTTCCCCCTCAGCTGCTAGTGCTCGGCTCTTTACACCTTTTCACACTTGTCTTACGCTTCCACTTTCATACTTTTCCTTTAAGATCCTTTTCACACCTTGTACCTTTTGTCCCATGGATAACACTTTCAGCGCCCATGTGCTTATCTTTTGCTCCATAATAGTGCTATATAATTTGGCAATAGTTGAGCTCACCATTATTGTACGACAATTTGATACTTGATTCTTATCTCCGGCTTTAAATATTGGTTTAATTGAATTCATAAGCCAATCATTTGATACATCATCCATGGTGAATAAATTCAAAATTGTTCCATTCTAACTGAACTCAAATTGTACTTAATTCACACATTAATCGATGTATTAGAGTACAAAAGCAAGAGAGATACATTATGCAACTTTGCTATCATTAAAATGCTAATCTATGTGCATATGCAGTTAAGAATTATGTTATGAACCTCTCTCTCCCTTACTAAATATGCGAAAATAAATAGAGAGCAACTGAAGGATCACATTCTCAATGTAGGGTATCAATATTCTAGTTCACATGTAGTTGTACACGAAATCCTTAGTTTTCCATGTAATGTTTGGCTTAATGAATAATGCAAAGCTCATCTCAAAATGTAAAGATCAAGATAGTGTTGAGCGAAAAAGCTCAACATGGACAGGATCGGATGTATAAGCCAAGAGCTGGATCGGATGAAGACCGATTGGCTAGGCCCGGATCGGTGTCCGAACCGAAGAGCCAAATCCAGGAGCTGAATACCGTCCGGATGGATGTCATCTTTACTACCGGGGCAAAGATCTCGTCGAAATCCACTCCTTTCTTTTGTTGGAAGCCCTTCACCACAATTTGGGTCTTATACCTTGGTGGATTTCCGGCATCTCCCAATTTCAACTTGTACACCCACTTGTTCCGGAGTGCTCTCTTCCCTTTCGGCAACTCCATCAGTTCATATGTGTGGTTCTCATGCAGGGAATCCATCTCATCCTGCATGACACTCAACCACTTGCGGTTGTGGGTGTCTCGCTTAGCTTCTTCGAAGCTTTCTGGCTCCCCCTCATCGGTTAACAACACATGCTCTGCATCGGTTTTCAACTGGGTAGGTCCTTGTGTCCTCAAGCCGGTTTTCATTGGATGATATGGAGTTCATCACCTTCTTCTCCAACTCCCAATCAGGAATGGTCCTCTCTTCCATGAAGACTATGTCCCGACTCCGGAACACCTTCTTGTCAACCAGATCCCACACCCGGTAACCGAACTCATCATCGTCGTATCCAAGGAATATGCATGGCCAGGACTTCGGATCCAACTTTGCTCTCTTGTCCTTCGCCACATGCACGTAAGCGAGACATCCGAAAACCTTTAGATGCTGGTAGGATACATCTTTACCGGTCCATACTTTCTGCGATGAGTCTCCTTCCAAGGGTGTTGAGGGTGATCTGTTTATCACATAGGTCATCGTGATCAACGCCTCAGCCCAAAACGTCTTAGGTAACTTTGCATGTGCCAGCATGCTCCGAACTCTCTCCATCACGGTCCGGTTCATCCGTGCGGCCAACCCATTTAGTTTCGGCGTCTACGACACGGTAAATTCGAGTCGGATTCCCTTCGACTGACACTACTCCTCGAACTGCCCCATGTATTCTCCTCCGTTATCTGCTCGAACCGCCTTCAGCTTCAAGCTAGTTTATCTTTCTACTCTCGCGTGGAGCTCCTTGAAGACGGATAACACTTGATCCTTCGTCTTCAGTGGTGAGACCCATAGCTTCCGAATGTGGGCATCTATAAACGTCACGAAGTACTACACTCCGGCATAGCAATGGGCCCAGTTCAGTTTCGGTGCCTTGAAACCAAACCAAACCAAACCGTTAATTAAAATTTGAACATTTAAACCAAACCATTTTAAAAAAAGGTAAACTAAACCATTTAAACCAAACCGTTTAGGGAAAAGTTAAAACCAAACCAAACCATTTAATAAAAAGTTTAAACCTAACCACATTTAAGCCAAGCTAATTAAATAAATAATTAAATAAAAATACACAAAATTAAATAGCATTTATGTTTAAATAAATAAATAAGATTAATTGAGCCATTAGATTAAATAAACAATTAAGTTAAGTGAATTAAACCAATGAAAAACATTAATTAAACCATTGAATTACATAAACATTTAATGGATAAAAAAAGATAGCCCAAAAACCTATAAACCCTAGTTTCAAAACCAAACCAAACTGAAACCGAACCGTTTATTATTAATTAAAACCAAACCAAAACATTTAATTATTTTGGAACTTATAAACATTTAAATCATGGTTTAACGGTTCAGTTCGGTTTAAGCCGAAACCAGGCCCATTGCTACTCCAGCATGTGACTTCGTGTCCACTTGATACACATCGGTATGCACTAGCTCCAGTGGTGCATTCCGTCTCATCAGTCGTCTTGACCGGAAGGAGGTTTGGTTTTGCTTGCCGGCCAAACAATCGGTGCACTTCTCAAGATGCATATCTTTCACCTCTAGAATGAGGTTGTCTTCGGCAAGTCTTCTCATCCCCTTCTGGCTCATGTATGAGGTTTAGTCGAACCTTTGGAACGTGTCGGACATCCTTTAGCAACAGCTTGCATCCGGTTAATGTCGTCAACAACACATCTCCTATGCCGATAATTCGGTATGTCCCTTCATTCCCCATCCGGACACAACCATGATCACCGACCGTGTAGGATGAGAAGCATTTCCGACTCAGTGTCAGGTGGAACGATGCTCCGGAATCGACAACCCGCGTTGTCTCATCGCTGACAAGGTTTAACTCATTCTCCTCGGTAATGAGCATCAGTTCCTCTTCACTTGTCGCGATTGCCGACGTTCCTTTCCGATTCGGGCCTCTCCGGTCCAAACCGTTTCGATCTGAACTCTTCCTCGAATCGGTGGTGCCAGTTTCTTTCTCTTTCCGGAAATGCCGACAATTCTTCTAGAAGTGCCCCAGCTTCCCACAATAGAAGCAAGTAGGCCTCACCCCTGACTTCGACCTCGTCCCCGATTTGTCCCGGTTTTGGGGACTCCGATACCGGCCTCTTCCCCAGTTGTGGTCATCTTACGTGAGCAAGGCCTTCAGATCGGTTCTGAACTCCCGGTCCTTAGCCTCTTCATCTAGAAAGCTTGATTTTACCCTTGCTAGGGACAATTGCTTTTGTTCCGGCCTGGCGTTGCCCAACGTGACAACTAACGTCTCCCAACTATCTGGGAGGGAACCGAGCAGGAGTAATGCGAGTACCTCATTGGCGAGAGGTACTTCCAATGAGGTTGTTTGATGTATTAGCCCCTGGAAAGCATTCATGTGTTCCACCATACTGGAGTCGTCTTGGTACTAGAGCCTCACTAGCTTCCGAAATACCGAAACTTGATTAACGACATTCTTGTTCTGGAACATGATGTCGATCTTCTCCCAGAGTTCATGCGCCTTGCTCTCTTCATTGAAGTTGTTGTACAGGTTCATGTTAATGAAGCACCGGATGTATGTTGTGGTCTTCACGTGCATCACCTCCCACACTGTGGTGTTGATCTTATCTGGTCTCTTGTCCCTGAACTGAACTGGCAACCAAACATCTTTAACCACCAACATATCCCTCATCTTCGACTTCCACACTGAGTAGTTGGCGTTGGTGAGCTTGAACATGCCGTCGAACGATTCTTCCATTTCCTGTGTTGTTCGCTCTGATACCAGATTGTAGAGAACAACGCGGAATATTGCTCCGCCACAACCGACTCTTGAATTACTTCAATGAGAATGAAACATAGAAATGGGAAATAGAGAGTGAACGCACGTACACACCCGATTCGATAGAGAGTACATAGGATGTTTACATGAAAACCCTAATAGGGAAAAACCACGGGAGCCCATAGACTCCGAACTATCACCATATGAGAAAAGTGCAATCAAATACTTGGAGGCAACGACCTCGAGCTCTGTTTCTTCGCCAAGCGGCGGTTACAACATTGTTTGAACTAGAAAATCCGATATCACACGAGCCATCTATGAACATGCGAATTGAAGCTAACAAAGCTAGCTACAATATGGAATTGAAACAGAGATGATGAGAAAAGCAATGTTGTGCCACACTTGAGGAGGGCGTAGACAAGAGCGCGTGAGTAAATAAAAATGTTCATAGATGGCTCATGTGATATCGGATTTTCTAGTTCAAACATGTGAATCGAAGCTAACGAAGTATTCTATGATATGGAATTGAAAAATCATGATTTTGAAACTCAGGGCGACAGACATGAAGAGAAAAGAAATGTTGTGCCACACTTGAGGAGTGCATAGACAAGAGCGCGTGAGTAAATGAAAATGTTCATAGATGGCTTGTGTGATCGGATTTTCTAGTTCAAACATGTGAATTGAAGTTAACGAACCATTCTATGATATGGAATTGAAAAACAATGATTTTGAAACTCAACGCGAGAGACATGAAGAAAAAATCAATGTTGTGCCACATTTGAGGAGGGCGTAGACAAGAGCACGTGAGTAAATAAAAATGTTCATAGATGGCTCGTGTGATATCGGATTTTCTAGTTCAAACATGTGAATCGAAGCTAACGAAGTAGTCTATGATATGGAATTGAAAAATCATGATTTTGAAACTTAGGTCGATAGACATGAAAAGAAAAGAAATGTTGTGCCACACTTGAGGAGGGCGTAGACAAGAGCGCGTGAGTAAGTGAAAATGTTCATAGATGGCTCATGTGATATCGGATTTTCTAGGTCAAACATGCGAATCGAAGCTAACGAAGCAGTCTATGAACCGTCCTGTATGTCACTCGTTATATACAATAGTTATACATACAACAATATGACAACATTCATCACTACTTAGAGAGTGATTGCCCTAAGTCATATTTATAATTACATGAACTAAGGGCTATTTACAAATATAGCCTCAATAGGTTTACTCAAAACATATTTACAAATATGTCTTCTCTTCTAATTTTCACCGGGTCCACCTGATCCGGTTTCCGGATCTCTTCTGGTTCTCACCAGGTCCATCCGATCCAGTTTCCAGATCTCACCGGGTCCTCTTCATTCATAGCCGGATCCCATCCGGAGGGACCGATTTCCCAACACTAGTTGCGTGAACAGTATGACTTGATTCAGGGGGATTTGGACGAAGCAAAAATGGCAAGGGAAATTTTTTTGTTGAAATGGGGTGGTTCTCCTATGATGGTCAAATCTTCAACGAGGCTTAAATGAAACTACCAACCACCCAAGTGGTTGTTTTTGCCAATGGTTCCCAATAGTGGACAGGTGTTAAATATGTATAGTTGAGGTATAAGTAAGTTTCCATAGTTGTAGTACCCGGATAACTTTGTTACATAAAAGTAGGCGGGTTAAGGTGGTTGTAGATGAGGGGGTGGAGGTTTCGTCCAGAGTCGTGGATAGCAGGACATCGTGAGTTTTGTTGAATTTGTTGCTATTTTGGAGTTGTTATATACATTGATCCTTCTAAGGATAGTCCTTGTGGATCTTGTGTGTGTGTGTGTGTGTGTGTGTGAAGGAAGAAATGCATTGGAATATCAAGTTTATGATAGGTTTAAGGCTTTGGTTGAAGACATAACTAGAAGGATTTGGTGGCAATCAAAAGGGTCAAGGTTTTGAACCTCCTTATGTGCAACAATGGGGGAAAGGTGATCTATAATACACAAGATAAAAGAAGGACGTATAAAAATGAAATGAAGGGCAAGGACAAGTGATGAAGTATGCTACAAAACGAAGTTTCTATTTTGGTAAGAGGTCTCTTCAATCTTGAAAGCTATAAAAGGAGGAAGAGAGTTAGGATGGTCATTTTTGGATTCAAACATCCAGAGTTCATTAGCGAATAGATTATTTAAATAAAGAAAAGGTGTGAGATCCCTCCAACAACCAAGGTGACATGTCGTCGATCGAAGACTCATCACACCAACTCATGAATACTCTTTCCATTTTACTTCTTTCATCTTCTTAACCGCTCACACTCTATGTAACAAGGTTAATCATTGTAAAACATTGTTTAATATAGCTCGATTTTAGCCTTTAAGGAATTTATTGTAAGTTAAAGGAAATATTTTTACCTTCATGTATTATAATTTATGTACTTTATGAGGGGATTGTAGGGGTTTCCTTTTGATTCATGATTGATTTTTAAATATTTTTACAAGTTTCTTAGTTGGACATATCCGTGCATGGGTTGAGATTTACAAGTTTTCAAGAAAGTCATTTTCTCATGCACAAACAAACGTAGCCAAGCACCTATCTTGGAAAGGCATCAAGAAATGTGGTTCAAAGAACAAAATGGTTTGATAAGGAATGCCATCAAGCTTGATTGTGCCTTATTAGTTTGGATGTATTCAATGGTAAAAAAATAATATCGAAAGCATTTGTCTAAGTACATAAAACTTTTCAAAAAAAATGAAGAACATGAGAAGTGACTCATCAATTTCTCATAACACAAGCAAAAACACATATGTACATGTGATGAATTTTGGAGAAACCTAAAGGGAAAATGTGTTGACAGTTATGGTGCTTTAACTCTTATAGACTTATCTATGCATTATAGAACTTATATGGTGATAAGCACAAATGGTGATGCCACCGACCACCTTGTTGAACTAGGCAAGTGTTACAGACATGATTGTACCGTAGTGTTCTATACACGTGGATAAAGTGTGAGGGTTAAACGAGATTGTAAAGAACGGAAGGATTACTTTTAATCCTTGGGATTGAGACAACCCATTAAGGCCAAGTGTAAACTTGCTTGGGGACCTTAGGTTTGTCTATAAATATGAGGCCTAGCTACGTAACCCTCATTTGACACATTATCGACTACTTTGAGACTCTGGACTCTGTCCTCGTGGTGATCAACTCTTGAAATGAGCGTGTTAGTACCAGGTATGACTTGATGTTGTGGTGGTGGTATGGGACGCCGATTAAGGCTCAAGTCTGTCTCGATCCCTTCGCTCGTGGGTGGTCGAGTGGATCGACACCCTTCTCTCTCCTCATTTATCCTCACACTTTATCCACGTGTATAGAATACTATGATACAATCTTACCACAAGATATTATATGGTCATGCTCGTAACAACAAGACAAGGCTTGTGGTACCAATAGAGGCGAAAAGAGTAAAGATCTTCAAGTCACAAAAGAATGAGCCACACCTAGATGGTTTTGAGGAAGACGAAAACAAAGGTGAGCAAGAGTCAGAGGCTCAGGACAACAAAGGTGACAACATGGATGGAAACGGAAGTGAGGAAGACGAAGTTTGATGACCTTCGGCCCCATCATTCTTGGCACATACCAGATGATGAAAAGGTTTGGTGGGGTTGGATCTCATGATATGGTGGGTCCTAATGTAAAAATAAATAAAAAGGCGGAAAGTGGGACAATCACATTAAATGTAAATATGTATAAAGGACAATAAAAGTACTATAGGCTATAGATTAGTGACTAGAGTTATAGATTATACACAATGGGGTGTAGACTCTAGAGTTTGGATCTTAATCCGTATAAAAAAGGGGCTGCCATTTATGTGAAGCAGGTAGTCAAGCATTTAATGTTAAGCCTCGTCTCTATAAAAGGAAGAGTGGAGGGCTCATTTAAGGGTTTGACCATTTTGGGATTTTGGGCATTGAAGAGGCATGCATTTTGGCCTCTTAAAAGACGTTAATATATCTTTCTTTCTTTCTTTCTTTCTACTCTTGTTCTTCTTCATTGTTTGAGAGTTTTAGATTTGGAAAGAGAGTGAATCTGAAAATGACTAGGAGCACTTCTCTTTCGACTTCCTCTTCTTCTTATTATGTTGGAGCTCGACTACTAGTTGGAGAAGGGAGCATTAAGTGGCACAAGGAGACTACATTGAGAAAGAGGCGTTGTCGTCATAGAAAGTAGTCAAGCAGCTTGAATCTGCATTGAAGCCTGATTGCTCCTCATCATTATTCTTCTTGTTTAAACCATTGAAGGTCATTTTGTAAGAACCACCAAAATCATGGTATTTGGTCTTTATCAAGTGAATGTTCTGTCAATCGAGTGTAATCAACTTTAATCTCATGTTAAATTGTTCACATACCATTGTTGTGTGAGTGGGTGGGTGAGAGGAGGGAGGGAGGAAGGGGAAAACGTGGTGTCGTGAAGATTTTGGGCAACGGTGTGAAAATTGTGTGGAACTAACGAAATCACGAAGGTGCAATGTGCACGTGTGAAAGGGGTGAAGGCCACACGCATATACTAGCAAGTTGTAAATAGGATTGAAATGAGAATCATAAAAGAAAAGTTAGATAAAGTTAAACATGTGCACGTGTGATGTGCACTCAAACATTTGTAAATATAAAAATAAGACTAAAGCCTAGTAACATTTGAGTGCATACAAAGGGGTGCAAGCAAGTCTTGAACCTTGCACCTAGATAGGAAACAATTGACATACCATTAGGCTAAGATGTTTCTTTGAAGTTTATTTTCATCATTGTACTTTTCACATGTAAATTCTCATACATGAGAGCTTGGATAAGTGAGATGGTCATCATGCATCACATGTGATGCATGAACGCCAAATGGCAAACATGAATCGCATGCATTTCATGCTTTCCGTGCATTATATGCATGTCTTGTACCCTCACATGCATCATATGCATAGGGGCATCAAGAAATTAATAATAAGAAAACTACTTATCCTATTGGTTATGTATCTTCTCTCTCAAAATTGAATTCAAGGGGTCAATCTCTCTTTCTCAAATCTATCTCAGAATTGGAATCTCCGTCTCTCAATCCCTCTCTCTATCTTAAATACCTTCTCACTAAAGCTAATAAAAACTTCAAATCCTTCCGGTCCAGGACCCTTGTAGTCTTGCTTCATTTCGCGAACACGTGAGGATTTCCTCGATAGCGTTGGCTGATGCAAGGAGCCCACCAGAGTCGCTAGCCCACAACTTGATTGGTTTGAACCTTCGACTCATTGGAGCCTTCGATATATGCAAGCTTTTGGCTCACTCTAGCCTCAGTTGAAGTTGGACTCCAAGGTGCCCCACGCTATCCACTAAGCACAGTTTACATTATAAGGGGAAATTATGCAAGGACACCTACTAAAGGGTTTAAGGGTCTTTTCTCTAAGCATCACAACGTCCCCGGTTTAGGTCACCCACGTTCCCACTCAAGTACCACAAGCATGCGCATTTACACGACGGACGGCGTATTATGGCATTGGAAGACTTTTGCATAGCTCTAAAACAACAATATGGAGAGCTAAAATATGGATAAACCATATATTATGTACAATAATGAGACACTTGAGACTATGGAAAGCTTTATGTTTAAATGCCTTGAGCTTCAAGTTCCCTCGAATCAAAGATAGATCAATGCGCTATTCTTTGCTCAAAGGTGGGAAAGAGAGCATATTATGCATTTGAGAACACATGCAATGTTGGAAAATTTTAATGTTAGGTTCTCAAGAAATACATGTTTGCCACTTCGGTGACACCAATGATTCTCTATCGGGCGGAATTATAAGGCATTAACATTGGTAAATCCACTTAGGAAGAGTTTGAAAATGTTCAAAAGAATTTTCTTATAAAGTTTCTCCAAGTCAAGAAACAAACACCATACAAACTCCTACTTCTTGACCCGAGAACAATTCCCATTCAGATCATGGTTGTGGAAAGGATTGTGAAATACATGCTTAAGCTTTAAAAAACCCCTCAAATTGACTTCCTATAATCACATGGGAAGCAAGCAAAAAGGTCCAATAGACACACACACTCACACAAGCAAATTTTTGTGTTTTAGTTGATGCAAGGTGTAGAAAAATGGTTTCAAATATGGGATACAACATGTTTCATTATGAATCAATAAATTCCTTTGTGAACGAGGTTTTTTTGCAATTCCAATGTATCATGACATGGAAAAAAGGTGGAAACTCACGCTTCACATATTATATTACCTTAAACTAAGAAATAACACATAAATACATGTCAAAGCCCATCACATTGTTTGCCATCCAAACCATTGTTTCCTGTGACATTTCACATGCTCTATGAGACAAGTCACTAGGGTACAAGTGATGAGAGTAGTCGATTATGCACACTTTGCCCTAAATAAGTTCAAGAATCAATAGTATCACATTTTGGTTCATTTCCGTACAAATGATCACATCTTCGACTAAACCCACTCCTTGCATGAATTTCTTTCACAATCACAATGTGCACTTGTAATTGTGACATTCATTATTCAAGTTCTTGAAGATCAAGTATTTCATAAGCCATATTTGACCTTGGAAGGCAATATTAATATATGTTTGTTTCTCTTGCCTTATTGCCTTCATTTGTCCCCAGACCATAACTTTATAGAGGTGAGATGTTTATAGAGGGGTTTGGATGATCTTTTTGAGCTTTCAGGTAATGTTATACATTATGTAATGATTGAGGAAAGGTTGGTGGAATCATTAAGGATGAAGTGAGAAGATGATGAGAGGACAAAGCTAGAATACTACATTGCAAATGTCAACCCTAAATGTTGGTCTCAATATAAAGCAAGAATGCCTATTGATCGTATCCAACCTTATCTCATTACCAATATGAGTTTGTAGAGCCCTTACACTACTTTACACTCAATCTCACAAGTTAGGTATTGAAGTTGCATCATGGTATCAAAATGTA
The DNA here is from genome assembly GCF_043228905.1 of Azolla caroliniana. Taxonomy (NCBI): domain Eukaryota; kingdom Viridiplantae; phylum Streptophyta; class Polypodiopsida; order Salviniales; family Salviniaceae; genus Azolla; species Azolla caroliniana. The sequence continues at coordinate 184,111 of NW_028230447.1, read as the reverse complement.
ACTAATTTGAAGACATGCAATGTACGCAATGAAGGCATGGTAGAGGATGAATGTTACTTGCTCTTCAAATGCTCGACAAATAGTGCAATTCATTCAAGATATGCTGACATACTAAGAGGGAGTAATAATTTAAGTACCATACTTAAGACACCACCGAGAAGGTTGAGCTCATATGTGCATACTTTATTCACACATAGAGAAGGTTGCTTCAATGTATGAATACCCCTTCTTAGGAAGGAGACACATGTCAAGAACACATGTATACTCTGGTCCCATAGGTCAAATTTGGCCTCTTTATGGACGATAAAAATTCTAATTCTAAGATGGTTTGTCACACTTAACGTTTATCCTATGCAAGTTTTGATTAGATGTTTCACAAACAATTTTTAAACTAAAACTATCTAGAGGTTTTTTGCTCTACGTGAATGCATTAATTAATCATTGGCCAACATTTTCATGATTTCTTGGTCAATAATAACCAGCAACTAAACATATCATAATCAGTTTTTAGAGAGCTTAGTATTTTAAAACTCATTCTTAGAAATAGGCTCTCCAAATATTTTTGTATACTCTTAATTTCTGTTTGTATCCATTCTCAACACCGTGTAGACGTAAGGAGCACCAAATAGATTTTCAAAATAACTGGCCATAGCTGATTATTTTATCATTATATCTGCATATGTTTTCTTTCAAATTGAAAGAGATAAGAGTTTGCTATTTAATATTTAGCCTCCTAACTAGAAAAGAGAACACATTGTTTTACATATCGACCTTTGATTCCCCATATGAGAGGTTTGATTCAAGTGTGTTGGGTTCTCTATCAGTACCTAGAAGTTACACAGGCGGCAGTTTTTGTACAAGCCTTGCTGAGTTAAATAAAAACAACAAAAATCGATGAACTTATGTTGAATGACTCGGCACCAAGATTATAAATATAGTGGTTCCTGCTTTTATGAAAATCTATACATTGCAAAATAACTGAGAGGTTAGTAAATGCTCACTCTTGTTTTCAATAGGGCCTAGAAGAAGCCTTCAGAATATGTAGACATAGCAAAATCTTCCGAGCTTTGTTCCTCCTTTGAAGCATCATTGGCATCAACGATAGGACCACCTAGTATTTGCACCTGTAAATTGAAAATTTGAGGTATATATAAGATTATACGGAAGAATTTCATGGTGTCAAAGTAACAATAAGGAACCTCATGAAGTCATTAAGTGTAAATTGATCAATCTCACATTACCATACAACCAAATTCAAATCAAAACATGAGGCTAACCTTTCAACCTTTCAGAAGTAATTTTTGGTAGTAACGACTTGTCAAATTTCTTTTTCTAACTTGGGCGAATCAATCAGAGAAAATCACTATCTAATAATTAGATTTTTCTTGTCTCAACAAATAGTACTTGGTAAATCCTTCTTTCTTTGCTAAAACATTTGGGCAATTATATGATTTTCGAAGGTGTTTGCAGAAAAATCAGGCTACTATAACTATAGTTTTTTCTTGAAGTCTTATCACTCCATGAAATGGGGATCAATTAGGAAGTTTCACCTTTGTCTTTTGATAACCTTCAAGAAGCCTTCTGTACTGCTCACGAGCTTCTGGAGATCTGACCATCGAGTGAACCCTAGCAAGAGCCTTCTCCAACCCTGCCTCGGTTTGCTTCCTTCCTGCTTTCAGAAAGTCCTCATCTCCATCACAATTTGAACCCAGTTCCAAAGCTTTCAGCTTCACTGATTCGAACCCACGTAAGCCTCTGCCCTTTCTCCGCCATCGTAAGATTGCTTTCTCCACAATGCTCACTGACCATACAATCTTCTTGTACTGCTTACGGACTTGATGTCCTCGAAAATGGGCCTGAAAAAGTCCGAGGGCCATGGTTATAAACGAAAAAAGCTGAAGAAACTTTGACTTCTTGGGAGCTTATTATTGTCTTTTCATAAGATGCTAAAAACAGATCATGCAAACTAAAATCTGAAATATGAGCGCAGGACATCAAGATTAAAAAAGGGAAATCATATCAACATATCTATATAGGCAAAAGAGACCCAAAACTTATCACAATAAAATTCGCTTAATTTTCACCTGGGGAAATGAAACTAAACCCAGTAGGCATCAATATTAAAAGAGTAAAATCATATCAATATATATACGTGGGCAGAAGAAACCGAAACTTATCACAATAATAATCGGACTGATTTTCACCTTGGGAACAGAATCTGATACATCATTCAAACTAGACTAAAAGCCTACTTCGGATACTGAAAGATATAAGACACGCAGTTCAGGATACTTCAAATGCCAAGGTGTATCTATGAAAAAGAGGTTGCCACCAGCTAAATAATGGCACGCATTTCTTCCCTATATGTTGAATGGGGCCTTAAAAAAACGTGAGGATGGCTTAGCTTAGATCCGGACACATATGCCTCTCCATGTCCTTGGACATTAAAAGATTTCCCTGCTACATTGTTTAACGGTACAAAGGTCATTCCTTCGTACGGAGTTAATGGAAAGTAAACAAATAACAAAATTTAATGAACTGAAGTCTGATACTAACCAGATTTGCCACTCTACTAGCATGCTACATAATACTAGATTGGTCCAATCCTGTCATATGGCTAGAGGATGAAGTATAATATATTTGTTCATTTTTGAAGGAATTTAACTCTAAAAACTGTAGCGATGTACATTTTGATTAACCAAAACAACACGCTTTTGTTTAGTTCACTTTAGTACCTGAATCTTAACAACACGCTGGCGGAATAGAAGGAATTCTTGGCGCCCTTTCCAGCCACGATATTTTTGTTGTATACGAATGGCAGCAGAATGAGAAACTTCATCGGCGTCAAAGGTCAATCCACTCCTGTTTGATTTTTGTGCAGCTACAATGCACTTTGCTTCCTCATTAGAGATCCCATACTCATCCTTCTCAAGGGAATAGGACACCTGCTTTCTTTTAAATGACTGCACACGAAATGCAGATTGGATACGGGCTGCAGCTTGGGTAGCATTACGAGCGGCAGCAAGGGAGTCTTGCAAAGATAGTTGTTCTTGACTTTCTCCCGCACTCGGCTGTACGATGGACTTTTCAGACACAGTTTCTATTGTTTCATTGCTAAGCACGCTTCCATCCAATTTATTCTTCAAAGTAAGCAGTGAAAGATGGCTTGTAAGAGATGCCTCTGCAAGGTACCCTGCAATTCCCTTATGATGTTCAGTAGATGCAAGATCAGCTGGAGTCTGGCCTGCTGGGAATGTACTAGTGGGATCGGTTTTTGCACCTGGAGCTGCACCATTAGCTAGAAGAGCTACCACCATAGATTCCCTATCAACGGTCAGAGGGTCAATCAAAAACACAACTGACTATTCGCAGGTATCATAACTTGTTAAATCATAAGAAATATTCATGGTATCCAGATTCCATACACAACAGACGAAGGTATATTTTCATACACAAATACACGATACTAAAATCCCCTTCAACAATTGTAAGGGGTGTTCATGTTATCCATACAATGTAGACAAAGGAATACTGACATGCAGATGCACCATTATAAATTCATCTTCAAGAATTGCAGCCACAATTTTCTTCTATTTAAATTATTTTCCTATTGTGCATGCATTCTACCTGCCACAGTGTGCAGCCCAATGAAGAGCAGTCCATCCTCGCGAATCCCGAAAGTTAATATTCACTCCAGCGGCTAAGATGGGGACGATGATCCAAGTATACCCAAGTGCTGCTCCCATGTGCAAAACTCCCAACCCATTATCATCCAGCACAGCTGCACCTTTACCACCATCTTGAACTTTCTTCAATACCCATAACCGGAAGTTTTCCTTCAATAGTTTGTCAACGAATTGCACCTTTAAAATTCTAGCCGGAAAACTGGAATCTGTGAGTTGATCCTCCATTTTTTCCCATTCTTCAAACAAACTCAATGAGTTCAACGCAGTAGATAAATCCTTAGATATGTCCTCAGGTATTGTCCGCTGTGGTATTGTAATTCCGCAGGAGAGCATTCGTGCAAGACGAATTTGGAAAAGTATGTCCCTCTTATATGAAGATGTCCATTCAGATGAATTGACACTTGATTCTTTAGATTCATCACGATATTCGAATTCTTTCACTTCACTGCATGCAATCCCATCATTTCTTGTTATACACAAAGGAACCTTTCCAGGAACATGAGGAGGTGCAATGCACCTCAAAACCCCAGGTTGCAGAAACTCAACAGGAACTTCAACATCTCCAAACATACAGCACCATTTGGATTCTGAAATATTTTCCAAGGTATCACTAAAACTGCCAACAACCAGTACCTATCAAGAAAAAGAAATATATAAAAATCATCGATTACTTTTTGATGCAAGAACCTTGAAGATTTACAATGTAGAGTAAGAGAATAATACATTAACAAGTTGAAACAAACAAACAATATGGTTTGTGCTTCAATGCTTAAGAGCCCCGATATCTCTAACGATGGGAAAATGTCATGAACTGCAGGGATGAGTAGCTCAACATTTATGTCCTTTGATTACAAATACAGACTTGTTGTTTATTCATAAAAGACACTACAGTGACAAACATAGTGTTCTTCAGATTCCACTCCTTGATGGTACAAATGGCAATTTCTTTCTTCCAGAGGTATTCGTGCATATCTACCTACCTATCACACTGCGCAGCGCATAGGATAGGTGTGTGTCCATATAAGGTGGTCTGATGATGAATCCATACTCCAATGTGTGTAAAAAGTGTGTCTTGTAGTAGGCTATCTTCATACCAAGTGATATTTTGGGGTTGATCCATTTTATATTGTTTTCCAAGTTAATAATATCACTCTGGATCAATCTATTCTTTGCCACTTTGGTCATGAAGATGGGGACAGTCCAAGCTATATTGGAACGAAGATAGTGCATTTATGCTTATGCCATGTGACTTGAACCATTGTTGAATTTCAGCATACCAACAATGAAACTCTTCATGTTTAGCCAGTTGTCTTGATGACATAAGTGCCACCCTTGAGTACCTTCCTTTAGGGAGCTCCCAAAGACATTGGATACAAGTCACTAATCAAAATAATGCCTCGGTGATTATAGGGGCTGCTCCCATCTCTGCCCAAATTATATCATGGGGTACCGATGCTTTGCTCCTTATCATGCACACAATCATTGACACAAAAGCTCTCTCTAAATCTTTCCAATAATTTGCCTGGTTAAGACTCGGTAACCACATTTCTACAGTTCTACTCCATAGAGAAGAGTTCGTGTCACAAGTGTATCAAATATCCACAATTTAGTTCGTGGCTCTTGGAACTGCAAATGTGCACGTTGTATTTCGAGAGCACCAATGGCTGCATATCCCCGAGAAAGTCCGGCACAGGCAGCCTTCCTTAAGGAGAGCCTAGGCCCTGTAAATATCCACTCCTTATCATACGGGCAATCATTGACACTAAAGGTCCCTTTAAATCTTTCTAGTAATTTGCCTTGTCAAGACTCGGTTCCCACATTTCTACTCCAAAGAGATGAGTTGGTGTTACAATTGTATCAAACATCCACAGTTTAGTTCGTGGCTGCATATCCACAAGAAAGTTGGGCACAAGCAGCCTTCCATAAGGAGAACCTAGGCCCTATAAATATTACTCCTAACTATGGGAAGGAGCATGTGTATTCCAACTTTTCCTCTCCCAAGAAGAATTATGGTTCTAATCATTTTACCCATGCATGAGTGGTGTTAAATACCATCACTTTAGTTTTATCCATGTTTATAGCCAAACCTTTGTCTGTACAAAATACTTTTAAGGCCTTTATATGTCTCGGAGTCCCTTCGGAGAGTTAGAAACCAACACAATATCATTAGCATATGGTAATATTTGTATAGCTATACCCGCTAGGCATGCTCCTGAACCATCGAATCTCTTTATGTAATGTGATACCTCATTTATATAGAGACCGAAGAGAGTGGGCAAAAGCGGGCATCCTTGTCTCACTCCGATTGTGCTAGCCACCACCTCTAACAAACCAATGAGACACCACTTTTCCTGACACGGATTCATACAGTGCATAGATTCCCCATTGCATCTCTGTAGGGACACTAAGGGCTTCTAGTTGTTGCATAAGTCGAGCACGCCGCATAGTGTAAAGGCTTTTCAGAAATCCATAAAGAAGCAATAAATCCTCTTATTATGGGCTCTGCCCTCCTCGATACAGGCTCAGCGAGTCAATATGTGATCCAAAGTTGTGAACCCCTTCCGAAAGCCTGCCTGTCCAGCTGAACGGCAGTGATTTCACACAGCGCATATGCTCAATTCAGACTCTAGAATCGAGCTACATAGTTTAGCCAAGTAGTGACCAATCACGATTGTCCAATAGTTGCTTGGCATCATAGGGTCTCCACTCTTGAGGATTGGCACAATGGTATGTTCCGTCCATCTAGTAGGGAAACCTTCACGCATGGCTCTATTAAAGATGTGTGCTAGCAATGGAGCAAGATGTCACAGGCATAGATAAAGTGCTCACCAACCAATCAAGCATGATTCTAGGCCTTCTCAAATTGTAACCAATCAATGGCATTTCTTACATTTTGTGGAGTACAAAAGGTGGATTCATGTGGGCATGAGCCATGTGAGTGGGGAAGTGAAGGCTGCCCCCGCATATCAAATAGAACATTAGCATATCCATGCCACATCTGAGGTGAGGTCACTTGAGTTGTAGATTGCCTCTCATTAAACATTTTCCATGCTCTTTTACTTAATTTTCCTAGAAACAAGCGAAGCTATAATCTCTGCTTCTTCCTCACGAGGCGTTAGAAGGTTGCTCTTGCTTGTTTGTGTATAAATACCCCTAGTTATTTCACACTACAAGCTATCTCCTTGTATCACGACATTCCTCATCATACCAACTATTATGTATGACTACCACGTTTGGGGGCATTGGCCGCTGTGTGAGGATAGGCATTTGTGGCAGCTTTATGCAATGACTTTGACAATCCTTGTGTAACTTCTTGTAGGGGTGTGAAAGGGTCCAAATCTAGCATATCTATTATATACTACACAAATATACACATCAATTGTCTCTCGAATAAATTGGTAATTACCCAGCCCACTCTCCCTAGCATATACATCCCTTGGACATCCATCCTTCACCTCAAATCGTAGATATGCATGATCTGCTGCCAGGCCAATAGGTCTACCAGATATAGTGAACTCTCTTATTTCAGGTATAAGATATGGAGATCCCATTAGGTAATCGGCGGTGCTTTCACCTCCGTTTGGGTTCCAACATGTCAAAGCATCTGATCCAGGCCATTGTAACAATCCATTATATATTATAAATCCATGTGCACTTCCCAAGGCAAAGAAATAGACTATTAGTGTTAATTTTCCCCTAGGAAGCAGTTACAATTTACTCCTGCTGAAACTAATATCTCTAGCCCTCAATCCTTCAAATTTCTGTGACTGGGATACACTGACTCAAACTCTGCTGTTATAATTTTTAATCCACATAAAAGTTACATCAAATAACTACGTAAATTCCTGAATAAATATCCCCATTAAAAATACGTGATTCTCACCTTGGTATCACAGTTTGATGACACATAAGTAGGTGAAACATCTGAGATGCTAAAACACTTGTGTCGTGAAAAGGATTTTGATCTGGTATCTACTTGCATCTGTTGAGTCAAAGCAGGGTCATCTTCAACAAGAGCACTTGCCCAACATGTTATATCTGAAGGAAATGGTAGCATAGTATCAATATCTGCCCCAATGTCCTGGTTCATCCATCTACCAAAGCTATCATATTTTTTGAAAGCATCATGGTCGATATGCTGAGTAGGAATGTCAGCTTGAAAGTCTCTGAATACATTTACATATGACTGTGAACTATCTTTATTATCAGAAGAAGCATCAAACTTGCTAAGGCTCTGCTGATCACCATTACTCTGCTCCATATTTTGATATTTTTGAGGAAATTGATGACGAGATTGGTAGAGCTCATTAGGCACATCAGCCTCAAAGCTACTGAACATGACACTTGCATTGTGCCCACCATCATCCACTGGAGCCACTACAGTATTCCAGGTACAGTGATCTCCATTAACCACCTGGTATTTACAAGAGAGACTGATCCCATTAGAATAAACCATGCTAATTTATATCATTCTATGAAGCGATCATATTAAGGCTGCTCTCAATCAAAAATGCAAACTATGTTGTTGGTCATCATTCAAGATCACTAAACAATCTGTTGAGAATGCAGAGAGACAATAGCGCCCCCATCCACACACAGGTCTAAATCCCATAGTTTGATTCTAATATTTCAATGATTCTTCCGATTTGTATATTTTAGTTTAGCTCATTGAAGCAAAAATAAAAAATCGGTTAAAGAAAATATTAATAATTGCCTCTAGCAGCTTAACAAATCTCACAAAATACACCCTTGAAGAAGATTCTTCCAGGTCTAACCACATGGAGTAAGGCCTCGAAAGATGATTCATCTTCCTCCGAAACTTAAGAAATATCAGAAGCAATAAAAACATATTTATTATACAAACCATTCAGCAATCTCAACATTCATTATTTTGTGAAAAAGTCACCATTTGAATGTATTATGCTAGTATCACATTCATATGTCCAAGATTATGTTCGATATATTTCTTGTACAGGGAGCACAAAACGAACAAACCCCCTACTGATCTCAGAAGAACATATTCTACACTTTCAGCAAAGTGTAACCATCAAGACAAGAAGGGAGCACTAAATCCCCTAACAACATCTAGGGAACATGGTGGATATCGCTATTTCCCCCTTACCCAAGGCAAGTCTATCAAGGGATAATGATCTCAGAAGGACATTTCTACATTTTTCAGCAAAGTGTAACCATCAAGACAAGAAAGGAGCTCTAAACCTCCTACTGACAACGTTCAGGGAACATGGCGGATATAACTATTTCCTCCTTACCCAAGGTGAGTCTATCAAGGGAAACCTTGAAGCAAAAAATAAGGAACCAGATTATCTACATGTCAGATCTGTCATCTCTTTATATTCCCAACCCGCGGGGTTCATCCCAATAAACACTGAGGTCATGTGCAACAATGCATCTCTACTACATAGTGTATACTAAATTATGCATCTTACAAGTCTATTTTTGAAACTAATATTGTTGCAAATATTTCAGCTTACATCTGGGAATGCTTCTGGATGAGGTTGCAACTGCCTAAGTTCCACTGTATTCTGGTGAACTACTCCTGTTCCTTCATTAAGGGCTCCTTTAGGAAAGCCCTCAAGCCCATACGTACCAGTTGCAGTACTTGCACAACCATTGTTTTTTCTTAGAACTTCAGACCATTCTTGCATATCAAATCCATCAGGTGATACAGCACCATCCTCTTGTTTCACATGAGCTCCCTGTATACTATCCACTCTTGAAACTAATAGATCGACTTCTGTGCCAGGCCTAGCTGTAATATTGTAGGGAGAAAAAAGTTTTTCTTTATAATTACTGCTAGATTGATTTCCAATTACAACAGATGAGGATGACTGAGGAATCCTGGCATTGGTTACAACCCTTGTCATACCATGACAATCACTTGGTTCTCTGGCTCGCAATTGATCTGTATCATCACTGGATTCAGGCCCATCACAATCTGGTGAATAAGTTGGACCATTCCAATCTGTACTAGTATTGGGACTTGATGAACGTGGCGAAACAAGCGGAGAAGTTTGAGGGGATGTGCCTGAGATTGTTCGGGAATTTCCAACAAATGAACCGGAATTTCCTGTAGATGGACTCTTGACAATTGAGAAACTATTTGGAGAACGTGTACCACTTCTGCTCCCCTGTAATTACAAAATGCTGAATGTTAAGAAAAACATCACAATAACCACATTGAAAGATATAATTACAATACTCATAATGTAAATCAATACAGAGGCAGATCAATAAAGACACTTGCAGATAAGTATTTAAATACCTCTTTGACCTCTCGATAGTGCACCAGAACTATGTGTTCATTTGTACTGAAATTACATCAGAAAGAGCAAAACCATGTCAATAACGGTTGTCCAAAACTTATCGAACACGTCTGCAAGCAAAAGTGGCCAACTCTATATCAAGAAGCTTACTCTAGCATCCAATAGCTCCGTCTTTGGAAATTTTCATTATTTTCTCCGTGCGCATAGTAGCAATGTAGCACTTCAACACTTCCTGCCTGAATATTTCAGTAATACTTGATTTCAGAATTAATCTTCAGAAAGACAGCATTAATCAGAATTATTTATAAAGTGACCTTTAGCAGCATGTCTCAGACAAACAACTCACCTTTAACCTTTCATGAGCCTCTCGAACAGTTTTCCCATCCTTCTTCTTTCGCCAATTATGGCCATCTTTCCGAAAATACCTTAAAGCTTTGCGATCAAAGAGAAAAAGTGACCCACCTACAAAGAAACAAAACATGAAATGCAATTTAGAAATTTTAATGTCAGAAGGAATCAATGCAATTAGAAATAAGGGAGAAGAAACAATTATTGTATTCCTGTTTTAAGCACATTGTGTCAACACCTCAAAGGATCATAAAACTGTGTGACATGAATCATTTACCAGGTACATTATCTCATATATGATTTTACTCCTTACAAAATGCAGAGATATACATGCAATATTAATATGAACTAGTAATTTGTCTTGCATAGAGTATTGGGAAGTTAAGGGCAACTCTTGCATGGAACTTAGAAATAATAACCAAAGGAACATTGTTGGCCCCATGTACACAGATAAAAAATTATAGAAGTGAAAATACCTACACTTCCAAATTTAACGAGCCAAGTTGAGCTCATAATAAAAGAAAGTGGATATTGTAGTAAAAGTGCTGCAAATTTGAGGGAGCAAAGTGGATTTGAAGAATTCACTATTCAGAGAACAGAAAATGTTACTAACTTTGCGGTTTGTGTGGGGGGTCTGGTGTGAGCTTGAACTTGCAATAATTGCGCAATATCTCACAAACTTCAGGAGGACGAAGCCATCGATGTTGTGCCTCCTGGAGTATCTGACACAATGTAGCTTCTGCAAGATCACAAAGAATAATTGCATAAGTCATAACGCTCCAATTGTTTTCATTTATAGAGATATTAACGCTGAACTATGTCCTGTCCTGTTGACTTAATCACTACTCATGTCTACAAAAGCATATGAAGTAAATAACTACTCATGTCTCATTCCATTAAAGATTTGAGCAGAAGTCATATATCATGAATTGCAATATCCTTGATGTAATAGTGGTTTGAAACCGCCAGAAGTCGTATCAGATCTGCGCTTGCTGTTGTCTGTAAGTTATACAGCAAATTTCTTTGATGCTAGTTGCTGAATGGTCAGCTTAGCCAGCCAGCTCCTTCTGATATCCCACCAATAACATCTTGGTAATAGGCTACTTATAAGATTCTGCATCACGAAGCTATGCATGTGTCTATTGGAGATGTTGCATGACGGTGTTAAGACAACGATGACCACTCGACACTAGAAAAATGGTTTCCCGCAACAAAGTCTTGAACATAAATACCATATAGTTGTGGCAAAAGTGTGGCTCATGTCACACTTCCATTTTCAATCAGTCATCAATAAGATTTCAATAACAATGCCGATCAGGTTGATTCATGATGACTCATCCAATATACTTTTGGCAAATCAAGATGTAACAATAGCAATCACAAAGTTGGAAGAAGTAGACACATTATTTACATTGAAGGCCTCCACCAAAACCACTTCTTACCATAATCATCATCAAAGTCATTTGTTACACTTCAAGTGACAGAATAAGAGATAACACCTCAGAGAGCCAATGTGCCATTCAGATGAGCAGAATCTAAATACATTGTTGGCCCAATTTATTTGTTCTGTAGTGGGTGTGGCAAGCGACCCATCCCACGAGGAAGTTTTGGGTATCCTGCTCAAACCCTACACCTCTTACACATCAGATGACAGTTTTTCCAAAAAGATATCATAGTCTAAATCAAACACTTCTGCTACTTACATGGAGGCTCAAGTTCCTTGAATTTGGGCCAAATAGCAGTAACAGGTGGTAGGTAATTTCTGTTTCTACCTTGGAAGAAACTGAGCAAACAAATTACTTCCATATGCATAGTAAACAGCATTTCAGCATGTATGTTTACTTGTTATGCGCAAATCGGGTAACTAGGACATACAAGTCATTAGTTAGGAATAGCACATTTGGCATATCGTATGGGCATGTCACGGGATCAAATATATAAAGAGGTGGTCTTCCTTGAAATATGTAGAATCATAAATGGGATAGGGCTGATTGGCTTCAGCTGGGGGTTATAGTCAGGGGGGTAGATCCTCTAGCTTCTGTTTTCTCTTTACTGTTCAAGGTCAGTTATTTGATTAGTCACGTGATTACAAGTGAGTGATATTCTCCAACATTTGCGGGAAGGCAGCTACATGTTCAACACCCTCAGCTAGAACTATGTTTGCTACAGTGCTTGATTAGTACAGACTTATGAAAAGCTTTTATTACTCAAATACATATGATTAGGGAAAATTATCTCCAAATCATTGCAGAGCTCTGAGAACATATGGTTACTTGAGATTGGGCTAGTCAAATATGTATTAGCACTTTCTGAAAATGGATTATCACCTGTATTATTACCCGGAGATGAAAAACACTAACCTGGATGGGTGGGCAACCCTCCATAACGGCCATGGTCCATCGCTAGCTACACCATATATGTATATATATATGTACACAGCCAACCACCGTTGCCAACTTGAGGAGACGCGAAATCTGACAGAGTCTTACAATATGTATGTACGTATATATTTATATCTTAATGATAATTATAATAATACACACTACACTACACTGCAAGAGTAAACTGGGGGCGATAACTAGGGTTTCCTAAAAAAGGGCTGAAGCATGCGGCTGCAGATCGTACAAGTGAAAGGGGGGAGGAGAGAGTACATATATGTATGTATGTATGTATGTATTTGTTGACTGAGCAAAAAAGAAGTCAACAAACGAACAGAGCACAGCACAGAAGAGGGAGAGGAAAGGGAGAGGGGACGACAAAAGAGAGAGAGAGAGAGAGAGAGAGAGAGAGAGAGAGAGAGAGAGAGAGAGTGTGTGTGTGTGTGTGTGTGTGTGTGTGTGTGTGTGTGTGTGTGTGTGTGTGTTTTGTGTGATCATCGATCAAAGTCGAAGAAGAGGCAAAATGAAAAGCCCTGATATCTTCGGGCGGATGGGCAGCAAAATCGTGGAAAATCAGAGGAGACGTCAAAGACCGAGCCATCGGCACCAACACCAACACTAGAAGCATTGGCACCAAAAAGAGAAGAGAAGCAGAGAGCAGAACCGAGCCTGCCCTTTTTTAACTACGGCCAATGTTTATAACCCAACTCGTATCCCAAACCTGTATTTCTAACTTAGCTTTTGTCAATACTAACCCAACCCCCATTTTTTCGAACTCGGCATTGGTATCTAACTTGGTGGTGACCCATATATACAATTTGATGCGTGGGAGGAGAAATTTGAACTTTGAACTTTTATTTCTGTGGTGAGCGACGGCAAGGAAAACAAAGAAGTTGATTGTGTTCCGACACATAAGCAAATTGAAAGCCTATCATACCGACAATTTATGGTTACACATGGCATTATCCCCTTCCTACTCATGAGACATGGTCCCCCGCCTAACAACGAAATATATATGCAAAAGATTGGTATATACATGGTCTTTGTGTCCTTACAAATATCACTTTAAGTGAACACTTTCCTTAAATTATTCAATCACCTTGATAGGGAAAAAAACAAACACCACCTATTATCCAAAACATTCTTCTACTCTTTCATTTGGTCATGAAATGGAGGATATTAGCAACTCCACAAAAAGGATGATATACATGATAAAAGGCCAAAAACCAAGAGAAGAGGAACGACGGAGAAGAAAATTAGGTTGAGTATTTTGCAGCAATGTTTTATTGGTAGTCAGTCTTAAGGATGCATGCAAGAGCATATGCAGTATGCAAGCTATGGTCTGTGCCAAATAAAATCATTTTGTTAAATCAATTACTCAAGAAGGCGGCTCACTTGAAGAAGCTCGAGATATATTTGGTGTAGTGTGTAATGTTTTGGTTGACATGTATGCCAAAAGTGGCTCATTTGTATAAAGCTTGGGATATTTTCATAGTCATTGTGTTCATGATGTTGTGACATGGAACACACTGATTGTTGTTTATAGTCAGCTTGTGCATGGTGAAGATGCCCTGCAATGCTTGTGGAAACACGAGGTTCAATAAGAATGGCAAAGATTTCCACAATGATGTTGTTATGAAGGGTTTCAATACAAATTCATTCATTTGCGACATTTTAGTCCATCATGCTCTTCATTGTTACAACATGGGGTAGGCTTCTTGCTCAATTTGAGCATACATTATACATATTTAACATATACAACTTTATAGAAATTTTGAGCGGTGATGAAATTTTGAATATAAATATGCGCGGTATTGGAATGTATGTGGTCTTTTGAATTCTTATGCATGTACAAATGGAAGAAGAATAAAGGGCACCAATCTCTTAAAGGTGTGTTATATATGTGATATTTGAAAATTATGATAATTGTTATCTTTTATATACATATGTGGATCTTTGGAATTTACAAAATTGTTGGAAGTAGATATGCGAAAGCATATGACAAACCGGCTCAGCCGAATACCAACAGAATGTAGAGAGAAGAAGGTCTAACAGAGAATGCACGGGAGAGACAAAGAGAGTAGAACCTAAAACTCAATTAAATAATAATAATACTTTGTGTGTGTACATAGAATGTGCTCAAAGAGCACTTTTATACAAGTCCATAAAGGACTAACAAAAGTACTGACAAGTACTTCAATGCTTATATGAAGGACCGACACTGACTCCCAAAACTATTCTCACGTACTAAGCTAGATCGGTAGGCCTCTAACGGCCTACCGGTTTCAATCTGATCCGGCTCTTGGTTCTGGATACCATTCAGATGCCGATCTGGATCCGGTTAAGCTTGCTCGCTCAACACTCCCCCTCAAGCTCAACTTGAGGTCAGATCGTGGTGTTAGTGTCTATAGTAGCCGGTCCTTTCCTTCGACTCTTGACGGCGTTCTCCCGCCTTGCTCGCGCTCCTCGTCCAGTCTGGTTCCGGTTCTCGCTTCCCGTATTAGTGTCGACTTCCGCTACCTTCTTGTCCGCTTGGCCTTTAGTTGATCCGGCTCCTCCGAATCAAATTGTTGAACCGAATAGGCTTCCTCCGATTCATTCCAGCTCTTGTCCGAATTGCTTGCCTCCGATTCATTCTGGCTCTTGTCCAAGTTGGTAGTCTCCAACTCGTCTTCCGTTTCCCGGCCCTTCACCACATCGGACTACGTCCGGGTCTTGGCCTTCTTCTGGTCGGCTCTGTTCTTCTTGAGTTTGTCGGCATTGCCGCTTGCTCTGACTTGTTCAGATGTCCTAACTCCTTCGGTCGGCTTGGCTTCCTTTTTTTGCTCATCTCCCCCTTTGGTTCTTTCTTCCTCTCCAACTCCTTGTTCGGTGCCATCCGGTCTCCCCCTCAAGTGCGACACGTCGAGATGTTGTAAACCAAGCATCTCCGAAAAGTGTTGCAACTTGTCTAATCTGAGCGGCTTGGTGAAGCTGTCAACAACTTGTCGATCCGTATGAACATACTGAAGGTCAACATCACTGCTCAGAACCCGCTCACGCACAAAGTGATAGTGCACTTCTATGTGCTTTGTTCGAGCATTGAAGACGGGGTTCTTTGCGAGCTATATGTTGTTGACGTTGTTGCAGTAGATCAGGATCAGGGTCGGTACCTCAATCCAAAGGTCTCGCAGCAGTCACCAAAGCTAGATGGCTTCACATGTGGCAATGGTAGCGCCCCGGTATTCGGCCTCAGTGCTTGATTGAGCCACTGTTGGCTGCTCCACACAACAACCGCGCTACCAAGAGAAAACATGTAACTGGAGGTAGATCGGCAATCCGATGCATTGGTATATCCGACTAGCTTCTCGGCTATACCATGTTGGAATAACAGTCCCCAGTCGTTCGTGCCACTCACATATCACATTAGTCGATGCGCGCACTGAAGGTGCTTCGCGGTCGGCTTCTGCATAAACTGGTTGATCACTCCAACCGGATAACTGATGTTGGGTCGGGTGATTGTCAAGTAGATAAGGCTTCTGACAATTTGTTGGAACCATTTCTTATTGCAAGCCGATCCGGAGTCGAGATGTAGCTTCAAGTTCCAGTCCAGGGGTGTGGAGATCGGTCCACATTCTGTCACCGAACTTGTACAACATATTCAACACATAATGGTGTTGTGAAGGTAATATGTCGTCGAGGGTCCAGATCACCTCAATACCAAGAAAATAATGAAGGTCCCCTAGGTCCTTCATTTCAAAAGCGTCCGACAACTAGGGCTTCACACGATCGATTTCATCGAGTCTGGGTCAATGATGACTAGATCATCTACATATAGTAGGATACAAACCGGACTGTCCAAACCTTTCTGGATGAACAATGAAGAGTCGGACTTTGAGGCCACAAACCCCATCTTACGCAACTGGTGCATGATTTTCGCATTCCAAGCTCAGGGGGCTTGCTTCAGACCATAAAATGACTTTTTGAGTCGACACACTACCGACTTGTTCAACTCCGATTGAAAACTGGGGGATTGGATCATATAGACTTTTTCTTCAAGGTCACCTTAAAGAAACACATTCTTCACGTCCATTTGGTGAAGATGCCATCCCCTTGCCGCAACAACAGCTGAACCATCGTCATCTTCGCTACCGGAGCGAAGGTCTCGTTGAAGTCGATTTCGTGGGTCTATGCACATCCCTTCGCCACTAACCGAGCCTTGTACCGGTTGACCGAACCGTCGGCATTGTACTTTACCTTCTACACCCACTTGCAGCCAATCTGTTTACATTGTCGGGGAGGGTTGACCAGGTCCCAAGTGTCGTTGGCATTGAGTGCCCGCATTTCTCCTTCCATAGCAACATGCCAATTTGCGTCTTTCGCTACTTCTGCGTAGCTCTCCGGCTCATGCACTTCCACCACCTTGGTCATGTACGCATAATGATACGCCATGTACTCATTGTATCTGTACCGTGTTACGGGGTTCTTTTGGTGGGTTAACCGACGCACTTTTCCGTTAGTCGGTTTGAGACCCTTCTTCGCCCGTTCAAACTTTGTTTCTGAAGATCCGACTTCGTTCTGTCCGGAGTCAGAATCACTCCGATCTGACTCTTCGATGCCGTTGTCGTATTCCGACAATTTCTTCTTCCCCTTCTCTATGCGCGTGAACCGTTTCCTCAGTTCCTTGCGCAAGGAGAGCACGAAAGAGTCTCCATTACTCTCCAGTTCTTCATCCGATTGGTCATTCCGACTCAGCCGCTCATTCAGCCCACTTAGCCGGAATGAGATCAGACTCTCATCTCAAGTACCGAATTCTTCATGTTCTTCTTGAACCTCTCCGGGTTCACTGGCCTCATCCTCCGGATTCGGGTCTTCGTCAGGAGTTGGACTCGATATAGAGTACCGTTGTCGTGCCTTTCGGCTCCGGATCGTTGCGTGAGTCGGGTGGGAACCACAGAGGTCTTGGACTAGGAGAAAGAAGTTCGTGAGATAGAGATTAATTATGAGTAAATAGCAAAGAGAAGAGATAAGAAACTCGTGAATCACACGAGTATACTATATTAATTGGTACTTAGGGTGTTTAAGAGAGAAGTAGATGTATAAATCGTGAATCCCACGAATAATTTTTGTATTGATTAATTCTTAATCCAAATAATCAACAACCCTTTACATATTTCTCTCCTCCTTATATAAGGAAGGAAGAGCTAAGCATGGCTTCCTGCTTTTTTTTTTACAAAAAGTGTTCATGTCCACTAATGCATGTGATGCTTTTTTATTTCCTAAGTATAGGGCTCATGCACGCTAGATGTGCATGAGTTATTTTTAGTGTCTCGTGTTTTCTTTTTCATATATTAAAAAAAATACACGATTTACCTTTTAATAAAGGTATGCATAAATAAAGGTCTTATACGTATTAAATCTATATTTAAAACACTTAAGATAAGTTAATGTAATGGTAAGGTTGGGGTTTGTCAACGTGGAGGTGCAGAGTTCGAATCACGCCTTGCGTAGTAGTGAGTATTTCCTTCTTTTTACATTTATGTCTCTTTATCCGGCTCTTCCTTGCCGGTATGCCGTTTTCTTCCTTGCCGGTATGTCGTTTTTCCTCCTTGCCGGTATGCCGTTTTCCTCCTTGCCGGTATGCCGTTTTCTTCCGGTTCTCACCGAGCACTCCATTCTCTATCCGGAGGGACAAAAATATAATTTCCACATAGTGTGCAACCTACACTACGACACCGTGATGCCGATTCATCAAACTCGACATCTTGACTTATTCATACCTGTTTAGTCCGGGGGTTATAACACTTCTACCCCTTCTGTTCATGCGAGTAGTCAACGAGTATGTACTTCTCTGACTTCGGATCCAGCTTCCTCCGCTTCGGATCTAGAATTGCCCTTGCCGCGTCAACAATCGACCAATTCTTTCTCTTAGCCACACCGTTTTGTTTCGGTTTGTATCGGCAGTTGAATTCTCTTTGAATTCCTTGTTGCTGCAGATAATTGTTGAATTGGTTAGAAAAGTATTCTTTTCCTCTATCTGATCGCAAACACTTGATCTTTCTTTCTGTTTCCCTCTCGGCTAGGCTTTGTAGATTTTGAAAACAGTTGAGGACTTCACTTTTCCTCACAATGAGGTAGATCCATGTGTGCTAGCTGTAGTCGTCGATGAAGGAGACGAAATAACGACTCCTGCCAATATTAACGTTCTGTGCCTGTCCCCATACATCCGAATGGATTAAGTCGAGCTTGTTACAACTCCGGTTTCGTTCGGTGGGGAATGGAAGCCGGTGTTGCTTCATGAGTTGGCACGCTTCACATATTTGGGCCTTTTGGCCATTGAATTTCAGCAGTTTGAGAACAACATGTTTCGATTGTAGGTCTTGAAGCCTCCAGTAGTTGGCGTGGCCTATCCGCTTGTGCCAAAGATCGATGTTGGATTCAATCTTCTGTCCTTTGGCAAACAAGGTGGTGTCGACATCGTTGGTGTCGAGGATGAACATCCTCCCGTCTCTGCGCCCTTGTACAATTATCCGGCTTTCTTCCTCGATGAAGCACCTGAGGTGCGTAAACCGCACTTGCATTCCTTGGTCGACGATTTGTCCGACCGACACCAAGTCTCAAGGCCTTAGCTTGACAAAAGAAGTCTATTGAACAAGAGAGGAAAAGAAGGAGAGAACAATGACTATATTTTATTATAATAGGAAAATATACAAGAGCAAGAACTAGAATATTTGCCAAAGACTGGTGTTGAACCAGAATGGTTCTAACAATACAATATGTCCTATTTATATAGGAGTAGTATGTGCCCTTTGGATGTTTGTAGGGTCATGGCACCCTTTGGGATATTGAAGGGTCATGGCACCATTTGGATATTTATAGGGTTACATTATCAATATTATAATAAAGTAAATTATAATATTTTTATGTACAACATATATAACCTAATGGCTAGAGTTGAGTGCTCCTCCTTAGCAGGTCATGGGTTCGAGTTGCCCTAAACCTCATGGGGTTGTCATTTACTCATGACACCATCTCCGTCCTTCGATGACGAGTTCCACGAGTCGTAATGCATGAATTGGGGCTTGGCTTATTTGGATATTGGCGATGAAATTCGGCTACCAGATCGGAGGCGTTGTCAAGGTTCTCGACCGGTTCCCAAGTACGATCATTGGGGTTATAACCTAACCAATCCACGAGATAATAAAGCTTCTTACGTACTATCGTGGAGTCCAAGATAGTGGAGTCCAAAACAGCTTTGACTTCGAATTTTGGGCCATCAACAAGTTGAACCGGAGGTGGGGGTAGAACAACCCGATCTAGAATGGAACTAGCATTGTAAGGTTCCAACAATGAGACATGAAATACTAGGGGTGTAGATGGATGTGTGGGGGTAGATCAAGGCGAAATGCAACATCATTGATTTGATGAGAGATAATAAATGGACCAAGTCGTTGATAATCCATCTTATCACAAGGTCTAGTGGTCTTCACATTATGTCGTAATAGCCATACATGATCCCCAATTCGAAATTTTGGTTCCTCTAGTGATGAGTCAAGACAATGACGATCAGCAACCTTCTTGTGTGTGGCTTGAGCCGTATGGAAATGGTGAGAAAGTGCAACATGAACTTCTTGGAGTTGGCGTAGACGGTCCTCATCGACAGAAATTTTCGAGATTTCTGGATGTTCGATCATCATCCAACGGGGATGATATCCTATGTTTGCAAAAAATGGAGTATATCTTGTTGAGGAATGAACCAAATTATTGTATGCAAACTCTGCAAAGTGTAAAAAATTCACCTAAACATCATGTTGATAATTGATGAAACATCGAAGATATTGTTCTAGTGTTTGATATGTGCGCTCGGTTTGACCGTCACTTTGTGGATGATAGCTTGAAGAAAGTTTACAAGAGACTTTGAGCATCTCAAGCAAGTGTTTCCAGATTTTTGAGATGAATTGTGGGCCACGATCACTAATGATGTCATTTGGAAGACCATGAAGCCGAAATACTTCTTTCATAATGATGTCAGCAGTTTCTTTATTGTTGATAGTTTTCGTGCATGGAAGAAAATGCGCCATCTTTGTTAATCAATCTACTACAGTGAGGATAGCATCAAAGCTCTTTGAAAGTCAAAGATCTGTTATAAAGTCCACAGAGATGGATTTCCACGGACCAATAGGAACTGGCAATGACTGTAATAACCCATATGGTCAATGTCGCAGAATCTTTGATCGACAACACACGTCACAAGTATGAACATAATCCTCAACAAATTCCCGAAGATGAGGCCACCAATAGTTTCGAGAAACTAGCTCCAAAGTTTTGTGGATTCAAAAGTGTCCAGCCATTGGGTCGTCATGACAATATTGCATTACTTGGAGTCGAGACGAACCATTGGGGACATACAAAAGAGTGTTACGAAAAAGTAACCCATTTTGCCATTGAAACTGGTTATAATCTTTACAAGGATACTTGGATTTTGAAGAAGTCGCACGATCTCAAATGATATGATTCAATACATCTTGAGCAAATTCATCAGAAATGATACCTATTCATATTGAATCAAGGAGCCTGGAATTTTCAAGTGCTTTAGAGGCATTAATAGTCAATAGTCGTAACCGATCTGGCCCTAGGATGACTTGCTTTTGATGATCAAATGTGGGCTCACCTAGTTGTGGCGCCAAATAAGATCATCGTGATAGAGTTTCTGCCTTTCCTTGTTGTACTCCAAGGTGATATGTGATGAGGAAGTCAAAACGCGTCAAGAATTGTGCCCAACGAGCTTGGCGTCAACTCAAGACTCTAGCATTTTGAAAGTATGTGAGGTTTTTATGATCATTGTAAACAATGATTTGGTGGGGAGAACCTTCTAATAGATGCCTCCATTGTTCAAACGAGTCTATAATGGCTAGGAGCTCTTTGTCGTGAATCTCATAATTGATCTCTGCCGCTTCGAATTTGCGTGAATGGAAAGCAATTGGATGCAGCTTTCCGTCATGTCCAACCTGCGACAAGATACTTCCTAGTGCAAAATCAGATGCATCCGCCTCGATGATAAATGGTTTTTCTAGGTCATCATGAAGTAGAATTGGAGTAGAAGTGAATGCTCTCTTTAGGTTTTCAAAAGCTTTGGCGACACTGGAATTCCATGTGAATGACTTGTTCTTTCGTGTAAGCTCCGTGAGAGGCATCATGATGTTTGAGTAATTCTTGATAAATTTGCGGTAAAAATTCGCAAATCCTAAGAAACACTGAACATCATGCACTAAGCGAGGTGTTTCCCAGTTTAGAACTGTCTGCACCTTGGATGGATCCATAGATATACCTTGTTGTGAAACCACATACCCTAGAAACTCCACGTGGTTTTGATCAAAGCTACATTTCTCTAGTTTGGCATAGAGCCCATATTCTCGTAAGCGTTGGAGGACTTCGCGGACATGTGTGTCGTGCTCTTCTTGACTTTTAGAGTAGATCAAGTTGTCATCAAGATATACCATGGTAAATGAATCCAAGAAGTTGCGAAAAATATCATTCGCCATGTGTTGAAAAACTGTGGGCGCATTTGTGAGACCAAAAGGCATAACCGTGTACCCGAAATGTTTGTATCGAGTACGGAATGTTTTCTTCCATTCGTCTCCTAGACGTATCCACACAAGGTTATATGCACCTCGAAGGTCTAGCTTTGTGACAACTTTAGCTCCACTAAGACGCTCTAGTAAAGTGGTAATGTTGTTGAGGGCCATGTACTTTACACCATATAGAACTATCAAAGTTCGACTCCTTTCTTTGTATTCTACGGAATATATTTTTACGTGATGAAATCTAGTTTATCATTGTTATTGATTACATCCAAGCTTATTTATGTAAACCTTTTTTTTTCCTGGGATGTATGCAAATTTGAATGTTTTGATATGATACATTGCACTTGGTAGTATTTTGTCACAACAAGGAGACGATGGAAAGCTACATCCAGTGTCTTTCCACTCGTGCAAATTTGACACTGCCGAAATCAACTATGAGGTAGATGACAAGGAATTATTGGCTATAGTGGATTACTTTGCACAATGGTGACATTTCCTAGAAGGATCTCCTCATCAAATCACCGTATTCAGTTATCACAGGAACCTCACCTATTTCCAGAATGCTCGTGTATTAAACAAACGACGTGAATATATGACACCATTTAGTTTAGAGTAGAACGGAATTGCCGAACAAATGAATCAGACAATTCAGGAACGAATCGTTGTTATGCTCTAACACTTCGGACTGTTGAATTGCTTTTGGATAGAGGCCTCTAGGATTTCAAATATGTCTGGAATTATGGACCGACAATAAGCCGAATTATGACAAATTGAGGATTTCGGATGCAAGGCATACACCATCGTACCAAATGTCGATAGCCGAAATCTCGAACCTGTTGGGATTACGGTCCCTCCGGATGGGATGGTCGGATGTTCGGGAATCGGGAATGAAGACCCGGTTCCGGAGCCGGATGATGAAGACCCGGTTCCGGATCCGGATGATGAAGACCCCGACTACGGAGCCGGATGATGAAGACCCCGGCTACGGAGCCGGATGACGAATGTACCCGGAGAGAGATCCGGATGCGGGGACATATTTGTGAATATGTTTGCTAAGGCCCCTTGAGGCTATATTTGTAAATAGCCCGAAAGTCATATGTGTATAAATATGACTTAGGGCAAACAGTTTTTTGTTGTTGCTCATCTTTCTGTTTTCCACTTAGAGGGAGCGAAGTGAGAGCAGCAGAGAGAGAGAAAGGAAGAGGTCGACGCCTCTGTGTAATACCGCCGCCTGTGGCGAGGACAGCGAGCTCAAGGTCGTCGCTTTGCAGCTCGCCATTGTACATTCCCTGCGTATAGTGATAGTTGGAGTCTTGCACTCCCGTGGTTTTTCCCGTCCAGGGTTTTCCACGATAAATCCTGTGCATTCGAGTCTCTCTCTGTGTCTTCGATTTTCTACTGCATTGATTCGTGTTTCCTCGGTTGTGGCCGAGAGGTGAAGGTTTGGAAAGCGTCAAATCCTAACAATCTGGTATCAGAGCGACTGCAGTGCAGAAAATGGAAGGCAGCAGCAGCGGGCAGCCGGGGATGATGGTGCTGAATGCGCAGAACTACGTCGACTGGAAGATAAAGATGGAGGATCTGCTCATTGTTCGGGACCTGTATGAACCGATCGACAGGTCGGAAATACCCAAGGGGGTACTTGAGACGGAATGGAGGCTTCTGAACCGGAAAGCCGTTGCAACCATTCGGCAATACGTCGACGTGAGCGTTCTACAACATGTGGCGAACGACACCAACGCATATGAGATGTGGCAGAAGCTGTCGGGCCTCTACGAGAGGAAGAATGCGTTGAACCGGACCTCCCTGATGAGGAAGATAGTGAACCTCAAGTACCGGGACGGCGAGAGTATGGTGGAACACGTAAGCACGTTCATGGGATTCGTGAACCAGCTTGCGGCGATCAAGTTCCCGTTGGAGGATGCAATGCAAGCCATCATGCTGATGTGTACATTGCCGGAGAGCTGGGAGAACTTGGTGGTGACTCTCAGCACCTCCTGCACCGAAGATAACTTGTCCCTACAAACGGTAAAGACAAGCATTTTGAACGAAGAAGCGCGTCGGAGAGATAAAGAACCGGCCTCCGATCCGAAGATGCTGCTTACCGAATCGGATCGGGGAAGACAACGGAACCGGAGTCCGCAAAGACGGGAGAAGTCGGGGACCCGGTCGCAGTCAAGAGGAAGGCCCACATGCTTCCACTGTGGGAAGCCGGGGCACTTCCGAAAGAATTGTCAGCATTACCGAAAAGACAACGGAGCCGACGACACCGATTCGAAGAAGTCTTCGGAACGGAACGGTGCTTACCGGGGAGCCACGGACCGGAATGGTTCGGATCGGCGAGGGCAGGACCGGAAAGGAACGACGGCACTCGCGGCAAGTGAAGAGGAGATCATGCTCATCACCGAAGAAGGTGAACTAAACATTGCCGGCGATGAGACTACCTGGGTGGTCGATTCCGGAGCGTCGTTCCACCTGACCCCGGAAAGAAGATACTTCTCATCCTACACAGCCGGTGAGCATGGCTGTGTTCGGATGGGAAATGAAGGTACGTGCCGGATTGCCGGCATAGGAGACGTGTGGTTGACAACCTCGACCGGATGCAAAATGTTGCTGAAGGATGTCCGACACGTTCCGGAGGTTCGATTGAACCTGATTTCGGTCGGGAGGCTAGACGATGAAGGCTACACAGGTAACATCCGGAACTGCGTAATGAAGTTCAGCAAGGGGAGCCTGATAGTGGCTCGGGCCCGGAAAGTCAACACACTGTACCTTATGAATGCCTGGTTGTGTCCGGAGGAGTTGAACGTGGCAGCCGACACTACCGGTGAGCTGTGGCACAAGAGACTGTGCCACATGAGTGAGAAGGGGATGAAGAGGCTTGCAGAAGACAACCTTATTCCAGTGAAGCATGTGCACCTGGAGAAGTGCACCGATTGCCTGGCCGGTAAGCAGAACCGAACCTCCTTCCACTCAAGGCCACCGACGAGACGTAGCGCACCCTTGGAGTTGGTGCACACTGACGTGTGTCAAGTAGAAACGAAGTCACATGGCGGAGCTCAGTACTTCGTGACATTCATTGATGACCACAGCCGGAAGCTGTGGACAGCACCGTTGAAGACAAAGGACCAAGTGTTGTGCGTCTTCAAAGAACTCCACGCGAGAGTGGAAAGGGAATCCGGCAAGAAGCTGAAAGCGATACGAGCGGATAACGGAGGGGAATACCGGGGGCAGTTCGCGGAATACTGTTGCTCGAAGGGAATCCGGCTCGAGTTTACTGTGCCGAAGACGCCGGAACTGAATGGGCTGGCCGAGAGGATGAACCGGACCATAATGGAGAGGGTCCGGAGTATGCTGGCGCATGGGAAATTACCCAAGGGGTTTTGGGCTGAGGCAATGTCGACGGCGACATACGTGATAAACAGATCACCCTCAGTACCTTTGGACGGAGACACGCCGCAGAGAGTGTGGACCGGTAGGGAAGTATCCTACCGGCATCTGAAGGTGTTCGGGTGTCTCGCATATGTGCATGTGGCAAAGGACCGGAGAGGAAAGCTAGATCCAAAGACCCGGCCATGCATATTCCTCGGTTACGGCGATGACGAGTTCGGCTACCGAGTATGGGACCCGGTCGACAAAAAGATATTCCGGAGTCGTGATATCATCTTCATGGAGGACAAGACACTCGCCGACTGGGAGTCGGAGAAGAAGATGAAGAGCTCCAAGTCGACCGGTGAGGATCAACTCTACGAGGAGCAGTCCCGACCGGCAAGGGACCGGTTAGCACTCGAGGATCCGGCCGAAGACGGTGAAGAAACAGAACCGGCCGAGGAAGATGAAACTGATACCGGAACCGGCCCCGATCCCGGAATGGATTCGGATGAAGAGGAAACGGAGGAGCCGGTTACCGAAGCTCCGGAACGGAGATATCCTCTAAGAGAGAGAAGGGCCCCCCGGAGATTTCCGGAACCAGAGCACGTGCTGCTAACCGACGAGGGGGAGCCGGAGAGTTTTGAAGAAGCAAAGCTTGACACCCATAGCCGCAGGTGGTTAAGTGCCATGCAGGAGGAGATGGATTCCCTGCATGAGAACCACACATATGAACTTGTGGAGTTGCCGAAAGGAAAGCGGGCACTTCGAAACAAGTGGGTGTTCAAGCTGAAACCGGGAGATGCCGGAAACCCCCCGAGATACAAAGCCAGGATCGTGGTGAAGGGGTTCCAGCAGAAGAAGGGCGTCGACTTCGACGAGATATTTGCCCCGGTAGTGAAGATGACCTCCATCCGGACGGTGCTAAGCATAGCGGCAAGCATGGACCTCGAGGTAGAACAGATGGATGTGAAGACGGCATTCCTTCACGGTGACCTCGAAGAAGAGATCTACATGCAGCAACCGGAAGGATTCGAGAAGAAAGGGAAGGAGCACCTGGTATGCCGGTTGAAGAAGAGCCTTTACGGACTGAAGCAGGCTCCCCGGCAATGGTACCGGAAGTTCGACTCCTTCATGACCGACGAAGGGTACCACAAAACGCAGTCCGATCACTGCGTGTTTGTGAAGAAGTTCGAAGGAGGAGACTTTCTAATACTCCTCCTGTACGTGGACGACATGTTGATCGTCGGACGGGACTAGGTCAAGATACGGATGCTGAAGAAAGCGCTTCACCGAACCTTCTCAATGAAGGACTTGGGTCCGGCGAGGCAAATACTAGGGATGCACATCATCCGGGACCGGAAGAAGAAGCAGTTGTGGCTGTCACAAGAAAAGTACGTGACAAAGGTGCTTCACCGGTTCAACATGTCGGAAGCAAGACCGGTCGGGTCAACCCTCCCGGCAAACTGCAAGTTGTCCAGCAAGCAAAGCCCCAAGACAAAGTCTGAGAAGGAGGACATGATGAAAGTACCATATGCCTCTGCCGTCGGAAGCTTGATGTACGCAATGGTGTGTACAAGACCGGACATAGGATATGCAGTCGGAGTGGTGAGCCGGTATATGAGCAATCCCGACAAAGAGCACTGGAACGCGGCCAAGTGGATACTCCGATACCTGAAGGGCACGGCAAACGTGTGCCTCCGATTCGGCTCCGGTAAGCCCGAACTCGACGGCTTTACCGATTCGGATATGTCGGCTGATGTAGATACCAGCCGGTCCACATCAGGGTATGTGATGACGTATGCAGGGGGAGCTGTTTCGTGGCAGTCGAGGCTGCAGAAGACGGTTGCATTGTCAACCACGGAGGCGGAGTACATGGCGGCTGTTGAAGCCGGCAAGGAAATAATATGGATGAAGGACTTCATTAGAGAGCTCGGTATCCGGCAGGAGGAGTACCGACTCTACTGCGACAGTCAGAGTGCCATCCACCTTGCGAAGAACGCGGCCTATCACTCCCGGACGAAGCATATCCAGCGAAGATATCACTGGATCCGGGAAAGGATAGAAGACCAGGAGTTCGTGCTGACGAAGATCCACACGGACGAGAACGGGTCAGATATGCTGACCAAAGTGCTCACACCCGACAAGCTGGAAGCGTGCCAGAAGAGGGTCGGACTGGAAAGACATCCCATGTCAAAGTGAAGGGGGAGTTTGTTGGGATTACGGTCCCTCCGGATGGGATGGTCGGATGTCCGGGAATCGGGAATGAAGACCCGGTTCCGGAGCCGGATGATGAAGACCCGGTTCCGGATCCGGATGATGAAGACCCCGGCTACGGAGCCGGATGACGAATGTACCCGGAGAGAGATCCGGATGCGGGGACATATTTGTGAATATGTTTGCCAAGGCCCCTTGAGGCTATATTTGTAAATAGCCCGAAAGTCATATGTGTATAAATATGACTTAGGGCAAACAGTTTTTTGTTGTTGCTCGTCTTTCTGTTTTCCACTTAGAGGGAGCGAAGTGAGAGCAGCAGAGAGAGAGAAAGGAAGAGGTCGACGCCTCTGTGTAATACCGCCGTCTGTGGCGAGGACAGCGAGCTCAAGGTCGTCGCTTTGCAGCTCGCCATTGTACATTCCCTGCGTATAGTGATAGTTGGAGTCTTGCACTCCCGTGGTTTTTCCCGTCCAGGGTTTTCCACGATAAATCCTGTGCATTCGAGTCTCTCTCTGTGTCTTCGATTTTCTACTGCATTGATTCGTGTTTCCTCGGTTGTGGCCGAGAGGTGAAGGTTTGGAAAGCGTCAAATCCTAACAGAACCCAGGTCCAGGAAATACATTTTCCTTCGCTATGGAGCAAGCATAGAAATTGGATACTGACTCTGGGATCCATAGAATAGATAGGTCAACCGAAGTTTGAATGTTGTCTTCAACAAGTCGGTCATGCACAAGACGACCAAAAGACCTATTGAAGTTCGAAGGGTAACTTTTTCAGAAGTGTCAGCCCTTCATGATGGCCCAACCCAAAACATAAGGTTGGCTTCACTGGTAACCAAATCCTCTAGTACCGAATCAGCTCTAGCTGATTTGGCACAACTGAACGTTTCGACTCCAGACTATCCGATGTAAACACCCGATTTGGCTAGCCCAATCATACCAAGACGATCCGAAAGACTGTCTCAGCTTCCAGAGAGATATTCTCCCAGAAATTTCTTTACAGACGCAGGCGAGCGGATGTCACATGAAGAAGCATCGGCATTAGCCAATTCGGCTACATGGCATCTGGCGATGGAGTAAGGGATGAACTCCATTTGGCAAAATAAGACTTGGGACCTGGTTGAACTCTCGAAAAATTGACGTGCCCTTCCATGCAAATGGGTCTACAGATTAAAAGAGACGTCTAATCCAATCAACCCAAAATTGAAGGCTAGATTAGTAGCAAAAGGGTTCTAATTGGAATATGGCGTTGATTTCGACAAAATCTTTTCACCAGTGAGGAAAATGACAACCCTTCGCTTTATGCTCAATGTCATGGCAACCAAGGACTAGAACTAATTTACCTAGATGTCAAAACTACCTTCCTCCATGGTGACCTAGAGGAAGAGATTTATATGGAGAAACTGAAAGGATTTGTGGTATCTGGCCAAGAGCATCTAGTCTATAGATTCTTGAAGAGTTTATACTGCCTGAAGCAGACACCCCAACGGTGGTACAAGAAGTTCGATGACTTCATCCAATCGGTCAGCTTCTTCGAGAGCAATGAGGCCCACAACCTCTTCACCAAAATAACTGAAGATGGGTGACCCATCTTCCTCATCATCTATGTGGATGACATGCTACTCTTCGACCAGTATGTTGGAGAGCTCGCCGAACTCGTTCGGCAACTGTGGTTGAAGTTTTCCATGAAGGACCTCGGCCCAATAAGACACATTTTGGGGATGAAAATAAGTCGGATTCGAAATCGATGACTATGACAACTATTTCAGTCTCAAGCCATCTATATTGGACATGTCTTAGAATGCTTCAACATGCAATCAATCAAATCTGTTTTGACCCCTCCTCCAAATATCCTTCGACTATCTCAAAGGGACTGCCCAACATCTGGTCCGAGAGGGGGAAACTATGAAGCATCTCCTTGAAGTATGCAATGGTTGCAACATTGCCAAACTTAGCCCTTGTCATAGGAGTCATCAGCAGATTCATGCACAATCCCGATCAAGTGCATTGGAACACAATGAAGCATGTGTTCAGATATTTGGTAGGCACAAAAAAATACAACATCCTATTCGGCTTGAACGAGACTTCAAGCGTAGTCAATTATATTGACTAGGACTTTGCTGGTTGCTTAGACGGTCGGAAATCGACAACCGAATATTACTTTAAATTTGGCAATAGAGCAATCTCTTGGAAGTCGAAACTCCAGGAATGCACGGTGACCTCAACCATCGAAATCGAATACATAATTGCGTCCAACATGGCAAAGGAAGCTCTGATTCGGCTCCAGTTGTCTACAACTACAATCAAGGCGTCGTCGCTTTGTCACGAAATCCGGTCCATCACAACGCCTCAAAGCATATAGACGTAAGATATCATTTTGTTCGGAACTACGTCATTTATGAGAAAATCGGCCTCAAGAAAATATCGACAACCGATAATGTCGCAAATGGGATGACCAAATGTCTGCCGACAAACAGTTTCTGGTCTCTTCACCACCAGATAGGCGTTAAGAGAAATCAATCCGATTGAGTCGGACATTCAAGATGGTTTCAAGCATTTAGAATCAACATTATGAGATTCGGCAATGAACACAACCAATTTGGCTTCTTGTTTCTGGACATTGTCGATTCAGACAAAAGCTGACTTATCCAAGAACCTTATATAAATTTGTATTTCAATTCATTATTTTTTACATATTTTTGTTTTATACGCCCATTATGGGGGAGTGTCGAATACAAGTACATTATGGACGTATTCACATTGTCCCCTTTGACATACTAGGTTTAGGCCATAATTGTAATTATTGGAAAGGGAAGTTACCCTAAGTCTGTTAGTATTTAAATTGACTTTTAGTAATGTAGTTGTTGAGGTTGCCATTTGAATAATACCGTTTGTATGTTTGTGCCTCTCTGTTTCTCTCTCTCGTACTCTGTTTTGATCTTGATCATTGTTAAGTTGCTTGCTAATATTTGTCGTGAAAGTGGTTGGTCTTCATACTAAGATGTTGTTTATGGTTCCGCTTCGACAGCCTCATCTCTAACAATGTTCACCGCACATCCCCACCTCCCTTCATATTCATTTCACTCAACATCCCACATGTTGTGAGTCAAGATTACACGTCCTTGACACCCATTTCCGCAAATCAGACACAAACCACAACCCCACTTGCAAGCATCACGCATAACACATTGTTTTTCATCATTTGGAACCTACATTAGTAAATTTTTTGCTTAAGGACATTCCTCTCATTGACGGACCCCTCCACCAACAATTGTCATCCTCATCTTCACATTGTGAAACTCAAGCTCTAATTATTCATCCAAAGCTTCAATGCCAATTGTTTTTATGGCCAATTATTGGTTCAAGCTCAATGGCACACTCCCGGAATATGTGGACAAAATGGAGCGAGGACAACAACAAACATTTTGTTGTTCCGCTTGCTTATTACCATGAGCTTTTTGAACTACCCCTCATCACACATCTCTTGCACTTCTACCTTGAAGTTCCATTGAACAACAATTTGATATGCTCTTATACCCAATGTTGTATGTTGACAACCAACAACTTGATTGATAATTGTGTCCCTAGAGTTGGGTCAAGCTCATTAGGTTCAAAACTTCCTTTTGAAGCCCCCCAATAAATAACCACCTTGGAGGGTTAACCTTAATTAGATGGTTGCGTCATTGATAAATTGTTCAATTGACTCTTGGCTACATATCCACCAGTCCCACCTTCTATCCTCTTCCACATAGATGAACATGGTAAGATTTTCACAATGCTCACCAAAGGTGTGCTTCACTCTCAACTAGTCAACTTTTCAATGTGATGCCCATGGTTGGGCATTTTGTGTGGATCATGGCATACTTCGTTGACAATCACCTCCAACAATTCACTTCCTCTCACTCCTATGTCTCCTACCCAATGCGAATTATTTTTTAAGATAATATCTTCTACTAATTAGAGACAACCCATGATGGAGTTTCACCTTCAAAATTTAATAAGAGGCATTGCCAAACACCAAATGTTTGCCATGTGTATCTTCGTGACTTTGAGTTTATGATAACACTTTGATTGTCTTGCCCTACTTTCCTTTCAACAAGACACATTATTCGCCACCATGTTTTAGCTTTTGAATGTTCCACAATCTCCCCTTAAATTCCTTCACATGCAATTGTGTCCCTTGTAAATATCTCCCCAACTTCAACAAATCTCTTATAGGCACACAATATATCTTAAAAAGCTCAAGATAAATCATACATTCATTCATACCTGTGTATCCTTGCTTGCTTGGTTGTTATTTTACGTTATATATCGTTCCTTGCTCAATAATTTGAAGCATCTTGTTTCTAACATAGGCGTTGGAGGTTTGAAATCTCACAAGCCAAGATATTGACACAACTATCAACTCTTTTATGTCAATAATTATTGATAGTTGTGTCAATAAAAGAGCCGTACTAACGAGTTTGGTTGATTCTTGTGTGTGATTGCCCGCCCACTTGCATTTGAAATGGTTCTCTTGTAAAACTTCTTAATAAACTCCCTTGACTAGATACTAGATAGATAAGAAAGAAATGAAGAATGTATGTACATATGTATGTTCATGTATTTTGGTCTGCGTGACCGACCGACCACACAGAGATGATGATGATGATGATATATGTACATAGATATATGAATAATGAATGAATTAATGTCCACGAGTGAGTGAGCAGCTATGGCTATGGCTATGGCTATGGCGAGCAGTAGTATCCCAGCTTGGCAGCACCTGCAGGAAGGCGGCATGTTGAGCTCCTCCCTCAACTGCTGCACCTCTTTCCTCCTCAGGCGTCCCCTTTACTGCCTCAATATCCTCTCACGACCTTGCAAGGCCACAACTAGCTGCAACTTGTTGTTCCAGCAGTTCGGTGGGAGAAGAAGAAGGACGTCAAGCCGCACTCTCTTCTGTAGCATCGCCACTTCCTCAACTGACGCCGAAAGTGGCCCAACTACTCCATTGCTTCCTCTCAGAAAAGCTTATCCCTTCCATGTCATCGAACAGAAATGGCAACATTTCTGGGAAGCCAACCAGACGTTCCACACTCCTGACACCGTCGACACTTCAAAGCCTAAATTCTATGTCCTCGACATGTTCCCCTATCCCAGGTATACACTCACTCCTCATTCTCTCCAATTAGACATGCTAACAAAATCTCTGGTAAACTTATGTCGAGATGCATCGGGTAATCCTCCTCCGAGAATGATATAGGATACATATGGGAGCTCACTTGCAGACAACATATGGGGGGATCACTGGGCTAGTGGAGTTTCATTGCTTTTCACAGAGGAGTTAGAACCTCTGACCCACATTTTTCATAGAGATGAGACTGGTCAATTCATGTGGGTCAGGCTGAGAGCAGATGGGGCACTTCTACCTTGTACATTGCTTTTTAAGTAGTGGCCTTTTATTTTGCAGATCTGCTTCTGCTTTCTTTAATCTTTTCTATGTGTGAAACCCCATATTTGTTTTTGGTTTCTATATCTTTGCCTTTAAGTATTTCAGAAAACTTTCGTTCTATCTTCTAGTTCTTACAAAGGTGATAGATGCTGTGGCCTAGATGGCTGGAGCCTACCTACAAGACAATTTGCTATTGCCCGATCTATTTAACCCCATTCAAGTGTCCTGGCCAAGACTCCACATGTGTAGCCAACTGATTGACTTGTAGCATTGAGTGATGGAGAAAAATCAAGCTGTAATGGCCCTTCATCGATAAGCTGTTGTGGCTGTGTTGTTGTCCGTCAACAACTTCTCACTATGTCTCTTGAATTCTTGTGAGAACAATCCTAAACACACTTGACCTTCTGTACTGGGTCAAAACTTTGTTTAAAAAGGCAATGGTATCTCCCTCCTTTTTTTAAAACTAAAAACCAAAGCCATGACTAACTTAATGCTTTCCAGTTTCACTCCCAATGGCGTAATTGGCAGATTTATTCTTCAATAGATTTGCATGCATATTTTCCTATCTCAATCTCTAACTGATTTGAAGAAGTCTTGAGCTACCCTATCACACTACAAATGCTTCCCTCTGTCTCTTGAGTTCTAGTAGAAAAGACCTAGGCACCATTGGTCCTAATATTCCATTACCTTACGTAGCGGGCCAAAGCCTTGTTTAAAGAGGCAATGGCATCTCCCTCTGATTTCATAAAAGACACTACAGTGTCAAACATAGTGTGCTTCGGATTCCACTCCTTGATGACATAATTGGCAAATTCTTTCTTCTAGAGGTATTTGTGTATATCTTCCTACCGTAATTGGCAAAGACGTTGGATACAGGTAGCATCTTCTCTATTATAAAGGCAAAGGCAAATAGAATGCATCTCCTAACATTAATAAATCTTCTTCAAAACCAACCAACAATCCAGCCCATAAAGATCTTACTTATCGCTATTGGGATAATTAAGTCCACATCCAACCTGATTGCTAGAAAATGAAAGGGATGATTCCACAAAGCCATCCTCAACCAACCCTAGGTTTGTATTGTGATCAAACACTAGATGTACTGCCAAAGAAACAACTTTCTTAGGGTGTCATCTTTAATTCTTCCCCTATGACTAGCTGAAGTGTATCCTCTCTTGATCATTGGATTATGGAGAGTGCTTGCACAAGTCATATGACTCTTGACAGGTCTATCTTGTGTGATATTCAACCTCACAACTCACACATTTCTATTGCAGATGCCTCAAGTCCCGAGGCCTCACACATGAGTAATGTATTTTTGAATTCTCTTTCTGGTCAACAAACAACTATGATTCAAAATGTATTATCTGTACCTTGTCTTTCATCTAACCTACTGTTGGTGCTTGAGGCTTCATCCATGGGTAATGCATTTTGAATTTTCCTTCTAGTCAACAATCAACTATGGTTCAAAATGTATAATCTGAATAACTCTAAGTTGGAGATGACATCAACAACCTACAAATTTCCACCAGTGATAAAAAGGAAATGGACTTGTGTCACCGTCACGGCTCCAACAGCTCATTACCATCCTCCAAGTCTCATCTACTATAACATCTGCATTGAAGTTATGTCGTAGTAGCTCAAGAAGATCCGTAGCTGTTGTGTGCTTGCTTTTGGGCATCTCAACTATGACTCTCGTCATCCCAAATGGTGCATGGCCTTCCTCATTCAAATTTCTTCAATACCTCATGTGTGGCTTGTGCACATGGGAAGCACCACTGAGAACCATTTCTCTCTCAAGCAACTTATTGTGCCACATCCATTTTGGAGCTAGTCTGAGTTCACATACCTTCAACCAAATTTGAAGCACTCTCTAGGTTTCAAGAATGGGTGTCTCTAGTTGAAACAAAGACCTTCAAGAAGGTTAACAAAATCAGAGCTAACAATGGTGGTGAATTTATTTCATGTTCCGTTAGTATCTTTTGTTGGCAACAAGGTATTGCTTGTCAGTTTTCTGTTCCCAATTCTCCACAACAAAATTAGTAGTAGAAAGGAAGAACAAGACAGTTAAGAAATGGTGAGAGTGTTGTCTCAATCTGATCTTTCTCTCCATTTTTGGGTGAAGCTATCGACACAGCTGTCTATGTCATCAACTATTCTCCTACTAAGGCACTTGCTGAAATGATCCTTGAAGAGGCATTTACAGGTCACAAATTCTTAGTTTCTCATCTTTGGGTGTTTGAATCTGATGAATATGTTCATATTTCAGATACTACACTTACTAAATTTGAATCCAAGAGTAAGAAATGCAAGTTTCTTGGGTATAGCAAGTAATCTATGGCAATGTGGCTGACCTCTTTAACAAGGCACTTCCTAAGGACACAATTGATCAGCCCTTTATTCATCTCAAATTAGGAGCACCATTCTGGAGCCGAGGTGGTGGAGGATGACAGCCTTAGAACTAATCTCTCCCTTCTGCACACACGCACACTACACATTTCTCTCTCTAGATTCACTTTATTCCATCAATTATTTCATTTGACTTTCTAATCCTGCCAGTACTTCATTACAACATTTACTACATTGTTTTTTCTCCCCACTACTTTACGACTTTTACTCATTATGCTCCTAGGCACATGTTATCCCCTTTCATAAATGTATCAGTTACAAACCCCACTCTATTGAAAGGCTTTGAGGCTCACTAAGAAATATAGTTGCTTTTTAGTATAATTTTCTCTGTTTGTGCTAGGCTCTTTGGCACCCTACTACTGTCATAACAGTTTCCTCAATAATTATTTTGATTTGTTTTTCCCAAAGACGAGAAAACATTTTGTTCCCAAAGATTTCTGTTCAGTTTATAGACTATTTTGGCCTCTTAAAATATGTTATATAGCTTTCTTTCTTTCTACTATGGTGTTTGAGTGTGGGATATCTAAGTTTATTAATGCTTGATGATTTGCATTGTCATGAATGTTCGATAATGGGGCAGGTCTTCATGTTGGACACTCTTTCTTTCTTTCTACTCTGGTGTTTGATTATGTTATGTTTTGGTTTATCAACCCTTAATGATTTACATGGTCATGACTGTTTAACAGTGGATCAGGTCTTCATGTTGGACACCCTGAAGGTTATACAGCCACTGATATTATTGCAAGGTACAAACGCATGCAAGGGTTTAATGTTCTTCATCCAATGGGTTGGGATGCTTTTGGATTACCTGCTGAACAATATGCAATTGAGGTAAAATGAAAGGTCATTGTTTGTGATATATTAGCCATTTGTTCAATTATGAGCATTTGCACATATGGTAATATATATATTTTATAATACTTGTTAGACAGGAGCTCATCCAAGTTTGACAACAAAACGTAATATCAGCAGGTTCCGCAAGCAGGTAGAACTACCTTGGCTTTGGCTTTTTTGTTATACTTATTCTATTTAATCCTTCATATTTTCTTCAACTGAAATGAGTGAGATGAGGTAATGTGTATGAACTACAATGTGGTACACATGGATGGAAAATCATGTTGTACCACTAAGGCAATAGAATAGATATTTTATTGTCCATGAGGAAGTGAATTTTGACGTATGGGATCAAATCAACATATCATATTGTATGTGACTCCTTCCTAAGAAGGGGGGTTATTACGTTGGAGTAAAAACTCTAGATGTGAAAATAATGCACGCATATTTATGCTCAACATTGTTGATGGACATTTGAGTATGAGACTTACATTATCATACCCGTCTAACAAGTCATCATATTTCTCGTGAATTACCTTATACACTGAGCATGGGATAAGTATGTAACTGATTCAGCCTCCTCAGGTTTTATTGCATACCTTGCATATCTACATATTTGGGTGATGGATGCCATGATGCCATGATGCTACATCAACACTTAACTTGTGTGAGCAAGTTTGAAGAGTGTTAATGTTCTCTGGGCTCATGGGGATAGTGAGATGTGATAGGATACATTCTGGCATTTTTACCCTGTATTGGTGACAAAATTGGGTTAATATTTGCAATATTCCAATTTCGACATTTTAGCATCTTGCCACTTCATCCTTACTGCCTCTAGTAATCTATCCGTGCTGATCACATGCTTCATAGCATCACTTGAGAGCACCAATAGATCTTTTACTACCCATCTCATAAACCATTTCATCATGTCAAGCATCCAACTAGATAAGAAGATTTTGCTCTTCTTGGTTTGTGTACCTTGCATCCTATGTTCCAGCTTGTTTTGGCAATTTATGGCCAGGCATATTCTTGGCTTTTGTGATATACTTGAATACTCTTTGCATGGCTTGTACCTCTATAGATCACTTGTTTCTAATAGCTTGTCAAGTTATAATTTATGGATTTTATCTAGTTCATTCCATGCACTAAGTGAGATAGTGCCACCTCACACTCTCACTCCATAACACAACATTTGGACCAACATAGCATTGAATAACATTATCTCACTTCCCATCTTTGAGTATCACTTTGGTTGCATTGATTCTCAAACATATAATAACTATTCTAGCACACTTGAAGCCTAGACTCATAGCATACATTCTATCTATTTGTCGATGGAACTTTAATACATTCCAGCACACTTGTCATAGCATACATAGATATTTGATGCTTTGCACCACTTGTTTTGGTTCTAACTTCTCTCTTGCATGTAAAGTGGGGTAATGTCTGAGTTGTATCACCTTTATTGCCATCATTAACAATAGTCCATTGATTTGACAAAATGTATCCAAATACATCAAGTAAGTATTGCATATCATCCAAAGTATATTGGAATAAAACTCTTGGGATTAAGGGCCCTTTAGGTTTCTCTAACTAAACTAGAAAAATGTTTTTATATTATTTAATATTTTCTATTTTATGTTAAAGTTGTACAGTCTCGTTTTCAGAACTGTACTACAACTTCTAAAAGAATATTCTATACTTTGAATGAGATACTTGGACAAGATTCCCACTCAGCATAGAATAGGTATTTATGAGGCCATGACTTAGCTGTCCCATCAGCATTTAAAGCACCTTTTCTAAAAGCATATTCTATGTATCTTGGATAGCGCATATATATATGTGTGTGTGCACTCCTATCTTGTATGTTTTTTCAAGGGTAGGCTTTTATTTTGTAAAAATACTTCTACTTCTTTAATCCCTCCTATGTGTTAAACCCCATAATTGTTTTAGTTTCTATATCTCTACCTTTAGATATTTCAGAAAACTGTCATTCTGTCTTCTAGTTCTTTACAAAAACATCATTAGCATATAGGAGAGCTCATGTATGAGTTTTAGGCCATCCGATTCTTTTTCTTTTGCAACCTTACTTTACTATTTTTTCAATTTTAACGATGTATAGACCAAAGAGTGTAAGAGAGAATGGATACCCTTGCTTGATACCCATGATGCTCAAAACGTAGTTTGACAAATCACTATCTACTTTCAATTTGCACCTAACTTGCTCATATAGGTTACTAGTGGGATATCGATGCATAGACCAAAGAGTGTGGGAGAGAGTGGACACCCTTGCTTTGACCCCTATTTTGCTCAAAAAGTAGTTTGAGAAACTACTATCCATTTTCAATTGGCAACTTGCTCATACAATTGTGCTACAACTGCTCTATACACTAATGACATTCTTATCTCTATCATTCTTTTCCCAAGCTCACTCCCTGGTATAGTGTCAAAGGCTTTCTTGAAGTCCACAAAACAACAATATAGCGTTTTCCTTTGAAGTTGAATTTTTACCATAATAAGTTTTAGTTAACGAAATGATCAACAGTTAAATGTTTTGGTCTATGAAGGGAAAATGGTATATGTAGGAAACCTGAGAAACAGATGATAATGCCAAGTTTTTATGCAACCGATGATAATGCAATAGTTAATCGTAAAGGAAGGGTCTCATGTCTGGAGAATAGGCACAATAATGGGGGGTGTACCCTGAGTCTCAATAAACCCTCACACATAGTTCTATTAAACATCAAGTACAATCAGTGTGTGTTCATGTGTCCAGCATGTAAGATGACTGGAATCTTAAATTTTTTGAAAGTACTCTCTCTGGATCCATTGGGGAAAACAGCAAACAGTAATAATTTTACTAGGCTCCAGATTTCCAAAGGATTAGAGTGAGCTCTCCCATGTAAGAGTTTTTAGATCTCTCTCATGTACACCCCACATGTCTCCTACATAGCTTACCATTAGTTGAGGGCGCTTTCAACGATTTTAATCCGTAGCCAGATTACATCTGTAGTCAGCTTTTCATAGATCCCTTTTTTGCATTTAATAGACAAGTTTTGTTAATATCAGCATTATTGGTGTTGAGAATGTTTAAAAGTTGTAACGGCTAGCCCAACGGCTAGTTAGTTCCAACAGCTAGTTAGCCCAACGGCCAGATCTTGGCCTTTATAAAGAGGGACTTCTCCTCATGTAAATATAAGAGATCTTTGTATTTTCTCCCTCCAACGAATGTATATTACAGAACAGATGTGCTTTCTCATATTTCTTTATGGTATCAGAGCATAGATCCGCCCCTCTGCAAAACCCTAGATCTGTCCTCTGCAAAACCCTAGATCTGTCCTCTGCAGAACCCTAGATCTACCCTTCTGCTGAAATGACAGTGATTGGAACAGCACTGTCCTAGCATTCAAGAGAGGAAAGGGGGATTTTTGTTTCATTTGGGATGACATTGCTATGTGATTGAGAGGTGACTTGGGAAAAAAGTTAGAAGAGGAAAGCAGAGATAGGCCAAGTTGACAAGATGGATGATGTGTTCTCAAAATTGAATGAAGATGAGGTGAAAACATTGGTGAAATACATGAAACAGGCTGAGATAGTAGCATCTGGAGGTGTGACAGGAATGCAACCACCACCCCGACTTGAACTCCTCCCAGTTGAGTTCAAACTCGATGGACCAGCCACATACTTGAGCTGGTCGCGTCGGATTATAGGTGCCTTGGCAGGAAGAAGCCTTGACGGCTACCTTACGGGAGAAGAGAAAGAGCCTCCTATCAAAACGAGCAATGAATGGAAAGCATGGAGAGCTACCCACATGTCATTGTACACGTGGCTCCTAAACTCCATGATTCCATCAATCGCCACAACAGTTGATGGAATTTTAAGTGTAAAGGAGATATGGGAGAAATTGCAAAAGACGTATGCAGGGAGGGGAAACAACATGAGAGTATTTCAAATCGAGCAGGAGATTGATGCCGTTTGCCAGGGAGATAGGATGGTCCAGGAATATGCCATAGAGTTGGAGCGTCTATGGGCAGAATACGATCATTTCTCGCCTGTGACAGTGTGCAATGATCCTTAGTGTAAGAGCAAGGAAATTTCTGCTCAAAGAAGAACTATGCAATTTTTGAAACATCTCAACCCGTCATTTGATCAAAGAAGGGCAGTTCTTCTAGCTAAGGCAGAAATTCCTACACTTGATGAGGCAATCGCGACTATGATACAAGAGGAGAGTAGAATGAAGCTGCTCTCTGACACTACCGGACTTCCAGGGGTACGATCGGCACTAATGGTGTCCAATACAAGCGGAAGTGAAAATCGAAAATGCTACAATTGTGGTGAAGCTGGTCATTTCAAGAATGCTTGCCCTAAACCATCTAAGGAGAGAGAATATGGAGGACGTGGACAAACTAGAGGTCGTGGTCGAGGGGGCCGAAGAGGTGCACGAGGAGGTTACCAAGCAAACTTGATGGTAGCAAAAGAAGAGGAAGGAACTAAGGTGGTGTTCACCGAAGAGGATCAAGCTCTCTTAGAAATACTTAGGAGGAAGCAAAGAGCCGCAGATGATACTTCATTCATGTCAAGAGGTAACACTGCCACCTATGCTTATTCGGCCACAAGTACTAGCAACACAAATACTCTTGCCTCTACACCAGAATGGATAATTGATTCTGGTGCATCTAGGCATGTGACGGGTAATGCTAGTGAATTCTCCTCATATACTCACTTATCAATGC
This sequence comes from Azolla caroliniana, assembly GCF_043228905.1. Lineage (NCBI taxonomy): Eukaryota > Viridiplantae > Streptophyta > Polypodiopsida > Salviniales > Salviniaceae > Azolla > Azolla caroliniana. The sequence goes on along the minus strand of NW_028230447.1, from coordinate 142,857 downwards.
CAGAAAGCATTCAAATTGCTGACGGTACTATACAACCTGTAGTGGGTATAGGTACAGTAAAATGTACCGACTCTGTGACATTGTCTAATGTGTTGCATGCTCCTTCTTTCCCAGTAAACTTATTATCTATAAGTTCTATCATACACCAACTAAAATGTGTTGTTTCTTTTGATATTCCCAAGGTGATATTCCAGGAGAAAGGGACAGGTCGGAGACTTGGGACTGGCACATGGCATAGTGGACTATGGTATTTGGATCGTGAAGGGCTGGATTCAGCATTAGCATCTATGGTAGAGGGAATAGATGTAAGGGGATCTAGAATGAGTTATGAGGACTTGTTAATACTTCATCACCAACGCATGGGACATGCCTCTTATGGCATTTTGAGTCGGGTGTATCCACACCTTTTTGAAAAGGCGGATAAAACAAAACTTGTTTGTGATGCATGTGAATTTGGTAAGCTTACTAAAAGTTCATATGCTAGTTCGGGTCATAGGAGTTCCCATGCATTTGATGTAATACACTCCGATGTTTGGGGACCATGTCCCACAAGTTCTATTAATGGATATCGATATTTTGTCTCTTTCATTGACTGCTTCTCTCGTGTGACTTGGTTATATTTGATGAGGAAAAAGAATGAAGTATTTGCTTGTTTTAAAGATTTTCATAGAGCAGTTCAAACTCAATATGGTGCAGTAGTAAAAGTGTTGAGGTCTGATAATGGAACAGAGTATGCTAACATGACATTTAGGGCATACCTCTCAGATCAAGGAATACAACATCAAACTACATGCCCATATACACCAGAACAAAATGGAGTAGCAGAGAGGAAGAATAGACATCTTCTAGAGGTAACGAGAAGCATGATGATTTCTATGAATGTCCCAAAGCAGTTGTGGGGACAGGCAGTTTTGACGGCTGCCACATTGATCAATAGAATGCCCTCTAGAGTATTGGAGTGGAAGTCTCCATGTGAGTTGTTGCAAGGCAATAACTCTGGAATCCTTCCTTTGAAGGTGTTTGGATGTGTGTGTTTTGTAAAGGACAGTAGACCATCAGTAGGAAAACTTGATCCTAAAGCTGTAAAATGTGTATTTGTGGGATACTCTGCCACACAAAAAGGCTATGTTTGCTGGAGTCCAGTAGAGAAGAGATTATTTGTGAGCATGGATGTGCATTTCAGAGAGTCAGAGCCATATTATAAACAAGGGGTAACTTCACCCTTTGATGACTTAATTCAGACTGAAAATATGAGGGAAGGAGATAATTGTGAGAGGTTGCTAAAAATAGGATCAATTCCTTTGCTGATCCCTACATCAGCTGAGAAAGAAGTGAGCGTAGGAGGTACGGAAGAAGAAGGAAACGAAGACGAGGAGCCTATATGTGTTGGGACTCAAGTTGAGGGGGAGCTAAAGGTGTATACAAGGAAGAGGAGGCAGAAAGACGGAAATGTGAACACGTCTTCAGCACCACATGTGCCATCAAGTTCCATGTCCCGACCTGCCTCGACTTCTGAAATACCTACAGAACTCCCGAACCTAGAAATCACAGGTGATATGATTTCCTCTCCTTCTCCTATCGAGATTAGGAGGACCTCTCGCAGTAATGCAGGGGTCCCTCCTGATCGTTATGGTTTTCCTCATGATATTGCTCAGTTTATCTCTTATTCTAACATATCAGCTACACATAGAGCATTCATTGCATCATTAGACTCTGTCACTTTACCCAAGTGTTGGCAGGTTGCTAAAGAAGATCCAAAATGGAAAGCAGCCATGCAAGAAGAACTCGGAGCTCTTGAGAAGAACAAAACTTGGGAGATTGTGTCACTACCACCGGGAAAGAAGGCGGTTGGGTGCAAATGGGTGTTTACAATAAAACAGACCCCAGAGGGAAAAATAGATCGATACAAGGCACGATTGGTGGCTAAAGGATATAGTCAGACATATGGCATTGACTATGATGAGACTTTTGCACCTGTGGCGAAGATGAGCACTGTTAGAACACTTATTTCCTTAGCAGTGAATAAGGATTGGAAATTACATCAATTAGATGTAAAAAATGCATTCCTTCATGGAGAGTTGACGGAGGAAGTGTACATGGATGTTCCCCCAGGTTTCGGTACAATTCAAACAGTAGGTAAGGTTTGCAAACTTAGGAAGTCGCTTTATGGACTAAAGCAATCTCCTCGAGCCTGGTTTGACAGGTTAAGAAGGGCTATGGTGGGTATGGGATACCAACAGACGAATGCAGACCATACAGTGTTCTTTCGACAACACAAGGACCATACTACATTGCTTGCTGTGTATGTGGATGATATAATTATCACAGGTAACGATGAAGGAGAAATTGCCCAACTGAAGATGCAATTGGGTAAAGAGTTTGAGGTGAAGGATCTAGGATTGCTACGCTACTTTCTTGGAATTGAGGTAGCTCGTGGAGCAGAAGGAGTTGTTCTATCTCAGCGAAAATATGTACTTGATCTTCTCAAAGAAACTGGAATGTTGGGTTGTAGGCCTGTAGCTTCTCCAATCGACCAAAAGATCAAGCTAACTGAACTTGCGGGAGAGAAAGTTGATCGTGAAAGGTATCAAAGATTGGTAGGTCGGCTGATTTATTTGACCCACACCCGTCCAGATATCTCATTTGCAGTAAGTGTGGTAAGTCGCTACATGCATGATCCGAGGAAAGATCATATGGATGCAGTGTACCACATTCTGAGATATCTCAAAGGTGCCCCAGGGAAGGGATTAATCTTCAGAAAACATGGTCATTTTAACATTGAGGGCTATTGTGATTCTGATTGGGCCAGTTGTGCTGATGACAGAAAATCCACATCAGGATACTGCATGTTTGTTGGAGGCAATCTAGTCTCTTGGAAGAGTAAGAAACAGTCAGTAGTAGCAAGGTCAACAGCTGAAGCAGAGTATAGAGCTATTGCTATAGGAGTTGCGGAGATGTTATGGCTGCGAACTCTCCTAGTAGAACTAAAGGTGAATCAAGAAAATCAGATGATGTTGTGGTGTGACAATAAGTCAGCAATCAGCATTGCCAACAATCCGGTACAGCACGATAGGACCAAACACATCGAAATCGACAGGTTCTTTATCAAAGAAAAGCTTGATAATGGAATATTAAAATTGAGTCATGTTTCTACTGAACATCAAGTAGCAGATTGTCTTACAAAGGGACTTGGGCCAGTAAGTCTTACTAGATTGTGTGACAAGATGGGCTTAGTGGATATTTTTCACCCATCTTGAGGGGGAGTGTTGAGAATGTTTAAAAGTTGTAACGGCTAGCCCAACGGCTAGTTAGTTCCAACAGCTAGTTAGCCCAACGGCCAGATCTTGGCCTTTATAAAGAGGGACTTCTCCTCATGTAAATATAAGAGATCTCTGTATTTTCTCCCTCCAACGAATGTATATTACAGAACAGATGTGCTTTCTCATATTTCTTTAATTGGTTTACCCATTAATTTAACAGACGTTCAACATTTAAGTTCTTGTTGCCTACAGGTGTGTGCTTCTAGAGAAATAATACTTCATGTTGATATTGGGTTTACAGTTAAAATCATTAGGTTTCTCGTATGACTGGCAAAGGGAAATTTCAACAACTGAACCTGAGTACTACAAGTGGACACAGTGGATTTTTCTTCAATTGTTTAAAATGGACCTTGCATACCAGGTAATTGAGAAGCTGACACACAAAAGGAAATATATCTGCATGGCACAGGTCAGAAAAAAGGATATAGTGACCTTTTGCATTATTTGAGCTATCGCTTCCAGGATTGTTTATCCAGGAGAAGACAGACCACTTGTATGTGATACAAAATCATTGTAGAGTTACTGTATCCAAGATGGAACAGAAAAAGGTTTTATTGAAAATAATCTCATAATATATCCTGTCATCATAATAAATAGAATATCAAGCTACTTGCCTTCCAAAAATATCTGATTCGTAATAGATGTATTCTGCATTTTTTTTGGGTTAGTCTTTATTTTTTTGCTTTTCTAATTTTGGCTTCTGCGTTGACTTGACTTCTCTGAAAGCATATTTGTTTGATGCAGGCGGAGGTACCTGTTAATTGGTGTCCTGCGTTGGGTACTGTGCTGGCTAATGAGGAAGTAATAGATGGCCTAAGTGAGCGTGGTGGTCATCCAGTTATACGGAAGGTCAACTCTTGTTTTAACCTTAAGTAGTCAAAAAGGAAATGTTTCACTATTTCCATGACTGTTCAAATGTTTTGCTGATCCAAAAGGCTTTACCATAAGGGGGTCATATCAGTTCACATGTGACAGTCCCATTAATATTGCAGCCCATGCGGCAATGGATGCTGAAAATAACTAAGTACGCAGACCGCTTGATTAAAGACTTGGATGAACTGGATTGGCCAGAAAGTATCAAAGACATGCAACGTAATTGGATTGGAAGATCTGAAGGGGCTGTGATTGAATTCCGTGTAAAGAGAGAAAATGAACAGTCTCTTAGTCTTCAGGTCTATACAACCAGGCCAGACACACTTTGTGGTGCCACGTAAGCCATACCAGAGACTTGCCGTTCTTGTTTCATGTGCATATTCTATCAGATTTGTGTTTTCATGATGCAATTCCAATCGTGCATAATAGCTGGTTGAAAATGCAGCTACTTAGTTATTGCACCAGAGCATCCCCTTCTGCAGTCCTTGGTATCATCTACACAACAAGAGGAGGTAGAAGACCTTATTTTTCAGCTTTGATTTTTTAATATTTTGGTGCTGAAGTATGTCAATGAATTTCTGAAGGTTCGTGCATATGTTGAGTCTGCTGCCAGAAAGAGTGATTTAGAGAGAACTGATCTTCAGAAAGAAAAAAGGGGAGTTTTCACTGGAATGTATGCACTTAACCCAGCAACCAATGAAGCTATTCCAATATGGGTTGCAGACTATGTTTTAGGAAGGTATCTAATAAAAAAACTCATTATCAGAGTACTACGTAAAATATTTAAAATTGCTTCAAGTTTTTCATATCAATGTTTATTAATCTTGATTTGTTAGTTCTTTTTATGTTCATAAATTTACTTGAATTCATATATACTTTTCAGCAACAAATAAAATTCTTGTTGTCTATGTAAATAGATGATAATTGAGGGTTGCAAGTATTTGACAATCATGCACCTAAAAGTGGAAAAGAGTAACACTCTGACAGAAAAATACGATTAAATAATATATGTGGTATAATATAAGTAGTTAGATGGGAGTTATGTGGGGGTGCAAGGATAGTTGAGACCTTGGGCAACAACCAAGATGGAGGTTGGGCAAAAGGAGTAACATTCTGACAGAAAAATAAGATTAATTAATGTGGTATAATTTAAGTTGTTAGCTGGGAATTATGTAGGGATTAAGGGATAGTTGAAACCATGGGCAACAAACAAGATGGAGGTTAGGAATGGCATATAGGAAAAGCTGAAGCGATGATTTTGTTTTGAGCTTTTTCTAGGTAACTATTTTTTTTAGTATCCTATATTAAATTATATATATTTTAGTTAGTTTGTTGTTCTCAAAGATGAGACAACATATTAAGATGCAATCTCTTGTTTGGGCTTATAGGTCTTTTTGGCCACTTAGAATTAATATATCATTGTTTCTAGTCTAAAATGTTTGCAAACTTTTTACAACCAACTTGTGAGTCTGTCATGTTGTCCATTGGATTGTTCTTCATGACAGAAGTGTCCAAAAGTTTTTCACATGCCTAGTCTCAACAAATTTATTTGTTCATTACTTTTTCACTCTTGCTGAATGTATATATGCACAGATCCGAAAACGGATTTGCCCAACTGTGTACATGCACACAAACGCTCTTTTATAGGTTATGCATTATATTACTGGTCAGAAACCTGAATGTGATATGAAAATCTACACACACAGGTATTGTATGAATCTATTTTTGTACTATCAATTACTGTTTGCTTCATGAAATCCCTCTGGTGTCCACTAGTGTGGACCATGAGCTTATGATATTGCATGAGTTTCAACCCTTGTTTCACTATTGCCTATCATTGACACGAAAGATCTTGATGCCTTTTTTGGGTGATGCACCCATTTCTTGAAACATTAAGATCTTGAACCCTCATACCCAGAAGTATGACCAAATTTTAACACATTGAATCCTCATTTTATCCGTGTCCATATTATTTACAGCCATTTTATGAATGCCAACTAGTCCACATTGGCTTAGACAAATGATTCTTTGTAATTAGAAGTTGAGATTGAATGGGTTTGCCATGATTAGGTAGCACCTGTAGTACATGTTAGCACAACCTAAATTGGGGTCACCTCCAAGACTTCTCAACCTCAAATATGAAGGTAGTAAAAGACTAAACATTTGCTTGCTGCCAACACATGCTGGGCATCCAATTCATCATGATATGGATACCTTACTTTGCTAGCATGAATCACAATGTGCACTGCCTCCATATCTTCCATCTCAATACTTGTCAATAGCGATGGCAGTATGTCCACAGGAGTCCAATTCTCATCCTCACTCCCCAATGATCGGTAAATTATATTCAAGTTTAAAACCTAAACCCTATTGAGCTATAATACTTTGGGAACAATGGGTATCCAACTACAAATGTGTATTCATCAAAAGTGTGTTTTGCACCTGGGAGATGTGAAAAGTCAAAACTGCTGGAACAAGAAACAAAATGAGTAAAATAGCCTCAGGAAACTTTTGTGACCTTATTTATTTTCTAAAATTAGAGTGTTTCTCGGAATTTATAGCATCCCAATGGGTTCATATTTGGGTACAGAGAGGAGCCAATTTGTTTTTTGTTTTTTTTCAGCTATTTATTCATTTTTTATTTCATAATTAAGTACATCTCCCTTTCTATGGCCACAACCTCTCTTTCTCTGTATATATATCTTTACACTCTGATAGTTAACTGGCATTCTTTTTTTTTCGATTGTTTTTCACAGTTTTTGTCTAGCTTTCTGGTCGCTATTATTTCAGCAACGTCATTGTGTTAGGGTCTTTCTTATGTGGGCATGGGATATTATATGGTTTCAACGGTAGTATAAATTCTTCACTGCAAATAAGAGGTCTTTCTTATATGGTTTCAACAAGAGAACAGAAGTGGTAGATTTTACAATGATGGACTTTGTGGTGGCTAGCCAACCTTTGCAACTTTGAGGGGTTTGAAGAACTGTAGAAGTTTGCAGCTATGTTAGCAGTAGTAGTTTGCTCCTTGGGAGCTCCTAATTAAATATGCTGGGTTCCTAATCCTCTTGACTGATGAATCTGTGCGATCATATTCTGTGTTATAAAGGTTAATAGAAGTTTCGAGTTAATTGTTATGGATGTGCAGAAATGCTATATGCAAGTACCATGGCTGTAATATCTCAGTCAATGCTAAGAGGAGCCAAGAAAGAAAGAAATATTAACTTCTTTTAAGAGGCCAAAATGGCTGATAAGATTAAACAACAGAAATGAGTCACTACTGGAGAGTATATACAAACAATATCTCCGGGTGAACAATCAAAGAAAAAGAACTAGAATGCTTTGTGTCTGAGAATGTGAGAGCATCGGCTTTTCTACATATACCATAACGTAAATGCTAGAAACAGTCCAAAATTGAATATGTCTATGACAGTAATATTTTTCCGCAAAAGGCAACATATCCAAATTGCCACTTATGTTCATCATCAACAAGATTATGGGGAATATGCAGATGAAACTGATCCATAGGATCAATGCTAAAGATAGAAGTGCTTATAAAGTACCAGATCGGGGCCTATAACTCATCAAAGAAACCACTGGGGAGTTATCTGTCCAGGCGGGAGGAATGGCATTAGAAATGTTCATAATATGCTGTGAAACATCTTGAGCAATATCATATGGCAGGCAATTAACCAGGGAGCACCCAGAAGTTCACTGTAAGGAAGAAGTTGACAAGATGAGATCCCAATCAGCCTAATCAATGTGTGCATTCTCTTAACCAATGTCTCTAGGAAACTGTAACTAGGGGATTCCAAATAACAGGCCATTTAATCCTCTCAAAGAAAAATTTATCACTGAATAAGAGAGTGAACTGCACGGTTCGATAGAAAACCCTGATGTTATTAATGGCAAAGGTGATATTACCTGCTATCTGGTGTCCATTTTCGAGCAGATGTCTCAAAACATTGACTGCTGACAAAATATTTCTAGTGCATCCAGTATTCTTCATGGAAAACCATGTCTGCAACCAATATAAGAGCATGGAATCATGAATGTGTGATCGGACGATTCCAAATTCCAAACTCCGTCTTTCTGAGGTCTTGTTATCTATTTCCAGTTTTATGATTGCAAATTTTGGGGCCTGTAAATAGGGAGCATATACTTACTTCCTCGAATATATAGCAGGTAGTCAGAAGCACACAGACACAGCTTATCTGTTTTCATTTGAATGTTTGTAGTATGCATTAGAGATGGGACTTCACGCAATGCCATTGCCAACCATCACTTCGTGTATGATAAGAAGTGCACAGAGACAGATTGTTTCTTTTGCTTTAATTGTAAAATGTGTTGATAGAAACAGTAAAACGGGTGTTCCTGTTTATTGCTACGTGAAACTTATAGTGCACAATATTTCTGTGTGATTGATGTTGTGGAATGGTGTTATGGCAGTTATGGCACAGGTGCAATTATGGCCGTTCCTGCACATGATACGCGAGATCATGAATTTGCAAAGAAATTTGGCTTACCAGAGCGCCTCGTCGTATCCCCTGAAAATATTACACAGTGGGATGGAAAAGCTGCATACACTGGTCAAGGAATAGTAGTTAATTCTTCGTATGGTGATACTGGTATTGATTGGAATGGTTTACCTACTGATCAAGCAGCTCAACGAGTTATAGAATGGCTTGAAAACAGAGGCTATGGTAAACGTCAGGTAATTTAGCAATATTAAAAGGACAAACGGCACCACATTCTTGACTGGCATAATTGCTAATTCAGATATAATTTTCTCCACTGGAATTTCTTTGTTATAAGATAAAGCATTGTGCGTACATGTTTGTTAGGTCAACTACAAGCTTCGAGATTGGTTATTTGCACGTCAACGGTATTGGGGTGAACCTTTCCCTATAATTTTCCTGAATGATACAGGTGAAACTAAGGCAATCAATGAGGATGACCTACCCATAATTCTTCCTGAACTAGATGAATTTTCTCCTTCTGGAACTGGTGATCCACCACTGTCAAAAGCAGTGGATTGGGTAAGGCTAAATAAAATATCATTTGTTGTTAAATTTAGGATTAACAAGATTCTATTATTGGAGTAATTGCAGGTTTTCATTAGATATTTTGAATGTGCTTGCCATGCTGCTTTTTTAGTTATGTTCAGTCTCGGTTCATTTATATATCATATTGTCCTGAGGTACAGCCATAACCATAATTCAGGATTTTTTCCTAGAAATGAGGTTTTCCCAACTTGCCCTCTGCTGTGGGAATCTAGTGTTATCCAGAGCAAGGACACTACGGTTTATTCTATTGAGGAGGAGATGAGGAATAGACTTGTGTGCATGGTGGGATTGGAGGATGGGTATGAGCATGATGGTGAACAGATCTCTGTTAGTGAGTGAAAGCCATGCAACAAGTCGGCCTGTTGGTGTTAGGAGCAATGTACAGCCTATTGAATCTTCCCTTCCTCAACTAATGAATGAAACAGTGTTAAGATTATACCTGGGCTCAAGCTGCAGAGAGTATGCCTGGCCGAACATATGCTCAATGTGAGAGAAGTCCCTTGATGAGCATACTAGTATTTATGATAAATGATTAAATGATATGCAATGCCCAATGTCTAGGCCCTATAGAGGTCTGGAATATCTATCTCTGATAAATCCCATGAATCAAATATGTGAATAATATTATTTTTAATTTCGGGCACGGGGGATGAGTTTCTACTAAGTGTGTAAGAACAGTGGCCCTCTGAAGTATACCATAATAAGATGCATGCATCCTTAACAGAAGGTCTCTTACCTGCTAGGTAAGTGGTGCATTTGACTAGTAGGTAAACAAATAGGAACTCACTGTAGGTAAGCTGTTTAGTATCCTCTGATAGTGAAGGAACTCACTGTAGTAGAGAAGGACTGTAACATGTAAGCCAATTGATTTTGAACAATAAATAGAGGTGATTACTCATTGTTGGGCATATCATGCCTCAAAATCACAAAATATTAACAGATACTAATTCGTATATCAAACAATAAATAACATTTTGGATTATGGATTCATGAAGATTCTGTTTTCTACACATTTTCATGAACTAATTTTTACAGGTGAAGACAATTGATCCAGAAACAGGGAAGCCTGCAAGGAGGGAAACAAACACTATGCCACAATGGGCAGGCTCATGCTGGTATACACCATCAACTCACAATCATCCAATAAAGGTCATATTTTCAGAAAAGAGTGTACATGTGATTGCGTAATGGTATCTAATAGTGGCTATATATTCAGGTATTATCTCAGGTTTATGGATCCACATAATGTAAAGTCTTTGGTTGACCCTGAAAAGGAGAGGTAAATTTTATAGTATTGTAGCAGGTCTTAGTAGAAAAAATATACATTAAAATAGGAAGCTTTACTATATGCATCCAAAACTTTTCAGGTATTGGGGCCCGGTTGATCTGTATGTAGGAGGTGCAGAACATTCTGTTTTACACTTATTGTATGCAAGGTTTTGGCACAAGGTATCTAAAGAGATTTTCAATGCATGAATGAATATATAATATTTTTTGTGGATACGTTTTTCTTCATATTGCGCTTCTACCATAGTGGCAAGCTATGTTTTCAATAACCTATGCACCTAGATTCATATCTTCCTAAGTGCACTAATTTACCAGATGCCACTATAGAATGTAGGGTTCTTGAATACATGACCTATTGGTCTCCACCAAACAACCTTATACTTCCTGCCAAGCTTTACATTATATGTTGTGATCAAGTTGAGGTTGTTCTTAAATTAGTATTAGATGCACATAGATTCAAATTGTACGAACTGCACTAATTTACCAGATGCCACGATAGAATCTAGGGGTTGAACACATGATCTTTTGGTCTCCACCGAACAACCTTATAATTCCTGCTGAGCTTTACATTATATGCTGTGTGATCTAGTGAGGGTTGTGCTCAAGTAGTATTCAGTGGAATTGAAAAGCACATTAGATCTATAACTTCTATCACCTATTAGCAATGTAAAATCACACTGACAAATGACATTAAAGAATGCAATTTTCATGACAAGTTCCTTACATGCAATCCTTATCAGATTGTTTGTGATGAAAGATGCAACATAACTTTCTTTGTTCAAAATCTTATGCTTCAGGTTCTTTATGATATTGGAGTTGTATCAACCAAAGAGCCATTTCAATGCTTGGTGAATCAAGGCATGATTCTTGGAGAAGTATGCGTCTTTTAGATTTTCAAACAATATATCCAAGTCAAACCTTATAAGAACCTTCTTTAAAAAGATGTTATTCTGCATCTGTAGGTCGAGTACATAGTCAATAGAGATCATTCAGGAAACTTTGTCTCAGCTGAGTGTGTGGATGGAGGGTATAACTATACTCAGGAAAAAGTACCAGAAACCCAGGTAAATTTTGATGCAAAATGTATCAAGAACATTTCTTTATTTTTTTAACTGTATGAGTAATACTTCCCAAATTAGGGATTAGGTAAAGGTCATCATTACTAGACAAGTACATGACATGGATTGGAGATTAAACATTTTCCCCATTTGAATATAGGTGTTTGTCTTGGTAACATGTTTTTAAAAATCTCTTCCAAGTATGGACAGTAGTGACAATAGGAGCTTATATAACAAAACAACAGAAAACAGACAAGAAGTGATTGTTATCTTTGAAAGAAAGAAAATAATAAAATTATAAATGCGTCTGGTAATGCTGAAGTATGGACAATGGCCTTCTCTAGCTACCTAATGAAGGACAAATAAGACAGATTACACTGAAAGACATAGTCGATGATGACGATGATATATGTACTCTATGACGATCATCATGGTATGTGATGTGTTCTTATTGCTATATGATGTACGAGAACAATATATACTATAGAGAATTATGCAACTCATAATGGATGGCGTGTGGTGGGTTAGTTGGTTAAACCATTCCCATAGTATGAACTGCGGGATCACTCTAGACATGAGCTGCTGTGACTGTTTCTCTCAGTCTTCTACTCAATCTGATGGTTAATCTAAATGGTTGGTGTAGTCCTTGCGAAGAAAGAAAGATATATTTTCATCCTTTAAGAGGCCAACATGGCCAATCAGACCAAATGAGAGATTGAAAGTCATCTACAAATGTTGTTTCCTTAGCTAAGCATGTAAGATTCTGAAGTTAGGTAGACCGAAAATTCTGCCTTCAATAGATCTCCACCATGGGCCACTCCAAGATGAAAGGGTCTCCAAGGTATGGAAAGCACCTTCAATCCTAGTGCAAAAACGACAACATTGATCATTTGTCCATGTCTCCATACATCACGTGTGGAGGAGAGGGATTCTAGGACTATCTTAAAAGGAACTGCCATAGGTGGCACTGATCTTGATTCCCAAGATTATATCATGTTAGGTGGGAGTGGGAGTGGATGTTGAGGTGGAGTCCAAATCTCACAGAAGTAGGAGAATGTGGATGCATGTTGATCTGGAAGTTCAGGGGCCTAGATTATGCGATGAATGTGCAAGGCTCCTCAAATAGTGCTCATCGATACTGTCTCTCTTGTAACATCAATGCTGCATATAATCATGTCTGGCTGTACTATTTCAAAGCTCTCAGAAGTGCTTACGAATGTGACACCCACAGGAATTCGTGAAGGTATCCCAAAGCTCACATTGAGTAAGTGTTATGTTAGCATCTAAATCCTAGGATTTCCTTACCTCTAATTAGATTCTAACATAACTATAAAGTTATATAATTAGTTCACATTGAGTAAGTGTTATGTTAGAATGTAAATCCTAGAATTTTCTTACCACTAATTAGATGCTTAATGAATTGATTATAGTCTCTCTCTAGCCTCTTGATTTGAATTCTTAGATCAGTGCACTTTTCTCTTTTAATAAGGTGTGAATCCTTTTTCTATAGAGCTAATAGAAAGGGAAATAAAAATTAGAAGGGAGGAAACATCTTTGTATGAAACCTCTTTCCCAGAATTCATAAATTTCAGTTGATTTTTACTTTAGGTTTTGAAAGTTGGGGAGAGCTATGTGCTTAAAGACTTTCCAAATATCAGGGTTACTGCAAGGGCTTTCAAAATGAGCAAGAGCAGGGGTAATGTGATCAATCCAGATGATATAATCAATGATTATGGGGCAGATTCTTTACGGTTGTACGAGATGTTCATGGGTCCATTGAGGTTAATACTGATCTACTTTAAGTGATTTTGGCATGTCTTTAGAACCCATATTTTTACAACGGAAATTTCTAACAGTAAGTATAGAGTTTGGATTTCGCGAACGTTTTTGTATTTACAGCGTTTTTGCATGCATTAATGCTCTTTTATTTGAGGTTTTCTTTACGTGAAGTCAGAGTTCTTTGTTATGGGTATTGTTCTCTAGGGATACCAAAATATGGAATACCAATGGGGTAGAAGGAGTCCATCGCTTCTTAGGTCGGGCATGGAGGCTAGTAGTTGGTTTGCCTGCCACAACAACAGGTTTATATCGAGAAGGCTGTGTTGTTACTGAAAACAAACCTTCTTCTGAACAGCTCCGAATATTGCATCAGTGCATTCAGAAGGTAACTGTTTTCAGTATTTTCTCATTCCTTTAATATAGCTAGCTTGCGTAATGCTCTTATTGCTGTGGCCATAAAAAACCCAGGTAACAGACGAACTTGAAGGAATGCGTTTCAATACAGCTATTGCAGCGATGATGGAATTCACAAATGCAGCAAACAAGGTTCACTTTCAAACTTGGAGTCTGGCTTGTTCGAACTTAATACTTGCTAAATTTTTATTCCTGTTTTACTCTGTTGTGAGGATTGGATGACCTTTCGTTTAAAGGATTTAATGGTCTTGTAGTGGGAGGATCGGCCTCGACAAGTGTTGGAAAGTTTTATTTTGTTACTCTCGCCTTTTGCTCCTCATTTGGCTGAGGAATTATGGCAACGACTTGGCCATCATCAAAGCCTTGCATATGAACCATGGCCAAAGGTGTGTAATATTGAAATCATTTAGCCAATCTCATCTCATAATCAATTCTGGTTTTTGTGCAATAAATATGCATATATTTTACATCACATTTCCCACCCTGATGCCAGGTGATGAAAGAATATCTCACAGAAGAATTTGTTACATTACCAATCCAAATAAATGGGAAGACAAGAGGTACTATTCAAGTTTCAGCTGTTGTTGATGAAGCCATTGCACTCGCAGCAGCGTTGGATAATAAGAATGTGAGAAAATACATCGGTGATAAGGACATTGTGAAGAAGATATATGTCCCTGGAAAAATCCTCAACATTATGATTTCAAAGTAATAACAATTACCATCCTTTCTCACGATTTTTACCAGAAAATGGAGCATTCTTTTCATTTTTACTAAAATATAAGATGTATATTTCAATCAGGAATAGTGTTTGACAAATTTTCTACCAACAAAAAATATTCAGAAATAAAGATAAATTCAATTTTTGATTTGAAGTTATGGATAGTTCCAGATCCTATAGAATTTTATAAAAACATTCTAAAAATAATAGAATCAAATCTTATTTTTTCAATTACAAAGAAAGCGGTTACTGAAAAAAGACATAACATCTAAGAATTTAAATTTAACCGAGGTAGATCAAGTGGTGAAAGTTATTCTTTTAAAACGATAAGGTAAAGGGTTCATATTCTATTAGGAACATTTGGATGCAAAATGTGAGCTATAAAGAGCATTGGTCTCTAGTGGAATTGAGGTTCTGTGGAACTTCCACGAAGGGCGTTGTGGAGTTAAGATTTCACAAAGAGTAAAATAGGTGTGTGTGTGTGTGTGTGTGTGTGTGTGTGTGTGAGAGAGAGAGAGAGAGAGAGAGAGAGAGAGAGAGAGAGAGAATTATGATAAAACCATAGACATAGAGAGTGAGTGAGTTAGATTTAGAGAAGCTCAAGATTTTTGGTTGTACACCAATTTTGCTACATCAGTTCAATCAGGAGCATTGCAGCAAAGTTGTTTTTCTCCACAAGCTTTAAATCAATCTTTGTTCGGGTTTGTAACATAAAAGGATGTCGTCTAGGTTTATAACATGGCATGTCATCTTCGAATGCGAATGTTAAATGTTAAATTATCTTTCTCTTTAATTCCTTATCCTTAAAATTGGGCATAGATCATGGAATGGATGGATGGATGGATAAAAGAGAAATAGAGAGAAGGAGAAGACGATACCGATTTGAAGAATCAAAAGATTGGCATTAATAATATGCAAGGGGAGGATATAGATATTATTTCAAAACCATTAGACTCACATATTATTGTAGAAGATGAGGAGATGAAGGACCAATATTGAGAAGTAATTCATGTGGTTTCTAACCAAGCATTACATGACATTTTACCTAATAATATATATAAATGGTGAATGTAGAAGTTGATGATATTGTAGAAGTGGAGATGTCGTGTTGGGACATCTTGAAGGATTTTTTCATGTTTCATCAGCGAGGTATTATTTGCTTCATTATGAGGGGAAATCCTTTGGTAAGTTAGGTTACTCAATGGTTAAATGTTATGGTGGGTAGAAATAGTGCAGAAGACTTTTACAAAAGTTCGCATGGGTTCTTTGAGGTCATTTTTAAATCAAATGACAAAGTGATAGATTACTGTCCCATTTGCTTATCTTTTACGAAAATAATCTGGTCTATATTGTTCCTTGGACACCACTAGCTAAGTTTCAAGAGTGTTGAAATATGGTTTGAGGTAGAGTGTAAATTCTCATTTTGGTTGCGTATAATTTGGGGTGTAATGGAACAATTGGGAAAGTGTTAACAACATGATCATTCTTGGCATTAATTATTAAATAATATTGTAATTTCTAGCATCAAATTAGAGATTTGAACAGTTTAGGGTTTAGGAGTTTAAACCCTTAGGATCTTGGATGTTCATCAAGCTAAACAAAGGTGAACGAAACTACTCAACCACCAAGAGAGAAGGGCTCGGCATGATCTACTTGATTAACAAGTTTAGATACTACTTGTTGGGGAATAAGGTCACATTTCATGTAGATCATTTGGCTTTGATGTACTTGGTAATTAAAGCAAAACTAACAAGCAAGCTACAGGGTGGATGTTGCTCTTGCAGAAGTTCGAGTTTACAATAATCCACACATCGAGAGTCTTGCACGCATCGGTTGACTATCTATCAAGAATCGAAACAGGTGATGCGGCAATAGGAGTACCGGTCGACTTCCCGGATGGCGACATTCTAACACAAGAAGTAGTCGAAGAAATAAGGATCAAAGGACCAGACGGGCGGGGCGGTACAAGGAGATCGAGTACTTCTTGACTCAAGGAATTCCACCACCAAGTCTGAAAAGAGATCAAAGGAAGTAATTCACATTGCGTAGTCAAAGATTTAGTATCATCCACGATGCTCTATACAACCAAGGAGCAGACGCAGCATGGAGCATGAGAAGCTTGCCATCCTCGAGGAAGCTCACGAAGGAGTGGCGAGCGGGCACTACTCAGGTGAGGTAACCACTCGTAGTAGAGTATGGATCGGATCGGTGCCTAAGGCTAAGGCTTATGGTGCCCACTTGTATCCAACTACATGCACTTCTACTCAAAACAGTGTGATGTCTGCCAAACTGTTGGGATGGCCGACGGAGAAATCAAGAATGGCATACAAACTAGTGTTGCCATTGGAACCTTTTCAAAAAAAGTGGGTGGGGGTTTGGACTTTGTCCAACCATTCATTCCAGTAGCAACTCAAACAAACCAACAACATGTACATTATAATAGCAACATAGTACTGTACAAAATCGGTCGAAGCAAAGGCCCTAAGGTATAATTGTACAGAATCTGTAGCCCGATTTTTGTATGAAAATATCATGACTCAATTTGGTTGCCCGATCGAGCTGGTAAGTGATCAGGGTGGTCACTTCATTAACAAGGTCATACGAGAGCTCACAACCAAGCATATGATTGTGCACAAAAAGAGTATTGTATACTATCCTTAGGCGAATGGATTAACAAAATCCTCACATAAGATTCTGCGGTGAATCCTAAGGAAGACGGTGAATAAACATCGAACCAATTGGGATCGGAATCTACATTCAGCATTGTGGCCATATCAGACTTCCTTCAAAGCACCAATCAATTCGACAACATTTTGATTGGTCTACGGCTTAGATGTAATTTCACCAATGGAGTTCATCACAAACGCATTACGAAATCAAGTGTAGGAAAGGCTAGACGAGGATGCATCAATCGACATTCGAAAATCGAATTGCTAAATTTAGGCAAAGAAAGGATTCACAGCGAAGTAGTGCATTGACAAGGTTTACGAAGATAATGATCCCATTTAGTCCATTATTATTTGTCATTGCTACACACCCACTTCTGGTTAAGATGCACGAGTTGGCAGCATCTAGGCAAATAGTTGGCTTAGCTCTACCATTTGAGAAACAATTAGTAGTTCAAGAATTGGTAGATGATCCATTTTTGTTTCTCAAAGGTGTACCTGGGAATATAGCTAAAGTCATGGAGGTGTGGAATGTGTTTCATTGGCATCAAGATTATTAATATGCGGAAGTCAATGCTTATTAGATGCACTGAGAGTGATTTGGTTGATGTTGGATGGTGTGGCCAAATATTAGATGAAGGAAATATGTATCGGCACTTAGATTTCCCTATTGATGTTGATATTTCACCTTCTCAAAGTTTGAATTGGATATCAGACACGATTTTAGATCAGTATATGTATTGGATGTCTCAAGCTTGGTCATTTGGTACTCACCTTAAAGTGGTACAAGTAATAATGGTTCCAATGATTTCTTATTTTTTGCCATTATTGCCATGGACAAAGAAATCGCTTGATCATTTAGCGTGTTCACTAAATATACATCATAGAACAAAAGGCTCAAATTTTGGTATGAGTTGGGTTTCATGGAGCAATATATATACCCAAAATGGGGGGAGCAGTAAATTTTTATCATGTGGTAGCTCGAAAATTTAACTTTTAAAAGGTATGTGCATAGACACTCAACCTTGGGTAGAAATAATTAGAACTTCTTGTTGGCATGATGTTAATAGTAAGGTGGGTATATACCATAGGAAAATGATCTTTGCAACTTTGTGGAGGTATGTTGTTAATAGTAATTAGGCATTTAAATGTTCAGAACCTATTAACCATGAGTGCTTTCTTGGCAATGATGTTTGAAGTTCGTCCATGACTACATAACATATGGCAATCCTTTGGCAACAAAGTTGTTGGCAATCTTAAGGATCTTACGTTAGGATAGGAAAGAAGGCCTCTTGTCACAATCAGAAGTACATTTTACATACCACATGGATATAGGTATAATTGACATTGCCATGTCCAGATTTCTCAATTCTGGAGTTGGTGATTGATGATGGTGACAAATAGAGATTGAACCACCTACTGAAAATTGTTGTAGGAAATACGAAATGTGTTAATTAGCACGATCTTCTGTGCCTCAGAGGATTCCATTGTAATTCATAGTGCTAGTTTGATACATAGTGACATATATCAAAATAATATTGTACTAATTTTTACCCATATTATGAATAGTAGAATTCTCAAAACTAAGAGGTATTTTTAAGACTAGCACTAATTATTCAACAGATTTTCCTTTTGATTGTTTAATCATCTGGCATTGATATCTCATAAAATAACGTGAATATTCATTGGTTCAAATAATTAGACTCGAACATATTCAGCCATCTTCACAATCACATCATGTGATTAAAACATTGCATACAAAAATGTTCATTGTCACTCACCATTCGCATTCTTTTAATAAAGATCATGAGTTACATTTTTCTTAATTGAGAAATGGCGAGGTATGTGCCGAGCCTTTTCACAACAGGGTGAGAATGTAATAAATCAAGCAGTGGATTGGACTTAGATGAGACCCTGTCGTTGTAAATCTGTATATGTCTTCTTATTATAGACATTTCCTTCTTGATCCTCATATTCTTCCTCTAAATCTGGCCGCCACTTATTTACTCCTTGTCTTTCTTGTATTCTCTCCCACAAGGCCTGAGCATCCTGTCATAGGAATGTTTTCGTGAAGCATAGTACATAATATATTAAAGAGAAAAAAGTTATCAAGATGCAAAGAATGTTGCATAAGATGAATATGAAATAGCTACCAGCTTTATTAGGCCCTTTCAAACAGAAAAGGGCATCACGATGGCAACATGTACTAATGTTATGCTGAGATTCCTAAAAATGTACAAACTCTTTCTAAATATCCTGATACAAACAACAGAAAGAACACCTTAATGGTCGTTATTTCGTGGAAGTTCTTTGTATTGGGGATACCAAGGCAACGCATTCCATGCTGATGTCTCCACTCTTTGAAGTGCCTTTCAAAAGCTCTCCGACCCCAATAGCTACTGTTTCCACAGATCTCGCAGTTGAATTCCTGCAAATATTTCCAGAACATGCAGTGGGAAGTGGGAAGCAGAACAGAAGGAAATAGAAAGATATCAATTTGGTTTAAAAGAAAGACATTTATTGCAGTAACATACACTAAAAGGTCTAAATTTTATACAAGTTTGAATCGCCACTAGATGACCTAGATATAGATAACAGTAGTAGTATTGCAAGAAAAAGGCTCAGACCAACATGTGATGGAAGAATATTACTTTCTAAGCTTCTCAAATACATGTCTTTAACTCATAAATAGAAATAACAAGCTGAAAATCCAAAAAGGTTCTCAAATGTTTGGTACCAGTACCAGCTATTCCAACGGTTGGAGCCTATGAGAACAAGTTACGTTTGACAGTGCCTAGCAGTGATAGAGCTTTCCACAAAGATGGATGCTTGGCAAGATAGGGATGAGGTATTCCAGACAATTCTAGAGATTCAGAAAGAATACAAAGAATGTTAAATAAATTACACTTATTTAAATCATGTGATGTTGTGTTAATTGGTCTTTCAATGATTTGAGTTAAAATACCTCTACATAAATGCTATTCTATATTTTCTTGCACTCCCAAATATATAGTGAATTAATTTAGACAAAATCAAAAGGATATGAAAACTAAATTTATTTGAACGATAATAACATAGTGTACAGAAGCAGTTAATTAGCGTTTCAAAGATTTATTCAAATGATCTATACATAAATTTCATTCTATATTTTCTTGCTATTCAGAACACACAGGATTAACTGCACAACTCATTCTCATGCTAGAGATTAGTCAGCCAATAGTGAAAAGTATATATGTGCATATAGTGGGCTTTGCTTTTGATATTTCAGCAGTTCTTCTGTAAATGATGATGGTAATAGCTTTAAAGTGTTTAATAGCAAAAGTAGCACACGAAGGTGTC
Organism: Azolla caroliniana; assembly: GCF_043228905.1. Lineage (NCBI taxonomy): Eukaryota > Viridiplantae > Streptophyta > Polypodiopsida > Salviniales > Salviniaceae > Azolla > Azolla caroliniana. The sequence continues at coordinate 122,337 of NW_028230447.1, read as the reverse complement.
TTTCAGATTGCAAAGCATACCTGGCCTAATCCATGTAGTTTATACAGCCAATAAGGGATAGGTTTTCCATCCCAACCCATTGGCAGCTTGAGAGGATTATAAATTTGCTGCTCTTCTTCATCGCTGTCACTTTCTGCTTGCACTTCCTCCTAGATATATCAACTAAAAATAAAACACCAGTACTACAGCAGCTGAAAAAATCATAATGACAAACTTGAGAAAAAGTGAGGAGGAACCTCTTCCCTTTCTGCTTCCATTTCTTCATATGTCAAAGCTTGCTTCTTTTCAACATGTGCCTTCGTCTCTTCAATCGCCTAGAATCAAACAAGATTTTAAGCAATACACAGCATGATGTCGAAGCATTAAGGAACTTAACACCATAATAATACCTCATGAAGCAATTCACAGAGGCGTTGAATCTTTACTTCTTGGAGTGCTATTTCTCTGGAAGCTTTTACGTCTTCAGGTTTTCCAGGACCACCCTTAACATTAGCAAAATGTTTGCGGTCGAGATTTTCCAGGGTGGTATACTAAAAACAACATAAACAGAAGTAAAAATAAGTAGGAATTAGAAGGGATCTAAGAAAATTAGTCAATATTACTCAGAAGCAACGTACCTTAGTAAGGAAGAGCCTTTCTGCCCTTTGCTGGGCTGTACCACCAGCCTTCAATCCTAGTGCCATCAAAGCCTACAGGAAAATCTAAAATAATTAATCATCCATTAAGTAAACTAATAGCTTTAATGAGAGGTTATCTTCACTCAGAAATTGTCATTACAACAGGTTTACCTGCTTAAGTTTCTCAGGCCCCAGTTCCACAAGTTCATCAACTGTTTCATAGTCATCCATGTCGATTGTCGATTGATCAGCATTGGATCGACCATCTTTATCTTCCCAACCTTGAACCGTGCCCGCTTCCCAACGTTCTTCAAAATCCATCTCGATCTAGACAACATACATTTAAGCATTAATGTAACAATGAGAGGTGTTTCAATATAAATGATTGGAAACAGACCTTGGAAAGAATTTTATCCAGATCTTGTAGAGGTTGTGTTCGCTCAAAAAAGGATTGAAGATATGCTGTCAAATCTGAAAGATAGCTTCTATATTTACTGCAATTGGAGAAACTCGGTGTCAGGAGTTGAAATCATTAATCAGACATTAAGTTAAATGTTTATAGTGGACGTTTTACAAATGCAAATGCCACTCATAGTATTTAAAGTAAGCACATGATTCATTTTTTTCACATATGATACACTGTTCCTACATGTCTATTTTATGTTCTACTTCATTGAAATTGTAGAATGTAACACAGTTTTGCCCCAAAATTTCCCCATTTACTTCCCTGGTTCTTCCCTTGACATGTACAAGCTGCACAAGGCCACCCCAATGCCATTTCTTTAGGGTTTAGGGTTCTCAAAAGAGAAAGATGATCTTACTTGGCACTTCAATGCTAAGACTTTTATAGCTCCATACCCATATGCATGTGATGTATGATTCCCATATAAAATAGTTGGCTTTACATGCCTGGAGAGCTTGTGTTTACGGGCAATCTTATGCGTCTGAGGAAATTCTTCTAGGTATGCAGAATACTCAATAGCAGGCCCGAACTTATAGTTCAAGTATTGATTATACAACTCGTGCATGTCTAAGTACTTCCCATTAGCCTCCTGCAAGAAGACATCCGTAAAGTAGAGAAGTCACACCACATATAGAAACGACCATAAGTTTATTACAACCACAATTATTTAATAATGACAAATAGACTAGAAACCTCGCCACTGAAGTCCACCCAAGGCTCCTCCTTGAGCAACTCCTCAGGATCATCTCCTGCATCGATCATCTTAGCATTAGGATGACGTCTATGATATTCACGAATCTGCATCAGCTCAAGATTAAAGAAAACTATCAGTAAAAAATCAGTTTTCACATGTGCAGTTAGCAGGAAATACTGAGAAAATCAGCCCCCACGCTTTCAATATAAAGACCATTGAAACATGCTGGATAAGAATGAACACCGGACATGTGACGAGGGTGCCAAATTACTAGATCATTACTAGTTAGGTGTCATATGAACTTAATATTAATGCTCACTTTATAGAGCAACACCGGAATCCTACATTGACAGACTCCTCAGCCACATGCTTTGTCTTAGGGAAACTTGCAAGCCCTTCAAACTTCAATTATGCAGTAATAAATCAGATTTCACAAATTCCATCTATTAACTTCCTCTCTAATCTTGGCATGTAAAACTCTCCTCAGAAAAAATGAAGTATATAAAATGATTATTTAGATACAAATGGAAATTTACAGAATCTATCTGCATTTCTTTATCACTGAGCTTGCTAAATAATGCGGATCCAGCCGCAAACCATACTTTATGAGATCTGGCGCAGAATATAACTCTCTCATTCCATTCTCTCCACGTTGTCTAGGCCATATTTCAGCTGCTCCCTTAATCTCTTGCTCAAAGAAATCCCTTCCAGAAATCTTGTTCCAAACAACATTGAGAATTCTTTGACATCACATCAGCATCATTGCAAAGGATTACTTTTAGCATATATATGAATGAACTACTGGATGAAGCTTTCCACTTAATAGTGCTGATATGGCCGTCTAGCATTACCTTTAGCAGATTCATTGAAGACTAGTAATTGATGCGTGCTATATACCTATTGTCACCATCATTGCCAACCATAATGCTTGCAAGCCATATATAAAGACCGCATATTGATGTACACTGCCTAGTGGTTGAAGAATGCTATAACCATTACCTAATATAATCTTTTGCATACATCATTTAACTCTAACTTATAGATGCATCCTACCTCTTTTAGGCGATCATAGAAGACACTAAACACATTCTGGCCGCCAGCACCTTGACCTCCCAACAAAGCCACCTCATCTTGCCGGGCGTGATCCTTGTCTTCATATATATCTATCTGCAAGAAGTAATAAGCACACTTATTAGAGGAAAGACGCCAAAAGATGGTTTACAATGATGAACAAAATGAAATATATATGCGGAAGGATGAGAGTTCCATGAAAAGAAAGGGATTCTTTTCATTCTTTCTTCCTCTGTGTGAGTGTGTCAGAGAGAGAGGGAGAGAGAGAGAGAGACTTACTAGGCGAGAGGATGTGAGCATGATGCTGTCGAGCATGTTCCTGACACGGTGGTTCTGATGGAGCCGCTCTTTCTGCGTCCTCACCTCGCGCTGCAGATCCTTGACAATCAACCTCTCCAACCGCTCTACTTCCTCGTGATCCGCACGGGTCTGCTCCAACAGTGTCCCAGACATGACGACGACTTACACAGAGCAGGAAAGGAAACCCTAATACTAAATAAGCCTCTGCGCTTTCGTTCGTTCCTGTTGTGGCTGTGGCTGTGGCTGTGGCTGTGGCTGTGTGTTACATACAACTCTCCACTACACAGCTCCGAATTCCGCTGCTCCCACTCTTTCCTTCTTTTTTGCTTTGTCCAAATCAACCAAATTCATATCTTGCATTGGATTTGGCATGTAAAGAAGGCTTTTGATTTCTCTACAACAAAATGAAGAAGTAGAAATGACTTGTGGTGGGCCAAAGTTGGAGCTCTCAAGAAACATATCTTTAAACTTCTTTTTTGCCCTCTGCCCTAATCTATCGATCTATCTATGTATCCAGAGAATTCATCTATGTACATATAAGGAAACATATCTAAAACTGTCTTTTTGTCCTGTCCTACCGAATAAGTTCATCCATCCATTAGGAAACATATATGTAGCTAAAAACACTCCTCTTTTTGCCCTGCCAACAAGAACAACAAAAACAAGAGAGATACCAAGAGAGCCCATCCACCGACTACGAAACATATATCTAAAAACTCCCTTTTTTGTTCTGACCTGCCCTACCTTCACCTGCGAAAAAGATGAACAAAAACGAGAGAGAGAGAGAGAGAGATCCATGAGAGACTTTCAAACATATGACATAGCGTTTATGGCAACAAGGATAAGACAACTCGAGAGAAGGTTATAAGACTTGGAGTTGGCATTGGGACAATTAAAGACAACACAAGTAAAAAACAAAGGCAAATTCGACAAGACACATTGATTTGACTACGTGATCGTGTACAACAATAACCTCAACAATCAATACAATTCAATGAGGAAGTTTGCAATCTCATGGTTTAGACTATACATTGTGACAGGCACAAATGACAACGCCACCTACCACCTCGCCGAACTCGACGAAACAAGGCTAGTAGTACTGGCCAGCCAAACAAGTTAAGATCTTCAAGGAGCGGCAAAGAGGCAAGCAAATCCTCGATGTCATTGGAGAAGAAGAACACGACAACGACCAAGCATCAGGTCACGAGGATGGCTTATATGACGAAAGGGGAAATTTTGAAGGTAGACTACAAAGGGCATAGAATTTGAATCATCATCAGTGCAAATTAAAGAATTATTCTCTATTTTTCTTTTTTCTTAATACAAAGCGGGGTAGTTTGCATTTAATGCAAAATGAGGCACCTCTCTCTTCATACAAAAAGTGCAAGGGAACTCATTTAGGTTCTACTTTTGGGGCGTTTTGAGTTGGCTTGGGGAGAAGGAAGAACTCTTCATTTCAACTTTGGTATTTTGGCATTTTTGGGGAGCATCAGCTTTTGCCTTTGGGAGCTTGGGTGTTAAAGGATTCAGCCAACTCACTTACCGGTCATTTAAAGAGAGGACAAGGTGGTATTGAGAACATTGCTCTGACACTGAGGCCTCGTGGCCATTGGTAGTAGTCGGGGTCTCGGTGGTATACTCAACTCACCTTCACCGGAAGCTCTAAACCTCATTTGTTCTTATTTCTTAAATTTGGCCATTAACATGTGTTGGCATAAAAGACCAACTTCACCCTATTTGTATCCTTGGTGTGAACATGCTACCCAATTAGGGCTTGAGCATATATAAGCCCAACTAAGAGGTTATAGAAATGCGAGAAGGAGTTTTCAGAGAGAATAATACAATCTTCCATTAGAGCTTAACAACGTGCTTCTTGTTTCTCACTTCACGCCTACCGTGTATAATTTGTTTCTCTAGTTTATCTATATTGTTTGCATGACACTAACTACAAGTCCTCAACATTCTTTTGTTGCACATCTCATATTTCCCACAACCTTGTAAAAGTCATCAACTTTTGGTGAAACCGTTTTGTTGTAAGAAAGAAACAATTCTCTATAAAAACCTTTATTTCGAGCCATTACCGTGTCATAGCATTAGTCAAGTGCCTCAGTGGTAGTTGTGCATGATGCTAATAATGTATTAATTGCCCTTCGTCGTTGTATGTGAGTGTGAGGAGGGCTGAGAGGTTGATGGAGGATGAGCCTTACCATTCTTCGTTCGCCTCAAGAGTGTTCGTCTTGTTTATTCACCTCCTTTGCTTGCTTTTTCCGTTTGCATCCTTTGTTTGTGTCCTTCGTTCATGACATCTATGTTTGTGTCTTATGTTTGTTCGCATCTTTCCCTACGTTTGTCTCTCAAGCGTTCTCTCCACCTCGACCTTTGTGCACTAATAATATATATAAAGGGGATTCACATAAGGAGATCTAAAAAGTGGTAAGAAGAATCTTCTCTCACACCATCACGTCCTCCATGGTCCATAACAACAATGGTTTCACTTCAGTAGCACATGCATTTACTCAACAATGTGAGTCTTTATTGTATTCTAGAATGTGGTTATCCATTCGGAAAGTGCTACCTCAATGTTGTGCATTATGAATTCAGTTTGGTCACCCTTTGTTAGTTGTGATGTCCACAACTCAATTTCTTGCTTGATGGCCTTGAGTTCTTATATAAGCTCTTGATAATGTCGGTTAAGATTATGTTGATCCATTAGGATGCTCACTTGCTTAGGTGTGACTTTGAGACGTGTGTAGATTGGGGGATTTGGGGCTAGCATTGACTAATTAAATTGAACTAACTAACAAATAGAAAATCCCTCACCTTCTTGGTAACTTCTGGCATTAGGGAAACTTACCCCGTGAGCTTACACAAAGCTCGTTTGTAGTTGCGATCATCGGTCTATCCCTGGCAGTGACATCAAATAGATGTGTAGCTTCTGTGTATGTCCACCTAAACAATTCTATAGATTGATGGAGTTATGCCTCTTGTCAATATCGTTGTGCCTAGGGGTTTTACCGACATATGCCCTATTGGTGGCAAACCAGGCAAGAGTGATTGTTGAATCCCCTTGAACTACGAGTTTACTTAACCTCAATGATTAATGCTTATACGTACTCTCTTTTCCTCTCATTTTACTCTCTCTTGCACATGGTAATAGATGTAAAGACAAACAAGGCACACAAGGGAATACCCAATTTCTTATTACCGAAGAGGTTTAGGACCATACAAGAGGGGAGATATAAGGTTTGGCTCGACTAGCTCTTAACCCTAGTCACATTTAGCTCTAATAGAAGATTAGGGAGGTACAATGAAATCTATAATACACTAAAGGAAAAGAGAAATACTTAAGATTGGAGTAGATCTACGAAAGTCACCAAAATGTGGATTTTATAGCTTTTTACAAGGTTAATGGGTTCCTTTCATTCTAGGTTGCCCATTGGCTACAATGCTTCCTATTTGGGTTACTCTATCCCCATTTTCCTATGGTTTGTTTAGCTCAATGCCTCCTATTGGTGCCTTGGTCTCCACAATTGGTGTCTTGGGTCCCAAATACTTAACAATCATGTCAAAAATTTCGGGGTCTTAGTCTCCAGTTTGAACGTACTCCTCATCCAACCTTCTTCTCCTCCAACAATTGGATAGGGAATAAAATAATAATATGAATTTGTAGGCCTAATCCGCCACATAGATAGTAATTATGTAAGGCAAGATTCAAACCTTGCACCTATATAGTTAAAATCATTATATTTGCCAATAAGGCAATTACTATTAAATATTAAATAAAATTATAAAAACACTAAGACAAAAACCCTCTAGGCGGGTCTTATTGATCCCCTCTCACAATCAAAAGCCCTACTCTCCAAATTTGTGGTGTGAGGACTCCAACCACGGAATGATTGCTGGAAAATGTTATTGCGGTTACGCTTCACTTACTTTAGGCCACGAAAAGGGACCAACTGCCCCCCCCCCCAAACTAGATGGATTCTAAACATGGATCTCAAAAATAGTTTCTCCCGCCAACTGGAGGATAGATTTAGTGCATCCATGTGGAAGGCATGGTGTGACATTAGACGAGGACTCAAGTGCGATCAACCCAATTCCGAACCTGCTTGGCTTAGTCAACGTATCCTTTGGAACCCATGTATTAGGGATGAATCTAATCAACCAGTTGGATCAAATAAGGGGTTGTCATGGGGATACATGTTGGAAGATCCAGGAAAAAGTATAGAATGTTGGAGACGGTTTATGTCATTGCCAATACAAGACCAGGCCAACATCCTCCATGGAATCAGGGGTAGATGGGCTATGAGATTTGAAATCATTAACGCTCTACTGATTAGGGAAGCTGCTCATCAAAGGACGACAACGGAGAAATGGATAGGCTACAAGGAGGAGGGCTCTTTGCTCCCAAGAGGTAGGGACATACCGGACAAGATCGAAGGCTCTGAACTGCAGGACAACGAGGCATCAACACAGCGTAGTGTAATTCGAGTACTAGCATTTACTGGGCATAAATGGATTGTAGGTCCTGATCCAATCAAAGTACAACTAGATTGGCACATATGTATTCATGAAAACACATGGCTAGGTAAGGTTAGTTGGGACCCTTTGCAATGGACATGGTGTGCTCCTTACGCGGGGCAAGGAAGCAAACCTATCCCTTTCTTTCAATTCACAACTAGATTGGGTCGCCATATTATAGCCGCTCAATCTGTCCGAGATCCGACTATTGCAAAGGTCTGGAAAACATATCATGTTCCTACCACAATTATCACCAAGTTTTGGCAAAAACTCTGGAAACAACAACACGTGAGGCAAATCACCACTTTCCAATGGCTATTAATACATAAGTCACTACCGGTTGGTGCGTGGCAGCGTGGGAACGTCAACTCTCCTAATTGTGTAGCGTGTCCAACTGTAGTAGAATCAATACGACACACTCTATGGGACTGCCCAAAGTCCCATCGAATATGGCAGGGGTTGGCCGCTTATTGCAATTATGCTAGGTGCAAGGCTCAATCAAGTGGGGGAATGTATGTTGGCTATCATGGCAAGCCCCAATTGATAGATATGAGCATCAGGAAGAAGGGATGACTTTGGTTATAAAAGCACAATAAGTTTTTTTCTCCACCATCGACAATGTCCACTCAACTCCTATCAATGCCAAATCTCAAGTTGTGCTGGAATTGGTTAGCCCAATAACTCTTTGGATTCTATGGAAACAACGGTGTAGACGGGTCTTCTCCAACCAAACTGTGCAACCAATAGTGTTAATGCAAGAGATATGGAGTGAAGTGGTAGCCACTCTAAAGAGCCAATATGATGGCCTCAAGGGTGACTCTGATGGAGTTGAAAGACAACGACTAGCCTTCATCCAACAATGGTCGCCCTCCCCCTTTTATTGAGTTGGAGGGCATCCACATAAGATGGACCTATTGTGTCCCTATAGGGATTTGTATATATTAATCTCATCTGTAAAATTTTATAACTAATGGAAGGAGATTTTTTTTTGAAAAAAAAAAAAAAACCCTCTAGACGCTAAACCAAATATCCACATGTGGCTTGAACCCCCCAACACAACAATTCGAGTCTCCAACCCATCCTCCATGGTTCAAGTTCCTGGCGGTCCCACCCACATGTGTAACTTCACAATAATGCCTTGATGTTAGTCGTACAAACTAGAAAATCACATGCGGAAATAAATAGTTTTAGGAGTCTTGTGTGTTGTGTATGTGTGTGCATAATTAAATCTAGAAAAGAATGTCCTCATACAAGCGTGGAAAACAATCATAACCCAAAATAAAAGCCCCCAAACATGTGAACAGTGGTTGTGTGAATGGTGGGTCTCGTACTTTTATGTAGATATATATATGTGGATATATAGATACATACATACATATACATATATATATATATATATATATTCAACCTAGAAAAGGCACTAGCATGAGTTACAAATATGTATATACAAATACATATATGCATGTGTGTGTGCCAATCGTATTCGATTGGAATAAAAGCACACCCACATATCTATATGAGTAGATGTGTATATATAAATATTTCATAATTGATCAGAACAAAACGCACATGCCATATAGCTATAAAGTATCATGATTCATGAGCTAGGTATAGATTCATCTCGAAAAAGCGAACCCCCCTAAAAAAAGACTCCATATACGTAGGTATATATAGAGAAGGCCATATATAGAGAAAAAACACTCCATATGTGAATTGTGGGTGCCAATATTCATCCAAAAAAGAAACACCTATATATGTATGTATATAGAGAAAGGAATGACTACATAAAAGATGTTAAAAATGGTGTGTGCGTGAACTACCCTAGAGCACACGTGCCCCCTAAAGAAACTAGGGAATACACCCAATGATATGTTTACCAAAATTTAAACCCTATGCTAGGGTAATGTAGTGTGGCCAACAACCATGGTAGTGACACCCTATAAAAGTGTTTCCATGGTCGCGTAGGGAAGGGTGCCATCTGTTTGCTTGGCAACAATGCCACCCGTTTGCTCCACTTGTGTAGTTAAATCTCTTTTGAATTTTTGTTAAGTTGTGTTCAAATCTTCATATTGTTGAGCCCTAACTCGACATCCATTAGTGTTTATGTTGGATATGGGTAACCACCAAAGAATATTATGTGTTGATGACAATGTTTTTAACCAACCTCGTTTGAAGAGATCATTACACCTTCTTCTTCATGATTTTAATCATAACCATGCCTCCTTGAGAAAACACCCAATAGCATGAACTTTAATAAATCGACATGAAAAATTAAAACAGGGCTTTGCTACACACTAGCAAGTAAAATATACTTTCTAGAGCCAAACCTCCAACTTCCAAGTGAATAAATATTAAGTATTACCACCAACATTAAAACATCTAGAAGTATGGAATTGTAATTATATATGCAAACTATAATATAAGGTAAGATAAATTATTCTTCGATATGGATGAAAATAACATTGATTTGTTGTAGATGTTTTAGACAATTATTGTATAATATTAATTTTGAACCAACTAGGTCATGTCATCTAACCATCAAAGCAAAAGCACATAGAATAAACAAGAGGAAAGATAACTTCACTTACATTACCGACAAACTAATAAGAGAAGAGAGAACGAGTTGAAAGTAACAAGACAATAGAAGTCTTCGTATGGTGTAATTGTTTATGTGACTTGAATATACAATAGATATACAATTATTCTTGATTAATTGGATAAAATAATCGGTGCACATTATGATGATATGCTTTGGGTATTAGTTTATGAAGTTATGTACGTATAGAAATTAATTGTAGAATTGATTTTTTGACACGACAAGGTTTCGTCATCTATCATACCAATAGCACTAAGAATAAACAAAGGTTCACGTGGTTGAAAATGTTGTATATTTTTGCCATACGGATTAGTAATACTAAGAAATTAATTAAAGATTGAAGTCATTACCTTGATGATGGAAGAGGAGGCAAAAAATAAGGAAAGCTTCAATCAAATGACAAGAATATTGATATACGAGGGAGGAATTCATGACCAAATCAACCAATTTAGGAATCAAGATGAAATTTTAAAAATAGAATTTACAAAAGGATTAGAATTTTTTATCGTCCATAAAGAGGCCAAATTTGACCTATGGGACCAAAGTATACATGTGTTCTTGAAACGTGTCTCCTTCCTAAGAAGGGGTATTCATACATTGAAGCACAAAGTCTCTATGTGTGAATAAAGCATACACATATGAGCTCAACCTTCTCGGTGGTGTCTTAAGTATGACACTTGAGTTATCACTCCCTCTTAGTATGTTAGCATATCTTGAACAAATTGCACTATATGTCGAGCATGTGAAGAGCAAGTGACATTCATCCTCTACCGTGCCTTCGTTGCATACTTTGCATGTCTTCAAATTAGTTACATTTTGATACCATGATGCAACTTCAATACCTAACTTGTGAGATTGAGTGCGAAGTAGTGTAAGGGCTCTACGAGCATTACTACTCATATTGGTAATGAGATAAGGTTGGATACGATCAATAGGCATTCTTGCTTTATATTGAGACCAACATTTGCAATGTAGTATTCTAGCTTTGTCCTCTTAGCATCTTCCCACGTCATCCTTAATGATTCCATCAACCTTTCCTCGATCATTACATACTGCATAGCATTGCCCGAAAGCTCTAAAAGATCATCCAAACCCATCTTCTAAACCATTTCCTTATGTCAACAACCCAACCTAATGAGAGAATCTTACTTTTATGATTCTTTTGTAGCTTACATCCAACATTCCAAGCAAGATGTGGTAATTGATGATTCGACATATTCTTGACTTTTGTAATGTATTTATATACTTTTTGGAGTGCCAATAGTTCTATGAGTCGAACACTTGTTTCCAAGAGCATAACTTGGTAAGAGGTAGTGCATTTAACTTCTATTTGCCTCCTTAAAAACATCTTTTGAATTTTCTCAATCTCATTCCATGCACTGAGAGAGATTGTGCCACCCCATACTTCTATTCCATAAAGCAATACTTGTGTTACCATGACATTGAACAACATTAGTTTTACTTCCCATCCACAAGTATCACTCTGGTTGCATCGGTTCTCCAAAAGGTAATATGATTTCCAACCGGTTTGGAGCCTAGAACCAAAGCATGCACTCCATTTATTTGTGGCAGGTACATCAATACCAAGATAGTTAAAGCTTTGAACAAATTGTATATGTTCATCGCTATATGTGAGATAGGGTAATGATGAGGTTGGATGGTTTGCACGACCATCATTTTTGTTTTCTCCACATTGACTGCTAGTCCACTACTATGGCAAAATTCTTCGAATACCCCAAGTAAATTTTGCATTTTATCAACATCATATGAGAAGAGTACCACATCATCAACATATAGAAGCAATAAGATAACATGTTGCATCAATTTGGGAGCATTCGATCCTTCTTCCCTTGCAATCTATTTACCACTTCTTCTAATTTATCAATACATAAGCCAATGAGTGTGGGTGGAAAGACATCAAAACGTCGATAAAAGGTAGAAGTTGTAACTTGTGACTTACCAATAAATTCCCTTGGAAGTGAGAAGAAACCAAATCAATCAAATGAAAAAGTATAAGTGGGGGAATATTAAAATCATTCATTTTCTAATAAAAAACCAATCAAGAAAGAAAGAAAATAGAGTTTCATTACTTTTACTAAACAAGGCAAAAGGAAAATAAAGGTTCCTTGGTTTTCGCTAGAGAAATTAACTACACAATGAGAAGAAGGAATTATTTTAGAACATTGCCACCAATTGCATAAAGTACATTAACATAACATCAATGCAAGCATCTTGTTAAAAATAGCGAAATCATAGACGTGAATCAAACATCTCATTAAAAATCATGGATTATAACACAATTAAGAGTTTATGTACATTTTCCAAATAGCATGTGTCTTGGCATGCATGGAATTCATTTTGGTTATGAATGTAATGCAAAATAAGAGGAAACTTGTGTATGCTTTTTGGATGTAAGCCACTTATTCGAGGATAAGTTACTACCACTAGACATTGGGTGATTTCTTGTCGAAGCTACAAATTTGGTTGCTATTATCTATATGCTATCATACTAGGGCTAAGTGGTGACCTAGATGAGATTCTTGAAATTAACAATAAAGTTGGATGCGTTCATATGGAGGGTACAATATAACAAAGAATATTCTATTGAAAGATAATATTTTAATGATCAACACTCCCTCTTGAGAGAGAATACTTGAAATTTACATTACCTCAACAACATGCAACAACATGCCTCGAGTCTTTGTCAATTTAACTACCCAAAGTTGAAGATTGTGTAGATCACATTTGTACCATCAATCATTACATGAACATTCATTCTTCAAAATGGAAGTCGTGACTCGTACATCATTGGGAAAAAGGGGCCACTAGTATATTAGTGGGGGTGCCATATATAATATCCTCCTTAATCTCCTTTAAAGACTCAACACTGAGTTTGTTATGATGAGTTGACTTATATGCTTCTCGAGTATCTCAACGATAATGCTTGCTCAAGTCTCCAATGTAAAACATTACGAGATCTCTAATATTGAATCTTGATAAAATTGTGGTATATTTTTGGCAATGGCCTTCCAAATGTGTGCTAACATGCCTACATTGAAATGTATAGGATAGGTGTGTTGAAAAGACATAAATGCAGAAACCAATAACGCATCTGCTCCTATGCTAGAGACATTGTTTTGTTGTCAAATGAGGCAACCCATCTAATTATTGTTAAATGTTTGTCACTTTAACATGCAACGCATTCAATTTGACCAATTAAGGCTCATCGTGACTATTTTTTCACACAATACAATGAATATACCATTTCTTTTCCTGTTGAAAGCAATTTCCACTCGTCTTTTATTTTGGTTATCCATCCTTTCAACAACATGCCTAGCAATTATGTATTCAGTTCTTCGGTTTCATCGATTCCATACTTTGTCCACTAGCATGTCATGATTTCCTCATGTTAGAATGATGATCTTACTCTTGTTTGTCTTGATTTCCTCATGGTTAGAATGATGATCTTACTCTCGTTTGTCTTTGCATCAAATCCCCATAAATGAGCGCAAAGCTATTATTGGCAAATTTAGCATTGTCTTATCTAAATCACCTTAACTTGCCAGCTTATGAAATGTAACAAACACATGGTGTGTCTATATTTTGTTTCCTTTCTAAGAAAATTTGCAAGTTCCTACTATAAAAAGTAGTATCATTCTCCATTTCAAGGGAAGCTATTGTTGTGTACTATCCAGTATGAATTCTCATCTTATAACCAACCCATAATGAAATTGGCAATACATTTGCTATGTGAATGCCAAAAACTCTCCACATGTCTATCGATGACACATAATGGTTGATCATGAACAATAATGCAAAGTATTTTGGGTGTTAAACCTAGGGGCACCATGTTGTGGTGGTTCCACGAGGAGCAAGTTGTGATAATGCACAATATCACACAGGGGCAATGGATAATATCAAGGATGGTTAATTATATTACACCAAATGTGGTACATGTGTGTGATTTTTGCAATGTCAATGTTTTGATGCACCTGAAAAATAGATTTTGTTTGCCCAACTTTCTCAAGGGTGTTGCATATCCTCCTCCATATGACAGTGAGAACCAAGGGTGTGCATTTCCTTGCAATAAATAAGTAGAGGACGATCCTTCTTAGTCAAGATAAAAATTTAATGGATATTTTGCCGGAACAAGTATGTGTATCTGTGACATAATCCAACACGATAGCCAACATATGACCTTGCCCTAAGATGAGTGGACTGAAAGGGTGGATGTTAACTCGTGGACGAACTAATTTTTTTGGGTACATGGAGATGCATAGGATGGATGACCTCCTGTTAACTACTGATGCATAAACGATGGTATAGTTGGGATGCGAAGTCTATATTCTTCTTTCATGATGAATTCATATTGTTTGATGCCAAATTTGCATACCAAATGTCCTTGTGACTATTGTTGAAACGAGGAAGATATTCCATAAACCACGAAATGGTCTACGTATATGTGGAGCTAGGAGTTGATCAATGACGATATCGTAACGTGGCGGTACGTAAATGTTCGTGTCGGATTGGTTCATATCAATGTGCATCGAGGAGGGAGTTGGCGCAAAAAAGGTTGTAGGGTGTGTGTCCATTGAGGAAGATGGGTGTATGTTTTAGCTGTTCATTTTGGGTGGAGGTGTGATCCTCGAACTTGTTGGATTTGTTGTTGTTCTTGTTGGTTGGCAATTTATGGCAGATTAGGAAACATGCATGTACATACATATCCGTATGTATGTATGTATGTATGTATGTATGTATGTATGTATGTAGATGGATAGATAGATATCTATGTATGTAGAGAGAGAGAGAGAGAGAGAGAGAGAGAGAGTTACGATGATGACGGAATGAAAAGCATGATCGGCATAATGAAAACCGAAAAGCAGATCACATGGATACCATGAGACAGAGACAGAGACAGAGAGAGCAAAAAAGGGCAAAAAACAAAAAGAAAGCAAAAGGTGAGGGACCCGAGGGGGAGGGTCACACACACACACACACACACACACACACACACCCTCTCTCTCTCTCTCTCTCTCTCTAGGCTGTGCTAGCAGTAGCAGTCTTCTTGTCTCTGTCTATTTAAATCCTCGTCTCTCGCTCTCTTTCTTCTGTCTGTCTGTCTGTCTGTCTCTGGAGAGAGAGAGAGGCCTTTCTCTCTTTCTTTCTTCTAAATTCTCCAACCAAAATTGCTTTGCTTACTTGGGTCAACAGAATCTCTGGCCTGCTCACCCGATCCTCACCTTTACTTACTCTACTACTTACTACCCATTACATACATACACAAGCACTACCCAGAAGGAACACTCAAACACAGACAGTGTGTGTGAGAGAGACAGAGACAGAGGCTATGGTGTATCTTCTTCAAGCTCTCTGATTCCTCTCTTCTTTTATTTTATTGAGCTTTTCCCCCTGTCATACTTTTTCCTCTGTTGGGTGGATTCAGCAACGATGGAAGTGACCAAATTACAACAGAAATTCGCGGATTTCACGAATGACATGTTTCAAGAGGTGGGCTTTCTTTCCTCTCTATTTTGTACCTCTCTCTCTTCCTTCTCTTATCTGTTGAAACTCCGTGTTCTTATCTTCTGAATTTCGAGAGCGTGAGAGAGATTCATACATCTAATATAAAACCATGTCCTTGAAATAAAACAAAGCAAAGAGAAAAAAACAAAAAAAACAAAATAGAAATGAGAATTTTCACTAGACTCCATTCCCTTTACATGGCTCCTCTTCTCTGGATCTCTCCTGTTGATTGATGCATGAAGTCCGACATGACATTTTTGAAAAGCATTGTAAAACGTCTCTATTTCCCCTATACATAAATTCTCTTTTTCTTCATCCTTAGTGGCGAATACATACAGCCCTATACTTGATAACTCTTCTATTTCCAATCTTAATCATTATTTGTTGCATCAAATTCCTCAAGCCATTGATAAAGACACACGCACCCATATCCTGGTATTTTGAGCTTCTCTCATTTTCTTGTGGAAATGGGTTACTTAAAACTCAGACGTAACTCCTCAAAACACTACCTCTATATTGGGTATCTCAATAATTCAGAAGAAGTCATGGACTACAAAGATGCACCATCAACGTATCGAGTTCTCTAAAGTAGATATCCCAATCTTTCAGAAGAAATGGGAACCCTGAAAGGTGTCATGAACCAGGTCAAGTATTTGATTTTGTAGAAGACCAATGTATAAAAATGAGCGAAAAAAGAACCCTCTTTGTGAAACTTTTCTTGTAACCCCTATAGCTCCATGATACATCTCTAAGTGCATTTGGTTTATCCCAATTACAAGGGTTGATTTGGACATAGAGTTCCTGCTAATAACACTGAATTTAGTTCAAATTCCTCCTGACTACTAGTTAGTGGTTGGTTAGTAAGTAGACTGGCCTGGCCATCTTGTCCATGGCATGGTTGAAACTTGGTTTAGTCTATCATAAGACCCCAAGGCACTCAAAGTGTATCGACATGACACATCTTTGTTCTTAGAAGTCCGCATATGAAGTAAGTAGGTCATCACAAAAGATCTTAACCTCCTCTTGCACGTAACTTCCTCTTCCACTGTGTGATGAGAGATTAGCTGTGAAGCATACCATCAAGTATAAAACAGTGTTCACATACGTCAGTATCATTTGCGGTCCACTTGTTATGGTTATTTCATTGCATGTGTTGCTGGTCCTCCACCACATGGTAATATTAAAGAAGAGAATAATCACAGATGAAACAGAAATGACAGGGTTATACCTTCTCAATGCAGGGATTTCTAGATGACCAGTTTACTCAGCTTCAAATGCTTCAAGATGAAAGCAATCCAGATTTTGTTGCTGAAGTCATCAATCTGTTTGCTGAAGATTCGGAAAGGCTCCTCTCAGAGCTTACAAAAGCACTGTACGTTTTTATTAACTTTGTGTGAGATGGCTCTATTTGTCACACGTTCTGTACTTAGCTTCTAATCCTAGCACTTGTTGCAGTGAGCAAGAACCGATCAATTTCAAGAAGGTAGACGCATATGTGCATCAGTTCAAAGGAAGCAGTTCTAGGTTTGTACTTGTCTAACATATATTCAACAGAGGCAGATGTTGTCTACACACCACCTTTAGACCTCCTTTTTGTATGTTACCCAAGCATGCCCCTTAGATCTCCTCATTATAGCTCTACCTATAGCCAATAGAGATCAGTTCGTTCCCACAATTGCTATGATTATCTAGTGAAAAAAAGTTACTAAAAATAAAGATACTTCTGTTTGATCTCTTAAGTTACTCTAGATTGTAGAGGTATTGCAGATAAATGAGTGTCACATGCTACATGAGCACAAAATGATTTGAGATGAAAGAGAAAACGGGGCATTTTTTGCACGGTGTATAATATCAGGAAGTTGTTTTTGCTGCGTTTTGCAGTGTAGGTGCTCAGCGAATTAAAGCTGTGTGCTTGGATTTTCGAGCCTATGCAGACGCAAGCAACAAAGAAGCGTAGATACACCAACACTCATTTATGTATAATTAGCTGCGATCTTTTCGAATTCTATAGTTATCATTTCTTTTTGTGCTCGAATGTGTCTACAGGTGTTTGCAGGCTCTACAGCAGATCAAACAAGAGTTTTATGCTGTTAGAGAGAAGCTCGATACTTTGATGCAGGTGAAGATATCTGCATGCACACTCCACTACTTTTTTGGGGGATTATTTTTGTATTTGTAACTACCCTTATGATTTGTGTGTGCTCTTTACGATTTAAAAGGCCTAATTAATAATACCATTGTTGGAATTAACCCCATTAATCGATTTATTAATTAGTCCCATTGCGACAATCTCAATCTCTATGTGAATTGAGTTTATCATCCACAATGAGAATTTAACTGGTTTAAATTAAGGACGATCGCCTTACCCTTTTTGATCAAGGGCAGCTATTGTTTGTTAGGAGCTGTAAGGATGCCTTTAAATTTATCACCCAATATGAGGGGGTAATCTGGAAACTTCCCATCTCTTTTCTACGAATTCCCTTAATCTGGAATTAATTCTGGTTTTCGATCTTCTTTTTCATAGCTTGAAAAGCAAATTATTGCTGCTGGGGGAGTTGTTCCGATGATAGAGTGAAGCCAATGGATTGGAGGCGTGTTGTGTGGATTAGAGAATGCTGCCTCTTTCTGTTGCATGAACCTGGAGATTTGGAATGAGAAGTTGCTTAGCATCTCAGCTGAAGTCATGTGCTCTGTTGGAGGCCTGGACATACTACTCATTTTACGTACTATTGGCTCCATTCTCCGAGATTTAATATCTTTTAGGTTGTTAATACTTGTAGTGTTTACTATATAGTCAGTAGTGGCCGATGTTTTCACATGTGATTATAAGTTGAGTGATTCAAACTTTGATCTTTGATGTGGCAAGGCCTTTGTTTGCTTTAGAGCTTATGTATTCATGATAAATAATGTCATTTAATTCAATTGTCGTTGGAGATTGATCTTCTGTTTTAGTTGTGGCCTATGATGGATTTTTGACCACATTTGCTAACCAGTGTGAAAGTGACCCAATAGCAAAAACTAATAGGAGAAGATAAAAATCCTACTAAATTCCAACCCATGTTTGGCATGGATTGACAATGTCCTACTGTTTCGTACTCGAAAAGGAAGGAAACCTCCCCCAGAAGTTAAAACCGTTCAAATTTGGTTGATGTCCCAAATGCCTTTAGTTCACCCCATGTCAAGCAATTATATGTTCATGCCATCCCCATTGCTTATTAAATTTGATGCACAAATTTAAGGACTTATATGCCTAATCATTTCATGCTCATTATTTTCTCTCTTGGAGGGGGTTGATCAAATAGGATACTTTGGGGGACCAATAAAAACGTGTTTGGCTCTTACAGGGGCATTTGGGAAAACTAACATTTGCAACAATATACAACCACTAATAGATAGGAGAGGGACTTCTTCCTCCTCCTCTCCTTCGCCTACCTCGCTCGCCTTCGTCTCTCAACCTTTTTTGAATGCATGCATAAGTATGTCCGTATGTATGCATGTACGTATAGACGTACTATGTACGTACGTACGTATCTATGTATTTGTATGTACATATGTAATAATGTATGTATGTATTCACAGATCGATAATTAATAATGAGGCAAGTAAACTCCGAGTCTTTAGCACAATAGAGTCTTTTGTGGAGTCATGTGGTTTCCCTGGTAATAATGGAGGTAGTCGTCGAGGTTGAGGAATCTCTCGTGGGTCAGAGATATGGCCATCACCATCTCTAGATTGGGGAAAGCAAAGCTTTAACAAACCTTCATGGTTATCTCATTATGGCAATCATTGATAGGTTCTGAATATTGAATTAATAATATTGTATTACATGCTTCCGAGACTAGGTTATGTTCTCGAGGTATTGAATGAATTTGTCGAAACAAGGCTTTTCATTAACTTGCAGAAAAAAAGGTGCTTGTTTAAGGCTTCTCGAGCATGACACATGCTAAACTTGCACTAAGCAGAACTTGAACGCCTCTTCATCCAATTCATATGCAATTTTTTTTTCTTATTTGCGCACATGGCCATCCATCACTTCCATTCTTTTTTAACGGTGCTCACTTTGCAAATAAGAATAATGTTTAATTGGTTGGTCTCGAGGCAAATTTCTAAGTTGCAAAGAGTGAAAAGTTATGGTAGAAGTGAGAAAGGACATGGCATGTAAATGCTTAATTTGGATGTTGAAATCCTATTGCTTGCAGTAACATCAAAAGGAGAGGTATCATAAAAAAGCACAAAACAACGTTGTTTAAAGGAGAGGGAGGTATCAATAAAAAGCACAAAACAACGTTGTTTATAGACACAGACACAGACACACGTGGGCTGGCTGCTGTGTGATATCGGCTCCTCCTCTTCTTCTTCTTCTTCTTCTTCTTCTTCTTCAACATGCCTTGGGCCTCTGATGCCAGAGCGTTGGCTTCCTTCTTCGGTGCCCCATCTCCGCATGCTTCCAGCAGCAGCAGGACTCCTCCATGCTCCCCAACGCCGCTACCTCTTCCTTCTCCTCCCCAACGCATCCACATGCGACCACACAGAAGAAGTGCCATCTCCCTAACCACCGCCGCCTCCTCATCACCATTCAAAGCACACATGCTCACCTCCCTCAAGGTCAATATATATATTCTAAATATTGTGATATGCATATGGATATCCATATGTATATGCATATGGATATCCATATGTATATATGGATATCCATATGTATATGTATATGCATATGCATATGGATATCCATATGTATATGTATATGCATATGCATATGGATATCCATATGTATATGCATATGGATATCCATATGTATATGTATATGCATATGCATATGGATATCCATATGCATATGCATATGGATATCCATATGCATATGCATATGGATATGCATATGGATATGCATATGCATATCCATATGATATGCATATGGATATGCATATGCATATGCATATGATATGGATATGCATATGCATATGCATATGCACATGGATATGTATTTGTATATTCAATGGAAACTTAATCCGGATGTTTTATATTCATTTCTGAACTTCTCTCACAGACTGTTAGTTCGACAATGGAGAGCTTCCTCAACAATACTGCAAAGTGTTTTATATTCATTTCTGAACTTCTCTCACAGAATGTTAGTTCGATTATGGAGAGCTTCCTCAACAATACTGCAAAAGAAGAGCGCTCCGAATTGATGGCAATCTCGCCTCTGGATGGGCGCTATGCTCGGCAGGTGAAGAAGCTAAGCGCCTATCTGAGTGAGTACGGTTTGATCCGTTACCGAGTGCTTGTCGAGGTTTGATATTCCTCACTTTTCTTCTTGCTCTTTCAATACATCACAATATTGTAGACACATATGTACATATATGTGAATACATATACATATACATAATACACACACATACATATACACAATACACAATACACAGACAAAGATGTATGTGATATAAAATACATAGTTAAACACAGAAATACACACATTAACTATTTATTTTCCTGCGTTTGCAATTCTATCAAGGTCTGAGACGTATGCATGAAAATAATATTGAAAATAAACAACAATATTATTTGGTCATCTATCAGATAGTTTGTGTGTTGTGGGATCATTTAGAGTGTTGGCATAGCAAATCTTGCAGGTGCAGTGGCTATTGAAGCTGTCTGAAATTCCTGAAGTTGAAGAAGTGCCTTTATTTAGTGAAGATGCTCGACTATTTTTGGAGAGTATCTCTTCGAATTTCAGCCTGGCTGATACCCGTGCTGTCAAGGGTGTTGAAAGAGTTACCAATCATGATGTAAAGGCCGTCGAGTATGTCTTAAAGGACAAATGCCGCTCACATCCTGAACTTGAGAAGGTACATGGTAGTAGCGTCAAGGTTGGCTCCAAGAAAAAGTACATTTCTCTTTGATGGAAGGAATTTTAGGATCAAAATATGCCTGACTTTTTCCTTACTCCTCAAATGCCCTTGTTCTATCATTGAGAATTATATGCACTATTTGAGCAAATACATGGTCAATTCTTCTGTTTTGCCTCTGTATCAAGGGTTGATCATAATGTTTTTTGAAATTTAATTAATGTGTCCTCTGCCTGTGGCACTAGGTGTTGGAGTTCATACATTTTGCATGTACATCAGAGGATATCAATAATCTAGCACATGGATTGATGTTGCAACATTCTATACACACAATAGTTCTCCCAATTATGGCAGAACTTATCGAGTCGCTTCGTTCACTTTCTCGTGAGTATAGTGACATAGCAATGCTCTCTCGAACACATGGTCAGGTAAACAACCGATGCACTTGAAGTTGACATTTGAGTAGTACTACCTGTGTGAAATTGATTTTATTCTGACTTGTAAAGAATGCTGACTCTCACTCATACAGTTGGGGTGTGTGGAAGCTGTTGCTTCCCACAGATTATGAATAATGTATAATAGTATAATTTAAAGTAATGTGATTTATATAATGGTTTATACAAGCGTGTAATATTTTTTTAATGCATGTAACAGCCTGCATTGCCTACTACTCTTGGAAAAGAGATGGCAACCTTTTGTTACAGGCTCGAGCGACAATATCTGAAAATTTCTGCCACCAAGTTTCGAGGAAAAATTGCAGGAGCCGTTGGGAATTACAATGCTCATGTTGTTGCATATCCTAACGTTAAGTGGGAAGTTATTGCAGAAGCTTTTGTCTCCTCGCTAGGCTTGGATTTCAATCCTTTTGTCACTCAGGTCTAGAAGCTTTTGTTAAGCATTTAGTTCAAGTGTCTTCTACAAAGATTCAGTCTCTTTTGCTTGACTTAATTCCATATTGTATTTGCCAGATTGAACCACATGATTACATTGCAGACCTGTTCGATTCTATTTCACAATTCAACAATATTCTTCTTGCTTTTGATCGGGATATCTGGAGCTACATCTCTAAAGGCTATTTTAAGCAGGTATATAATTATCCTTTAATATTATACCCTTCAGGGCATATGACTATATATTTGAAATTGCTTCTCTAATTTCATCCTATTACTGTAGTTAAAGGCCTCTATGGTACATTAAACCTGCGACTTAATTTTCTGCTTTTGGATTGTGTAGCGCGTCAAAGCTGATGAAGTTGGTTCTTCAACTATGCCACACAAAGTAAATCCTATTGATTTTGAAAATAGTGAAGGAAATCTTGGACTTGCTAATGCTATTTCATCACACTTGAGCTCAAAGCTGCCCGTCTCAAGGTGGCAGGTAAATTCTAGCCAATAAGAATTAGAAACAAAGGGAAATACTTATGGACTAAAATATGCCATGTTTGCATATCATATTGACAGCGAGACTTGTCAGACTCGACTGTCCTTCGAAATCTTGGATTACCTCTTGCTTACTCTGTCATTGCATATGAAAGCACACTCAGGGGCATTGGCAAGCTTCAGGTACTCCATTTTCACAGAACAATGTCGTTTTAATGCATTAGCAGAATGTGCATTGCTACTTTATGTATATGCTTGTTAGTGATGTGTCACTTGCACTTGGGTAGAAATTTGGAAACCCTAGAAAGTTCTACTAAGCTCAAGTTACATGGTTGTTCCATCATGCACGTTTGTGTATGATACATTGCATCGTAAGAAACCGTTAAAGGTAAAGAGGGATGTTTGACGGATCAGCTATTGAGAGATGACGTTCAGCAAACAGGACTGTAGTAGAGATGAGAGTAGAGACACACAGATCTTTGGTGTACCCAACCGCCTTGATTGGTACACAAGAAAAAAGAAGGTTATTATATTAGTTAACCTTACATAGAAAGTGGTGTGTTCACATTATAAAAGGAGGTGTCCTGTCCAAGTGAACAATGTGTTCACATATACGAATAATTACCTAATTTGTGAACTACGGGCCTTTACACCTAACAACCTCCCACTTAAAGGTCCGATGTGAACATTCAAGTAACTCCCACTAACTGTATGCAATGCTCATGTTGAGCTTTGCCAAGACTTTTAGTGAGAATATCTGCAGGATTATCCTGTGTTTTGATCTTGGTCAATGTGACTAGACCATCCTCCAAAACTTGTCTGATAAAGTGATGTCGCACATCAATGTGTTTGGTGCGCGAATGAAACATGGCATTCTTAGCCAGATACACAGCACTCTGGCTATCACATCCTAACACAGGAGTACTAACAGACATGCCAAGATCTTCACCAAGTCTGCTGAGCCATATAGCTTCCTTTGAAGCTTCTGTAGCTGAAATATATTCAGCTTCAGTAGTACTCAGTGCTACAATCTTTTGCAATTTGGAGCACCAAGACACTGCTCCACCAGCAACTGTAAATATATACCCGCTAGTAGACTTACGTGTATCCAAGTCACCTGCCATGTCTGCATCACAATATCCCTGCAAATTTAATGCACCCTTCCCATAGCATAAACATTTTCTCTGTGTACCTTTAAGATACCTGAAAACACACTTGACAGCCTCCCAATGTGCTTTCCCGGGATTAGACATATAGCGACTAACAACTCCCACTGCATAAGCAATATCTGGACGAGTAGCTACCATAGCATACATTAGAGAACCACATGCTGATGCATAAGGAATTCCCTTCATAGCATTGATTTCCATCTCATCCTTTGGACAATCAGCCTTGCTGAGTTTAAGATATGACGGCAAAGGAACTCCAAGAGACTTTGCTTCTGCCATATTAAATCTGTTAAGCACTTTTTCAATGTACTTTTCTTGTGACAAAAACAACAATTTGTCTTTTCTGTTTCTATTGATTCTCATGCCCAAAATATGCTCTGCATTTCCCAAATCTTTCATAGAGAAGACCAATTTCAGTTGATCTTTTAGAGCATCAAGACTAGTCTTTCTTTTCCCAGCTAGCAACATATCATCCACATATAGAACAAGTATGATAAGACTGTCATCGATATCCTTTTTCGTGTATAAACAATGATCTGCATAGCTACGATCAAAGCCTTGAGAAAGCATAAAAGTATCAAACTTCTTATACCACTGTCGTGGTGCTTGTTTTAGGCCATACAAGCTACGTTTTAGTTTGCATACCAAATGCTCCTTGTTAGAGACTACAAAACCCTCAGGTTGTTTCATGTAGATCTCTTCATCAATATCACCATGCAAAAAAGCGGTCTTTACATCCATTTGGTACAACTCCAAATTAAGCATTGCAGTGAGAGCAAATAGCACACGAAGTGTGGTCATCTTCACAACAGGAGAGAAGACCTCTTGGAAGTCAATACCTTCCTTCTGTGCATAACCCTTGGCAACTAATCTTGCCTTGTATTTTGGTTTCCCTTCAATTTCCTTTACCTTATAAACCCACTTATTTGGAAGAGCTTTCCTTCCTTGAGGTAAGGACACAAGATCCCATGTATCATTTGCATATAAAGATTTTATTTCTTCTTGCATTGCAAGCTCCCACTTACTGCTAAGTTCACATGACATTGCCTCCTTATAAGTAAGAGGTTCACCCTCATCTGACAGCATGACATAATGCAAAGAGGGGTCATATCTATATACCTGCCTCCTTGAACGATTAGACCTACGTACCCAATGATCAGTATTTTCTGGGATTGGTTCTAAATCTGGAGGAAAATCATTTTCAGCACTTTCTGGCTGTTGCGAACCATGTCCAGTATGTTGTTCGACATCTATATTTTGTTCTTCAGTACCTTCATCTCGTTGACCAATATCTTCATGAGCATCTCTTTGCTGTCCAACTTCTTCTGGCTCAAAGATAACCGGTTGACCATCATATTCAACCTTTGGTATAGCATCATGAGGTTTATTTTCAGATTTTGTGGATGGCTGTAATTGCTGAAATGTAACGCTCTTAGAGTTCCCAACAGAGGAACAAGCATTTTTCAGCAATTTTTCTTCATTAAAAACAACATCCCGGCTGCGTACAATTTTTCTGGACTGAGGTAACCAAATCCTATAGCCCATTTCACCTTCATCACCATAGCCCATAAAAATGCCCATGGTGGACTTAGCATCAAGCTTATTTCTCAGCTCACTTCTAATGTGTACAAACGCATCACAACCGAAAATTCGTAAATGGTCATATGAAGCTGGTTTGCCAGACCAAACCTCCTCAGGGATTCGATTTTTTAAGGACTTGTTGGGAGAACGATTACATATATGAACCGCGGTTTTTAATGCTTCTCCCCAAAATTCATGAGGGAGATTAGCTGTGGACAGCATGCATCGTACTCGCTCACACAAGGTCCTATTATACCTTTCTGCCACCCCATTTGATGAAGGGTTATATGGAGCAGTAAGCTCTCTTTTAATACCATGTAAGTTACAATAAGACTTAAATTCTGCAGATGTAAACTCACCCCCATTATCTGTTCTAAGACATTTCAGTTTTGTTCCTTTTTGAGTAGTCACAAATGCATGAAAAGATTTAAATGCATCAAATGCATCACCTTTTCTTTTCATCAAGTACACCCAAATCTTCCTAGAATAATCATCGATAAAGGAAATAAAATATGCAGCACCGCCCAAGGATTTTACAGGCATGCTTCATACATCAGAATGCACCAAATCTAGCACATTTGGTTTACGAGAGATACCAGAATAATAAGAATTTCTCACTTGTTTGCCAAATAGACAATCATTACAAAAAACCAGCTTTGATCCTTTAACATCAAATCTTTTTAAAGCAGAAAGGACTTCAAGTCCTTTTTGGCTCATATGTCCTAATCTCTTATGCCAAAGCTCTAAACGAGAGTCGAATTCAGCAATAGCAAGAAACTTTCCAGGTAAAGCTTTGCATTGCAAACAGTACAGAGTGCCCTTTTTGCAACCTTTCACAATAACCATAGATCCTTTCTTTAGTTTCCATAATCCACCACCGAATAATGTGGTGTAACCATGCAAATCCATCTGTCCTACAGATAGCAAACTTTTCTTTATGCCAGGTACATACCTAACATCTTTGAGCACAAGCTCTTGACCATTATCCAAAGACAAGTGTATGGTTCCAATACCATCAATATTGCAAGCACTATTGTTACCAAGATAAACTTTTCCATAACTGCCTGCATCAAATGTGGTAAAGCACTCCAAACATGGAGTAACATGAAACGAAGCCCCAGAGTCTACTATCCATGTCTGTGTCAATCCATCATCGATTGACAATAAAGCATCAATAACATCTGTTTTGGTGATTTGCATGTCTTGAACATGAGCTATAAAGGCATCACCTGTAATACAAAGTACATCACCATCTTCACCAGATAGGTCTTCAATGATAACATTTGAAGCCATATTAGCTTTCTCTGTTGTATTAAACTTATCCTCTTTGTTTTTCTTCTCTCCAACATTCTTCTTCCTTTCTAGTTCCATCTTCCAATATCTACAATCAGGTTTCTTATGACCTTTACGGCCACAATGATAGCAAGTGATATCTTGTTGTTTTCCTTTCCCTCTACTCTTACTTCTATTTCTTTGTCCTACATTTGGGTTCCTCTTATCATATCTCCCCCTAATATTGTATGCTGAACCACTACCTTCTCCGCTAGATTGTCTTCTAATCTCTTCACTGAGAATAGAGCCCCGCACACCATCGAAGGTCAAGGTGGGGCTATTAGATAGTGAAACAACTAATGTTTCCCACGAATCCGGTAAAGTCATAAGTAGGAAGATAGCTTTGAGCTTGTCATCAAAAGCTGGTAATCCTGAATCTTGTAGTTGGGAGAGAGTACCTGTGAATAAAGATAGATGCTCTGTTGCACCTTTCGACTCATCAAGCCTCATACTGACAAGTTTTCTCATCAAATGCACCTGATTCACAGGAGTAATATTCTCGTAAGTTTTCTTAAGTTTCTCCCAAACTTGATGGGCAGTAGTCAAGCCCTTTACATCTACAAGAATTTCATCAGAAACAGCCATTTTAATATATGTAATGGCTTTCTTATTCAGAGTGTTCCAAGCATCATTTTCCATGCTCTCTGGTTTCTTTTCTACGAGAGCATCTTCACAATCTCTTAGAAAGAGGATGCCCAGCATACGCTCTTTCCACAATTCGAAACCTTTTCCATCAAATCTCTTGATTTCAAAGAGGTTTTTCACTTCAGCTGAAGTGGAGGCCATTGCTCCCAAGATTTATGACAGATGCCTTCAGAAATTGAGCAGAATACCAATAGG
This sequence comes from Azolla caroliniana, assembly GCF_043228905.1. Lineage (NCBI taxonomy): Eukaryota > Viridiplantae > Streptophyta > Polypodiopsida > Salviniales > Salviniaceae > Azolla > Azolla caroliniana. The sequence continues at coordinate 94,408 of NW_028230447.1, read as the reverse complement.
AAAGGGTCTGACAGATTTTTATTTTTATTTTTATTTTTATTTATTTTTAAATCTGTGTTTTCTGCTGATTCTGAATCTAAAGAAAAACAGCAAAGTAGAGGAAAGAGATTTGGCTCTGATACCAGTTAAAGGTAAAGAGGGATGTTTAACGGATCAGCTATTGAGAGATGACGTTCAGCAAACAGGACTGTAGTAGAGATGAGAGTAGAGACACACAGATCTTTGGTGTACCCAACCGCCTTGATTGGTACACAAGAAAAAAGAAGGTTATTATATTAGTTAACCTTACATAGAAAGTGGTGTGTTCACATTATAAAAGGAGGTGTCCTGTCCAAGTGAACAATGTGTTCACATATACGAATAATTACCTAATTTGTGAACAACGGGCCTTTACACCTAACAACCGTTAAGTGTTTGGTATGTGCTACCATTGTTTCAACTAGTAAAGATGTGTTTTTTGTTGGCTGTTTTTATTTCTTATATGAAGAGTTCTATGATCCCCCGTCGATTTATATCATCTTGTTCATTGCATTTGAGCTTGTGTTCCTGAATGATGTCATGTTCTCTCCTTCCTTGCTGCTTTTCTCATTTCGAATTTAGAAAGCCAACTCGAAAAATGCTGTTGTGGCAAGATTTAAATTCGAATAAATACTTGGTTATCGTATCTTAATGGAATAGTATTAAACCTGAAAATTGCTGATATGGAAAGGTCTGGTTGGTTTTGATACTCTGTTCTTTCATACAATATCCATCTGAATCAATGGTAGAAATTGCACAACCAAAGCCTATGATGAATTTGGATACAGTTGCTGCTTTTTATTTCTTATATGAAGGGTTTAGGTTTAACTACAGTAATAGGTTTGTGTATGATACATTGCATCGTAAGAAACCGTTAAGTGCTTGGGTATGTGCTACCATTGTTTCAACTAGTAAAAGATGTGTTTTTTGTTGGCTGTTTTTATTTCTTATATGAAGAGTTCTATGATCCCCCGTGGATTTATATCATCTTGTTCATTGCATTTGAGCTTGTGTTCCTGAATGATGTCATGTTCTCTCCTTCCTTGCTGCTTTTCTCATTTTGAATTTAGAAAGCCAACTCGAAAAATGCTGTTGTGGCAAGATTTAAATTCCAATAAATGCTTGGTTATCGTATCTTAATGGAATAATATTAAACCTGAAAATTGCTGATGTGGAAAGGTGTGGTTGGTTTTGATACTCTGTTCTTTCATACAATATCCATCTGAATCAATGGTAGAAATTGCACAACCAAAGCCTATGATGAATTTGGATACAATTGCTGCTTTTTATTTCTTATATGAAGGGTTTAGGTTTAACTACAGTAATAGGTTTGTGTATGATACATTGCATCGTAAGAAACCGTTAAGTGCTTGGGTATGTGCTACCATTGTTTTAACTAGTAAAAGATGTGTTTTTTGTTGGCTGTTTTTATTTCTTATATGAAGAGTTCAATGATCCCCCGTGGATTTATATCATCTTGTTCATTGCATTTGAACTTGTGTTCCTGAATGATGTCATGTTCTCTCCTTCCTTGCTGCTTTTCTCATTTTGAATTTAGAAAGCCAACTCGAAAAATGCTGTTGTGGGAAGATTTAAATTCCAATAAATGCTTGGTTATCGTATCTTAATGGAATAGTATTAAACCTGAAAATTGCTGATGTGGAAAGGTGTGGTTGGTTTTGATACTCTGTTCATTCATACAATATCCATCTGAATCAATGGTAGAAGTTGCACAACCAAAGCCTATGATGAATTTGGATACAGTTGCTGCTTTTTATTTATTATATGAAGGGTTTAGGTTTAACTACAGTAATAGGTTTGTGTATGATACATTGCATCGTAAGAAACCGTTAAGTGCTTGGGTATGTGCTATCATTGTTTCAACTAGTAAAAGATGTGTTTTTTGTTGGCTGTTTCTATTTCTTATTTGAAGAGTTCTTTCATACAATATCCATCTGAATCAATGGTAGAAATTGCACAACCAAAGCCTATCATAAATTTGGATACAGTTGCACCGTGTTTTCTTTGCTAGAATAAATTAAGAATAGTCTTGCGTGCCTAAAAATTAGGATAGATTTTTTATGTCTTCTATGTGCTACAATAACAGGTGGATCAAACACGAATAAAAGATGATCTTTTTTGAACTTGGGAAGTTCTCACGGAGCCTATACAAACGGTTTGTTTACTAATTATGATGATCGTAATGCAGTATGAACATTTTCTATATTACGGATGCAGTTTTTATTGAGGTGATAAAATGGATGTGAAATTTTTTGCAGGTCATGCGGGAATTTTGTGTTTCTGAAGCATATGAAAAGCTAAAGGCTCTGACTCGAGGAAATACAATAGGAAAAGAGGATTTGCAACTATTCATCGATAGTTTAGATATTCATTCATACGTTAAACATGAATTGCTACAGCTTACACCTGAAACGTATATTGGTTTAGCAGCTGAACTTGGGAACAGCATCTAATTTGCCTCTTCCAAGGTCAAATCAGTATTTTTTGTGAGCCGGAAGTTAAGAGACAATAATTTAATTCTTCTTGATAAGATGTGTTTGGGTTGAGGGGGTTTAGGGTTTAGTTTTGGGTTTAGGGTTTAGGACTTCAAGAGTCTCAAATGTTAATTGCAACAAAATGTTTTTGGTCTTTAACTTTGGAGATTTTGGTCTCCAAAAGCAAACCTTAGAAACTTTTTGTGGTTGGCAATTTGTGTAATTTGAAGATTTAAGTATTTTCAAAACACATTTATATCAATTGTTATTTTGGTAGTGGAATTTTTAATGCTTTGATGACAGAGGTTGTCAGAATCGGGCTATGGGAAACTCCAGTAGTTTTTTAGAAAATGATCTAATAGTGCAAATTGCACTTGGCCTCTGAAATGCACCCTACAGCCTTAGTGGATTTGTATGCTAAATGTGGTGCTCTTTCCAAAGCACAACTCGTCTTTGATGAGCTCCCAACTCAGAATGTAGTCTCATGGACGGCCCTCATTGGAGGCTATGCTCAATATGGGCATGGGGAAAAAGCTCTCTGTTGCTTTGAGAAGATGCAACAAAAGGGGTTGTCCCCTGATGCACTCACCTATGTTTGCATTCTGAAAGCTTGTAGTAGCATTAAAGATGCTCAAAAGGGAAGCGAATTTCATGCAGAAATTGTGAAACATGGGATGTTGGGAAATGACAGTGTGCTTGGCACTGCATTAGTCGATATGTATGTGAAATGTGGTGCAATTGCTTTGCTTACTTGGGTCAACAGAATCTCTGGCCTGCTCACCCGATCCTCACCTTTACTTACTCTACTACTTACTACCCATTACATACATACAAGCACTACCCAGAAGGAAC